>NC_067161.1:334166-668333 GCF_903995435.1 Acomys russatus
TCTCCAGCCCCCTACTAGGGGATTTAATGAAAAGGTAAAGGGGGAAATAATTATTTTAATTTTGCTTTAAGTAAAGTAAGCACTTTATTATAAAAAGAACGTAAGCATGATGGGACAGGCTTTGGGAGAAGTGCCACACAGGAACTTTAGTGGGAGTGTTCTCAGAGCTCCACGTGGAACTCCCTTGTATGCGTAGTGACAGCCATGGAGGTGCCGTCCTCTGCTTACATGGACTCTGAGAGACTTAATATGCATGAGTTTTTATTTCGAGATAAGAAGATCATAAAAGATGTTATAGTTCTGTCTCTAAGTGCTACTTTGCTGTTTATCAAGGAGATTTTTCTAGTGTGCCCATAAGCTTATTTCACTGAACACACTTGTTAATATCGATGGCTCCTAACGGGCAAGAATTGCACAGCGTCTTCAGATAAACCATCACGGGGGACACTGCTTAACAATGCATAGCCAGCCGGGTGTGGTGCCGCACATCCTTTAATCCCAGCACTTGGGAGGCAGAGGTAGGCAGATCACTGTGAGTTCAAGGCCAGCCTGGTCTACCAAGCCAGTCCAAGACAGCAAGCATACACAGAGAAACCCTGTCTCGGAAAAAAAACAACAGCAAAAACCAAAAACCAGTGCATAGCCAAGTGTGTGCCACAGTAAGAGAGCTAAGGGCTGCTGTCAGCGATGTTGGTGACTTGAAATTTTACCAATTTGAATTGAAACAGCCAGTCATAGCCACTCCTCAAAGATGGACTGAGAACATTACTTACTGCTCATGCAGTTAGAGTGTGACCTTTACCACTCTAAAATTATTAGAAACCTTGATGTGTTAAAGGGGATCCACAACTGCAGAGTCTTACAGTTGAATGGATTTCCATTCAAAGTAAAAATATAAATTATTTAGAATACGTTTCCTGTTGATCATACTGTACTTTCAGCAAAGAAAAAAAGCTGATAATATACTTGAAAGTGCAGAAAAGGGAAGAATAGCCTATTAACATTGACAAGCTAAGGGTAGATTGGGCACATAAAGGGTGCCTCCTTCTTTAGTGTGTCAGTGGAGCTCACTGCCATGGATACATACCTAGGCAACTCCAGACCAAGAGGAAGTACAGAGCATGCAAACAGAGCAGCCCAGGAATAGTGCTGACCCCCATTTATCATGGGAACTTTGTTTCTCTCCTGTTTTATGGGGCACAGTTCATTGTTCAGGTGGTGAACAGAAGCCCCCTCACACTGATGACTTCCCGTGAACGCACACAGGCAGGCGATGGTCATTCAATAGACGACAATTGAAGTCTTGAATGCATGAAACATCGATCTGGTGTTAGAAACTGGAGCTCTTTAAACTGGAATGTATCATTTCCATATTCTCTTTGACACTTTGAAAGCGTGGTGTGGAAGATACTTTATATTGAATGGGCTGTATCAGGGCGTGTAAGGGTGACTGGATCTCTGTTCTGTTGGTTTTCAATATTAGTCTTGAAATGCCATTTCTATGGTTTCCACGCTGCAGTTTTGATTTTCCTAGCTTTAGATGATGATTATTTCAGTGTTGACTTTGAGATTTTCTTTGGCTACATGAATCTCTAATAATTTCTCATAAATTGACTGTTTTTCTATTTAAATTTTTTTTTTTTTAATTATTTTTATGTGCTTATATGTCTGGGCACCATGTATATGCAGTGCTCACAGAGGCCAGAAGAGGGTGTCCTAGCCACTGGGGCTGGAGTTAAGGGCAATTTGGAGCCTGTGGTGCTGGGAATTGAACCCAGACCGTCTGCAACAGTAACCAGTGTTCTTAACCTCTGAGCCATTTCTCCAGCCCCCTAATTTATTTATTTATTTTTTTTATTTTTTACTTTTCATTGTTAGGATATGTACTTATCCTGCCAGTATAATCTCCTTAGAGATTGAGAAGATATTTTCAATAGGATTTGTGGTTTATTCAGTATTGTCAAGACAGATTCAATATTTAACAAGTGTGCTGGCATTTGGAGGATTTGTTATCAGGTCAGACAGATACACTGCATATAATAGAATTGTTGTATGCAGTCCTGTGTGTTCTTGAGTCTCATTCTAACCTGTCCTAGGCAATGTTTTACTCTCAATAATCATTTAATGAGAAGCAGCTCAGCTCTGTGCAGACTGTCATATCACCATCCTGTCATCCAGAGAGGATCCCTGAAACGGATGACTGGAGCTGGCTCACTGGGCAGCTGGGGCCTGTGAAGGCATGACTGGCACATATGCACACGTGATATCCTTCATTCCCTCACAGTCTACCACAGCCTTGGGACCTGGTACGTTTGAAGAGCTTTGAAAAAGGAAAAACAATCTATTTTTGTGTGTGTGTGTGTTTTTTTTTAAATTATCCAAATAAGGATGGCTTTTATATTTTTAGAAGCAGGGAACAGCCAGGTCATGGTGGACTATGCCTGTAATCCAGTCAAGTACGTGGGAGGCTCAGAAAGGAGGATTGGTAGTTCTAAGCCACTGCTAGACTGTTGGCATACTTTTAAAATCTATTTTTATTTTGGGTTCCTTATATCTCTTCCTTTTCTACTCCAATCCCTTCTAATACCCCAACACCAGGTAGGAGAGAAAGAAGGTTAGTGGGGAGAGGGGGTATAATTTTTCTTAGCTACTTCCTGCTGTTTAGTGTTATCCAGTTCCATGGGGCAAGTTGATCTTCAGGGTATTTCAAACTTCTTGTCAAGCTCTATTGACAGCAACCAGGAGCAGCAGAGGGGAAGCATCAGCAGCCTTCTTCTTTCTCTGAGCCCCCAGTCTCTCTACAGTCTGGCTTTTATCCCCCTGACAAAGACCACATCCCCACACAAGGTAGTTCCCAGCTCACAAGGGCCATGTGCCCTCTCATTAGGCAACTGTCAGCTGTGGACAAACTTGAGCAGCCCCCAGATCCCACACCTGGGATTAAAACAAAAACATGTTTACATATAATCCAAAACTTCCATAACACCAGACCCTGTGTCCAAAAAAAGAACCAAAGGGTTGAAGAGATGGCCCAGTACTTAACACTTTCTGCTCCTCCAGAGAATCCGATGCCCTCTTCTGACCTCTCTGAGCACCTGCACTCACATGCTCATACCCATAAGTACACATAATTAAAAATAAAAGAAACCCTAAGGATCTCTTACACAACAACAGAACAAGAATTGAGACAGTCTAGTGTAGCTGTCTCTTCATGTGGGATTTATGAACACTATCAGCTGATTTACTCCCTGTGGCTTCTTAAAAAGGTTTTGCAGGCTGGAATGTTTGTTTTCAAGACAGGGTGTCACTGTGTAGACAGGAATGGCTTAAAACTCTTAGATCTGCCTGCCTCTGCCTTCCAGAGTGCTGTGACTAAAGGTGTGTATCACATACCTGTCTAAGCTGGGACATTTAAAACTCCCAAGAAAGGAAAGGCAGGTGTATACAAGAAGACACAAGCCCAGAAGACCCATCAGACTGTCTTCAGAAGCTATTGATACTTCACTATGGGTTTCTTGAGGTTTGGGAGAAGTTATCTACATATACAAGAGAAGTTTATGGGAAAACTTGAATTCACACAAATATAGGATAGGACTAGAACCAGATGGCTATGGGAGACTTGGTTATTTAAAAACGCCTATCAAGCCCAGGGCTGGCTTCTGAAGATCATGAATTCAAGCCTGGTGTATATGTTTGTGTAGAATAAACAGATAGCTTTATAATTATGTGCAAGAACACATTTGTATATGACTTGCATGCCTGGCTGATTATGTAAACTCAGTTGTTCCTTTAGCAAAAAGCCAAGTATCTGGAGAACTGACAGTTGAGAATGTGCCTTTAAAGGCATCTGGGACATTGCTTCCCAGACACCTTAGCATTTGATGTTTGTGGCAGCTACCCTATGAGGACTGTGGTCTACGTAGAGTACTTGAAATAAAAGTGAGATCAAACTTCCTGGAGGTGGCTGCCAGAGACAGTGCTCACTGTGCAGGCATGAGGACCTGAGTTCAGATTCCCCAGCACCTACATGAAACACTGGGCACAACTGCTGGTTCCTGCTGTCACAGCGCTGAGGAGATGGCCACAAGATGATCCCTGGGCCTTGTTGGCCAATTAGTCTAGCCAATTTGGTGAGCTCTGGGTTCAGTAAAGGGGCCCTGTCTCAAAAAGTGAAATTGCAGGTGTGGTGGCATACACTTTTGCCCTACACTCTAGAGGCAGACACACAGATTCCAGAGTTTGAGCCCAGCCTAGGCTACATAGCAAATTCCAGGCCATCAAGGGCTATGTAGTGAATGAAGCCTTGTCTCAAAAGAAAAGGAAAGGAAAGATACATAAACAAACACACACAGCCTGTTTTATCTGAGAACTTTGAAGTGCCTTGCCAAATGAAGTGGGAAGCTCTGGGCACTCTCACTCTCCTCCCACAGACCCCGTCTTCTCCCACTGTCTGAGTCTGCATTAGAGCTGCAATTGTTAGCAAGGAAGAGCCTGTTCTGTCACCTGACAAAGCGTAGTGATGGGTGTTCACTGCCGCAGAACCGGCAGTGTAGCCATGGTGCCCTGACACCTCTGCCCTCCTTTCCCAGGACATGATGTGGCTTGAGCCATTTGCACCTCCTAGGATTGGCAATGTGCCAAAAAGATTCCCTCATATCTTAATGGTTTGTTAGCTCTTTCTAGCACAGAACTCTGCCTCTTTGTTAGTTACCTTCTTATCTACAGGAAATGGTCTGGCTGCCTCTCGGTGCTTGCAGTTAATAAAGTTGCCGAGCGGGAGGCATGAGGATTAGTTTTAAAGGTCTAGGCTACTTGATGAGACCACATCTCAAAAAACCAACAACCAACCAACCAACTAGAAAAAAACAATAACAAAACCATGCTGCTATAAATGCCCATGTACAGGACAGGGTGGAGATAAATTCATCTTTGGGTAAATTTCCAAGAAGAATTTGCTGATGGAGTATCTTAGTTGCTTTTCTATTGCTGTGGCCAAGTATTATTACTAAGATATTGCTAACTTATGTAAGAAAAGATTTATTGGGTGCTTACAGTTCCAGAGTTCAGAATGACCATAATGGTGGGAGCATGGTAGAAGGCAGGCAGGCAGGCACAGTGCTGGAACAGTAGGTGGGAGCTTACATACTGAGCCACAAGCATGATGCAGAGAGTACTAATTGGGAACGGCATGGGCTTTAGAAACCCCAGTGACACACTTCCTCCAAAAAGGCTACCGCTCCAACAAGGCTACATGTCCTAAACCTTCCCGGTTCTACCATCTGGGGACCAAGCCCAGAAACATAGGGGAAACATAGGAGCCCATGGGGGGTGTTCTCATTCAAACCACCATGCAAAATATGTTTCATTTTATTTATTTATTTTTAAGATTTATTTATTTATTTATTTATTATACATACAGAGCTCTGCCTGCATGTACATCTGTGGGCCAGAGGAGGGCATCAGATCACATTATAGATGACTGTGAGCTACCGTGTGGTTGCTGGAAACTGAACTCAGGACCTCTAGAAGAACAGTCAGTGCTCTTAGCTGCTGCGCCATCTCTCCAGCCCATATGTTTCATTTTATTTAAAAAAAAACACACACACACACACTAAAACTACTGATAATTATGGAACTCTTCTCAATAGAGACATCATCGGTAGTTACAGGAAGACCAGAATTGCACATGAGTGAAGAGGAAGCAACACAGCAGTGTACCTAGAGACTCACTGGGTCATCTTAAAAGTGACCAGCACTGTGCTGGTGACAATTACCACTCATCTGTGCTTGTGAGGAAAGCTGGTTCTTTGTGATGAGGCAGATCTTATGTCCTGTCACTGTGCTTTTTTCCCCGTGAGATAGAGCCTCTCACTGAACTTGCTGGAACTAGGCTGGTAGGTAAACTGCCCTTCACAGAAAACCATGATTTATTTTACATCATTCAGTCAAAGGAGCATTTTGTAAAGTGGCTTTTCTTCTCTTCTTAAAATAAGTGACCTTTTCAACCACAAGAAACAAAACAGAAGCCTCTACTGTTACTCCTAGAACAGGGTCCTTCTGAAGACTTCAGATATGCGAACTCCTCATAGTTTACAGATATTTATAGCGACTGTTAAATGAACACACTGTCTCCGGGTACTGCTCCAGCATTCCAGGGGGGCACGGATGGTTTATATAAGGCCGGCTCTGTCATTAACAACCCAGCAAGGTAGAGAAGCAGGGAGCCTGGTGTTTGCCTTTCCTAAGACAATGACACATAAGGACACAGATAACCCCAGAAGTTCTTAGCTGGTGTTTAGCAGAGCAGAGATCAGACTTGGGGCCTCAGTGATAGAGTGCTTGCCCAGTGTGGCCGAGACTCTGGGTTTAAACCCCACCACCGAAGGAAAAACATAAATGGAGCAGGGGAGATGGCTCAGTCAATCAAGCACTTGCCACTCAAGCACGAGGACCTGATTCCCCACACCTGTTTAAAAAGCTGGTATGGCCGTGCACGCCAGTGATCCCAACACTGGGGAGGTAAAGAAAGAAAGTTTCAGAGTACACGGGAAAGTCATATCCCACTCTCCACATTTGACCATGTCCCCTGGAGGGGGAGACCTGATGGCACTCAGAGGAAGGACAGCAGGTTCCCAAGAAGAGACTTGATACCCTATGAGCAGATACAAGGGGAGGTAATCCCCCTCAGGAACAGTCATAAGGGAGGGGAATAAGGGGGAAATGGGAGGGAGGGAAGAATGGGAGGATACAAGGGATGGCATAACCATTGAGATGTAATATGAATAAATTAATTTTTTTTAATTTATTTATTTTCATTTTATGTCCATTGATGTTTTGCCGGCATGCCTGTCTGTGTGAGGGTATCAGATCTTGGAGTTACAGACAGTTGTGAGCATCCATGTGGGTGCTGGGAATTGAACTCCAGTCCTTTGGAAGAGCAGGCGGTGCTCTTAACCGCTGAGCCATCTCTCCAGCCCCCGAATAAATTAATTTTTTTAAAAAAGGAAAGAAAAGAAAACAAAGGAAGTTCCCTGGGCTTGCTGGTGCTCCAGTCTAGCAGCTTAGCAGAATCAACAAGGTCCAGGTTCAGTGAAAGGTGCTCAAAAAATAAAATGGAGAAGCGACTGATGAACACACCCAGTGTTGACTTCCTAACCTCCACACATAAGAACATACACACACACACACACACACACACACACACACACACACACACACACACACACACACACACACACACACACCACTCCATGCTGTGAATGGACTCATCAGCCAGTCCAGGTTGGCAGGTTGGAATCCCAGCTCCTCCTCCATTGGCCAGATGAGTTACCCTTTTCAAACCTGCATCCTCAGCGGCAGATGCTGGGGAACCTACTTCGTGGCATTATCCTGGGCAATAGATGTAAAGAAGGCAGTAAAATTTCCGCCTTGTTGGCTGAAGAGACGACAAAAACGAGGACCTGAATTCCATCTCTAGCACTCCCGTGAAGAGACCAGGGGCTGCCAAACTGCACTGGCCAGCAAACTTCACCTAAGCAGCCACGCTTGGGGTCCCTGTGAGAGACTGTCTCAAAAACAAAGTGAAAATAACAACAAAAGCAGTGTCAGATGTGCACACATCGAATCCCAGCTCACATAAGGCAGGCTGATCTCTGAGTATGCTGCCTGCCTGGTTGACGGAGTTCTAGGCCAACCAGGTATATATAATGAGACCTAGTGGTGGGTGGCTCCTGAGAACTGACATCTGTGATTGAGCCATCTGCATGCCTACCACATGTACAAAACAGTTTCCATTTTAAATGTTGTTAAATTTATTAATTGGGGTTGGGGGTGTGACCCACGGCTACATCTGTAAGTCAGAATAATGTGTCCTTGTTAATCAGTCCTCTCCTTCCACTGTGTGGATCCTAAGGATGGAATTCAATACTCAGACTTGAACAGAAAGTGCTTTACCCAGAGAACCATCTTATTAGCCCAGTCTCTCCTTATAATAAAATTATCTTCGTTTCAAAATGGACAAAATCCTTTAAAAAAAATAAGTTGTGCCTCCTTGGAATTGACTTCATTGAGACCTACTACAGGAATGCCCTTCCTTCCTAATTTTGGACGGCCAGCTCTGGCTTGGTTCCAGAGTGGGTAGGTGCAGGTGGGTCCTGGGCTTCCCCCTTCCATTCCTCCTGGGCTCAGAGCCCAGACGGTTTCCATTCCTTTTACGTGCAGCTGTGAAGAGGCTTTTGGGGGAGCAGCCTCCTCCATCATGTAGAGGGCTCCTCCCCCATCTCCACAGCGAGCCAACCAAGATGCGGTCCTTGGCTCTGCTCCATGTCGCCCCACCCTGCGGGGCTGGGGTGCGGATGGGGGTGGGGAGGATCGGGATCCAGATTTTTCAAGCCGAAGAAATAGGTGAATTTGGTATTGCAAACATGTGAAAGTGGGTCTAGAGGGACTGAGACACAGATCACTGTGCGCAAAACCAACGGGATGCTGTGTGGCTTTTTATACCCCGCGGCCAGGTTGGTGCAAGTTTCTTGAGTTTCTTGGAGCCCACAAAGGTGCAGTGTGTTAAATTCACACCTCTTCAAGGACTGCTTACAAAAAATAGGAAGGAGCTGGCACTCTCTCCTTTTTACAGAGAAACTGAGGTAGAGCAGATACTATTACTTGCCCAGGGTCCTGCTGCTATAAAGAGGACTCGGGGTAGTGGTTGGGGGGGGCGGGGGACAGAGGCAAGCCGATCACTGTGAGTTTGAGGCCAGCCTGGTCTACACAGAGAGTCCAGGACAGCCAAGATAACGTAGAGAAACTGTCTCGAAAAACTGGGGGGGGGGGGGGGGGGGGCGGGGGAGAGGCTCAGCAGACTTCCATTCAGACAACTGTCCTCAGAGGCCTCCATTGGCCTTGTGGCCAGTTCCCCGATTGCTTTCCAAAGTGAACGTTGGTATTAAACGGTCCTGAGTGTACTGAGGACCCTCAGTCTTCTTGTCTGTAAAATGGGGCCACTGGGCACGGCGAGGCTGGGACAGGTTTGGCCAGGGCTATCCTCCAGTTGGAAGCACCGGCTGCTAGAGGTCCTGGAGCTCCTGCCTGAGCACTGGGGTCCCCCCTCCTCCGCCCAGCGCCCCGCAGGCTCAGCGGGAGGCTGCGCGGGACCATATTTAGTCAGGGGGAGCCGGAGCCCCGCTGGTATGCTGCGCTGGGAATTCCTGCTTTGAGAATTGCGCCTGGCCTTTTTGGGTTGTCTCCCGCCCAGGCCCAGGAGAGAGGACCAGCCCCGGAGCTCAAGGGTCCGCGCGCTGGGAGCCAGGCGTCCCCGGCCTGGCGTGGGGCCAGCCCTGCCTCGACTTCCTTTTATGGCCTGAGTGTGTGTGCATGTGGCAGGAGGGGGGAGGGAGGGAAGGAGAGAGAGAGAGAGAGAGAGAGAGAGAGAGAGAGAGAGAGACTGAGACTTGATTAGGGGCATACAGACGAAATGATAGAGACAAACCAAAGCTAGAGAGTATCAGGTCAGACAAAAGAAACAGGGACTTAGATCACACAGTGGCTAAGGGACAGAGACTAAGCGCGCCGAGTGGACAAACGTGGTGGGGGGCAGGTATGAATTTGCAGGGGCCAGAAAGCACCCCATATTCTCTTAGGGTATTAACACAACCCTCCAAATGCCACGATGCACCCTTCCCCTAGCAGCACCCCGCTTTTCAACTGCGGACACGATACTCAGAGAAGCCAGGCACCCTGGGATTATAACTTAATTTTGGTTGTAGCGTGAATAGAGTTGCAGAGGACAAGTTACGGAAAGCAATAGTTTGCCCTTCCTACACATTCCCAGTAGTCACAGGAGAGTGTGCGGTGACCTGCCTTGCACTTTGGGGACTTAAAAAAAAAAAAAAAACAACAACTCACTCCCGGCCCTTTGCCCTGCACAGAGGGCCTCAGGTCTACACAGTGAGTGGCAGCAGGAGAACGAAGCGAGGGAAGTGGGAACGACCTATCAAGTCCCCAGTATGAAGAGGAAGAGGTTAACATCCATCTGGAATGGACCTAGGGGGGAAAATTCGCAAGTTTCCCTCCAGACTGCGTACTGATCTCTTTTCTCTAGGGACCCAGGATCTGGGTGGCTGCAGGAAGCGAGGGACGAGGCTGCCGGCCAGTGCTCTGGCAGCCCCGCTGTGCTCCCCAGCCAGGTGGTTCCCGGGGGCGGGGGGAGTGGGGGGTTCTGGTCCTCACCTGCAGGGGGCGCCCCGAAGGGCAGAGGACCCTCCCACCTCGCCCAGCGGCCGCCTCCCCTTCCCACCCTCAGGCAGCGAGGGCTCTATAAAGCCAGGCGTCTGAGGCGAACAGAGAGATTTGGACCGCCCCAGCCTGGGACCCGTGCCAGATCCAAGCTCTCCATCCTGTGTCCTCCTGCTTGCCCCACCAGTAGCAGATCTGTAAGTAGAGCTGGTCTCCTAGTGGTAAGGGGTGGTGGGCTTGAGCTGCCTTTAGAGTATCCTCCTGGGAGTGGGGACCCTGAGGGGTCCTGATTGTCCTGTCTTATAATGACAGTGGAAAGGAGCCTGGTGCAGGATCATCCTAGACTCCTGTGACCCCCACTCCCACCCCCGCCCCTGCAAACTAGCATCCTCAGGTTGGAGGAGGAGCAGTACCACCTGGGGAAGTCGGGAGGTAATTTAAAGGTTCTGGTGGCTAGGCCCAATTCCAGGTATGCTAGAGTCTAAATAACAAACAAAATGGACTCCTTAAAAAGCAACTAGTGGTTAGAGACTGCGCTGTGGGAGTGCACTGCGGGTCCTGGGTTCAAATCCCAATATTGGGACGGAGAGCAGACCTCCCAGGTTATTCTGACTAGAAGGTCATTGGATGGATAACCCACTGACCATTGCACAAAGTAACCCAAAAACATGGGTGAGGGTGTGGGTGGCCCTGAGCAAAGGCTGTGTGCTAGTGTTTTCCACCTGCTTAGGTGCTTGTGCTGGGGATAGTCACTGGAAGACTAGGCAGTTTGTGGTAAGATAAGGTTCAGTTTCTTTCAGTTCTGGTTCCTTCCATACCCCAGACCCTGCGAATTAACAAAGGAGCTCGTCTCCAGGTTGATGTTAGGGCCTCGGATGCCCAGGTGGGTGCTAAGGCTTGATTTGCGCCGGCACCACCCACAGGTGCACTGAGTAAACAGGCTCTGGGGCACGTTGGGGCTCCTCAATCGGCAGGTTGCTCTTTGTCGGGTCAAAGGAACTAGCAGGAGAAAGTTCTGCTGTTCCAGTTCAGATCTGGAGGAGTCTTGCCATGTCCAGAAAGCACCGCCCCAGCTATGCCTGTCAGAGAAGAAAAGAACACGTTTAGAAAGCCAGAACTAGGCTGCTTTGGTCCTACCACTAGGAACTGAGAGTAGTCTATGAGCTTTCTGGGAAAGAACGGAAGTCTGGCTGTGTTTAGTAAACTGCTCTGCTTCGTTCTATTTCCTCTGGTGAAGGCTGGTCTCTTCAGTTTACTTCAAGATGCTATTTTAGACTTGGCTTAGAGAAAGAGATGGTGACCATACAGGCCTGACAGTTTCATGTGGTAGGGAGCACTTTCTCTTCCATGCTGCTGTTGATGGCACACTTACTTTAGCAGCATTTAAGTGGAATTGGGTTCTTTTAATCACGTCCATTTCATCACAAAGGTACTGTGAGCCTGTTTAGTATATAAAACAGCTGAAGCTCGGTGAGGTTCAGCGAACTCCTCAGGGCCACACAGGTAGGCAGCCAGTAAGCCTCTTTCCAAGTTTGTCTGATATCGAGTTCATACCTTGACATCTTTTCTCTTTACTGAAAACCAGAACCTACTAGATGCATGTTTCTGCAGTGCTTCCAGCTTCTATCTCTCTTTGAAGATTTAAACTGAACTTTTACAAAGACTGTTCACTAGTGGCATGAGGGTGTGGTGGGAGTCCACGAGGCTGGGCCACTGCCATCCCAAGATCCCAAAACATGCTTGTGCCAAGCCACCTGGAGAGACCTGTGGGTTTGCCTCAGAAGCATCACGGACTTTTATTATCATATCTGACATAGAGTCCCTTTTCCGTACAAGGTAGTCACTATGGATTTATCGTTACTTTTTTGTGGGAGGATGGGCTGGAGGCACACATGCCCATGTATGGTAGTGTTTTCCATGAGGCCATCGCCAGTCCGCTGTCCAATCACTCAGCCTTTTGATGCAGCCTGACTGCCTTGGACTCTGGGACTTCTCTGTCTCTCCCCTGCAGGGACTGTGGGACACTTAGAAAGCAGTGAGGTTCTTCTCCCTCCCTCCCTCCCTCTCTCTCTCTCTTCTCTCTCTCTCTCTCTCTCTCTCTCACACACACACACACACACACACACACACACACACACACACACACCCCTTCTTCCTGGAAGTTTTATTTTCTAGTGGAAGCTATCTCCTTTCTTCCATGCATCTAATATGAACAGATGGTATTTATACCTGATGAACCATGGAGCGACTATGAAACAGGATAAAGATTACACTTTTAGGAAACTATGTCCCGTTTCAAATAGTCAGAATCAGAAGGTCCCAAACACATTATTTTGCCAGGCGTGGTGTCTCATGTCTGTAATACTAGCACTTGGGTGGCTGAGGTAAGAGAAAGAGAGTTTTAGGCTCACCTGGGATACATAGCAAGTCCGGGTCTTCCTGGACTAGTGGGAAACACTAGCTCAGAAAAAAATCAAAACCTCAGCCTAACAGTGCATAACTGTAACCCCAGCATCTGAGAGGTGAGGCAGGAGGATCGAGAGTTCAAAGTCATCCTCAGCTGCATAGTAGGTTCAAAGTCAGCCTGGGTTACCTGGAAATCTTATTTCTAAAAAATGTTATTGTTGATCACCCTGGTTGTTTTCCCATCTGCAAAATGGGACTGGTGAGAATTGCCAGTGTGTTAAGCAGTATGCTAATGCTTTTGTAGCACTTACTTAGTCCTCACAGAAGTTAGAAGATCACTTAGCTCATGTATACAGGGTCCTGGGTTGGATCCCCAGGGCTGCAACAAAAAGAGAAAGAAATTAGCAAAAGTCTAGTCTTCACAGTAGCCCTGTGGAACCAGTGCTAATAATAGCCTTCACTCCATTTCATAACTGTGGGCTTTAAAGCCTTGTTCTAGCTCTAAGAGATGAGAGTTTACAAAGCAAGATTCTCCTAACTGCAGGGTTGCCCTTTTGGGAGCATTTGAAGGGTTTGATACAAGGTTGACCCCAGCAAACTTCAGATGGTCATTTATAGTAATATGTCTAGAAGCATGCTCTGTGTGACACAGCTTGTATCAATAAACCAGAAAACCCAAAATGTAGTCTATCCCCTAAAGGAGAAACTCACCTCTGATTTTCCTTTTTTAAAAACGTAATTTATTTATTTTTATTTTATGTGCATTGGTGTTTTGCCTGCATGTATGTCTGTGGGTGTCAGATGTTGGAGTTACAGACAGTTGTGAGCTGCCATGAGGGTGCTGGGAATTGAACCCGGATCCTCTGGAAAAACAGTCAGTGCTCTTAAGCACTGAGCCATCTCTCCAGCCTCTGGTTTTCCTTTTGTGTATGTTACCAGCATACTCCCCAACCAGTTCTACTAGCATGCTTTTGATCACTTTGTCCCTTTAGACTCTTTTTGATTTTTTGTTTTGTTTTCTTTTTTTGGTTTTTTGAGGCAGGGTTTTTCTGTGTAGCCTTGGCTGTCCTAGACTCACTTTGTAGACCAGGCTGGCCTTGAACTCACAGCAATCTGCCTGCCTCAGCCTCCTGAGTGCTGGGATTAAAGGTGTGCACCATAGACTCTTTTTGAATCTCTTGTGCCCAGGAGAAGCCTGCCCGGCTCTCACAGTGGCCCCTTTGCTCCCTGGTTCTTGTTCTGTCACCCATGACCTTTAGTCACATTGACCTACAGGCCTCAAGGACCAGCGGGCACAGAGTTGGAAAAAGACAAGCAAGAATTTAAGGTCACTTTAGTCTGTGTTTAGACTGCAGAGGAGGAGAACGGCCCAGCATTCTAGGAGGGGGAGCTCAGTTTGCGATGACTCACCCGAGCTTCAGAGAACCATTTCTTATCAGAATGGCCAACAGAGGGTAGGGGCCTAGCCTGCTCCACTCATACCCACTTAAACAGATCCTCACAGATGAATCCAGTCCACTATGGGCTGGAAATTAGTTTTTAACAGCATCCATACTGAACACATAGAGACTTTCTTGTCATGTAGCAGGATAGCTGTTTCTGCCACTCTGAAAGACAGCCGGGAGATTGCTCACGGTGCCATGCAAAGACTACAGCTTTTTATGGAGTAGACTCCAGCGTCTGTGGAGTGTAGTATCCGAAGTGGTCCTAAAGCTGACCAAAGGATAACTGCGCCTTCCTGCCCATCCCCAGTAGTGAAGCATGCAGCCAATGGCAGAGAATCCCAAGTCTCTGAAACCACCAAAGGTCATTGTAGCCATCCCTCTGATTCCAGATAAGCATTTTTAATCCTTTTTGCGCCCCTCCATTTTGCCTGTCTTCATATGTACTCCTAACAGACATTCTTATATAGCATTCTAAAATTTTCCTAAGTCAAATTTCCCTTTTTAGTCAGACCCTGGCATTCTACAAAACATTTTTCCCTTACCACAAATCTTCATTATCTTTTCTATATATTTATGTCACTGTATGCTTCTTTTTATCTGCTGCATAATATTCTGTTATATGGAAGTATAATGTCTTACCAAATGTATACTCTTATAAATATACTGGGTCCATGCCACCAGGTGTAAATAATGTTTGGTGGAGTATCCATGTATAGGCTGACTGTTGCTTAGAAAACATGCCTAGGACCAGAAATGTTCCAGAGCTTTCCTTTTCAGATACTTCTTCTTAATTTTCAGATATTTACATATACACAATAAGTTATATCTCTCTTTTCTGTGTGTGCAGGGCAAGCACTTTGCTATGTCCCCAGCCCATGACCCTCTCCTTTAATCTCCAAATCCTCTTAGTGGGAGAGACAGAATCATTTCACCTTAGCCATTGAAAAGAGATTCCTTCTCAAGCCTATTGAAAAGCTACTGAGATTCCCAGGGGTGGGGGGTGAGGAAGAGAAAGAGAGAAAGAGAGAGAGAGAGAGAGAGAGAGAGAGAGAGAGAGAGAATGAATGAGGGCTGGTGGTTAACATGCCATTATGAAGAGACAGGTTCTTATCCTCTTTCTCCTGGGGGGGTGCCCTGAGGGGACGTGGTAGGGAGGTATGTCACATTGCGGCCAGGAAATGAGAGTAAAAGGACTGTTAGATTTGAGGTCAAACCTTTTTTTTTTTTTTTTTTTTAACCATTTATGACCTTAGTTGTATAACAGGAAAGTGGGGATATAAGTGATGCCCACTCCACAGAACCTTCAGGTGTGTGCCACTGTGCAGGGCTGGCAGCTGCAGCTGTATTATTTTTTCTTCCTTCCTGCATTTTATGAAATGTCCATCCTGATACTTCTTGGTACACTGTCACTGTCACTGTCCCCAGCTTTTAAAAACTTCAGGCTCTGAACACAGGCTGTGGCAAGTTCTTCAGACAATAAACTGAGTTACCCTGAACTTTTAAGCTGCCAGGACAGAAACAGAATGTCCATGCCTGAAATTCTATCTGTCCTCAAATTCCCTGCCTGCCTCCTCAAAATTAAAACAAAAATGAACAACATCAAAACAACTTTCTTCAGAAGCCACAATGTCCAGCTAAAAGGACAGACAAGCTACTTTGCCTCTGTGTGCCTCAGTTTCCTCATTTGTAAACAAGTGATGACATCTCTCCAGGATTGTTTTTGTGATGCTGGGACTAGGATACAAGGCCTAGGGCATTCTAGACAAGCACTCGGCCTCTAAACTATACTCTCCAGCCTTGAAAGTTGTTTTCTGAAGTGTTACTGTGTTTTATGGTACTGGGAACACAGGGCCTGGAGCATTCTATCTATCTATCTATCTATCTATCTATCTATCTATCTGTCTGTCTATCTATTTTTAGGTTTTGTGGTTTAGCAACTATTACTGGTATTATTTATGGGGCTCTGTGAATTCTCTCCAAGGAAAGTACATGTCCAGTACTGTTCTGGGAGCCTCTCCCTCCCCACAGGTTCACAGAAGCAGAGTGGTTTTCTGATTATAAAATCTGCTGAGAGTCACGATGTCCTGTCTAGGCTTCACATCTTAATGAAGAGCAAGGAAGATGTGGCACATACTCTGACGTGTGTGTGTGTGTGTGTGTGTGTGTGTGTGTGTGTGTGTGTGTGTGATGCATGTGATAGTGCATGTGTGTGTTTGTGTGTGTGTGTTTGAGACATGCATGTAGTAGTGCATGTGTTTGTGTGTGTGTGTTTGAGACATGCATGTGGTAGTGCATGTGCGGGTATATGTGTGTGTGTGTGTGACATGCATGTGGTAGTGCACGTGTGTGGGTGTATGAGTTTGCAGGCTGCAACTCTAAAACAGGATTTCTCACTGAACTAGAAGTTCCCATCTCTGCCATCAAGCTCTGGGGAATCTGCATATCTCCAACACCTTGTCAACACTGGGGTTACAGTCAAACATGGCAAACTTTGCTTTTTGTGTCACTTATGGGGATTCATGGTCAGGTCTGGATGCTTGTTGTCAACAGAGCCCTGCCTGTTGGCTTTGTCATCAGCTGTGTTTGAAAAGCATCCTTGATCCCATTCTGGGCCCTCCCCCAACCCCAAGTATTCCTGGGCACCAGGGATTCAGATCACCCCTCTGAAAACTTTGGCTTTGACCAAAGCAGTCTTGTGCTTCACAACTGTCAAGGGCAACAAGTCCTTGGGGAGCAACCAGCTGCCATCACTCCTTTTTTGGCCAGAGACTCAATCTTTGCACTTGATCTTATTTGTGCTTTTGAGCCCTGGTTCAGATGAGGTTCCTGGAAAAGCTAATCTTCATGTCTTTTCATTTTTCTGTTGAATGTTCTGCGATGTTTTCTAACTTAGTTGCAATTTTTAAAAAAAAATCCTACTTGCTGTTGAGGAGGCATGACACACTACTTCCTCAAACCCTCTGTGTGAGCAGAGACCATTTTAAAAGGCCCCCCACCTATTACAGAAAATGTAAAATTTACTTCACACTTCTGAACTACATGATCAAAGGAAGTTTTATTTTCCTTTTTAAAGTAAAAATTAACAATTATTTCATAGGTGTGGCCTCCACATGCCAGGTGCATGTGTAGAAGTCAGAGACAACTTACAGGAGTTGGTTTGCTCTTTTCATTATGTAGGCCCTGGAGATAGAACTCACATCATCAGGTTCCATGGTAATCATCCTTACTCCCATGAGCCATCTTTCTACAGCTCCCTCCCTAAGTGGTTTATTACGTTTTATTTAAACAAACAAACAAACAAATAAACAAAAACCCCACAAAACCAAACAACAACAGAAAGACCTCATGTAGTCCAAGGAGGCTTTAAACTCCCCACATGGCTGAGGATGACTTTGAACTCCTAATCTTTGTGCCTCCACCTCCTAGATACTGGAAATAGCCATGCCTCATTTCTCAACACAGAGTTTAAGAAATCGTCTAAAGTAAAAGTGGAGATGTGTGCCTATGACCCTTGCACTCGGGAAGCTAAGGCTTCCCGAGTTTGAAACCAGCCCAGACTACACAGGAGCTCATCAACAAATAAAGCTTCAATTTTCCTTGCTTATTTCTTTTTTTAATTAAATATTTTTTATTTTTTACATATACATTTATATTATTACACATATATACAGTAAACTACCTATAGCAAGAAGAACCACGACACAATCAGGAATTGTATAAATGTTACATTCTTAGTGTTTTGGCTATTTGTATTTGACAGCCTTGAAGAAAACATCTTTCCTATCTTGGTGCATCTAAAATTCTGAATGTAAATCAATCTCCATCTTGTCATTATCAACTTAAAACATCTATTTAGACCTAAAAACATCATAACCCCTAAACAACTAAGCTTCAATGTAAAACTAAGCTACCTGACCTTCAACTCCATCAGAGACTTGAGAAGGAATAAACTTGGCCACCTTAGTAAGCCAGGAGTGCATGTTAATAGCTTTCCAAATGATAAGATGACAGAGACAGTTTTCTACCTGAGTAGTCACCCAAAACTATAACACTGGAGCATCTTCTTCAGCCTTCTGTCCCAATATATCTGACAGACATATTTGTGAGGCAGGAACTATTAAGGACTTGCTTACCGTGTCTTGGCAGAATTTGGCCGTCGATTCTGCCTTTATCCAAGCTTGCCCTTTTTAAGGCAGAATTTTGTCTGTGGTAGAAATGAAGACATTTTGTCCAGTGGCTTGTTTGCCACATTTGAAGGCATCTCCATAAGGAGGTTCTTTGATGTTCATCATCTTCTTGGAGGTAGGCTGGGTGTTGCCATGAGTTAACTTGTCTCACTGTCAGTGAACCTTTAAAATAATACAAACATTTTAACTGCCGTATTCTGCATGTCTCTGAGGTTTTTAAAGACCTTATTTAACTATTTTACCTTATCTTTCTATAGAATCATATCTATCTGCCACATCTAAGATGTGTATTCTTGTGATAAAAGTAAATTAGCAATTGACATGACCATGATTTGATCAACTAACAATTAACTTGTATAACTTATTTATCCTAAACAGCCTGCAATAGCACTTTCAAAGTCCTGGAAGTAAACTTTGTATTATAATTGAGTATATGGGTACAATACCTCATATTGGAGTAGAAATAGATATATAATGTGTGTGAAGAATAATCTTACATTTTAATTCTATACCACTGTATCTAAAATCAAACTTATTTTGTACCTATGTACACAATTCTACACCAGGAATTCTATACCTTGTGAGTGACAACCAAGGCATTAAGTTGAGGAGTAGAGTCACTAACCTACTTCTTTGACGTGGGAGGTGCTTTTAAATAACATTCTATCATTCTATTTTTGAAACAACTGCATTCAGTTTTACAAAATTTTTAATTTAAAGTTGTTTGTCTGTTCATACATCTTGTTATTTGGAACAGGGTCTTATGTAGCCCAAGCATCCTCAAAGTTGTTGCGTATGGAAGGATAACCCTGATTTTTTTTTTTTTTTTTTTTTGTACTACTGTCTTCTCAAGGTCAAGCATTTTAAAACAGGCAAAAACAAACATTATTTTTGATCTTTGATTTGATGCACAGGTATATTGGGTACATTCACACACACACACACACACACACACACACACACACGTGTGTGTGTGTGAGAGAGAGACAGACAGACAGACAGACAAAGAGAGAGAGAGACAGAGACAGAGACAGAGAGAGAGAGAGGTGCTTTGCAGCAGGCACTTTTACCCACTGAGAACCTCTCGCTGGCCCCATCCTCTGGTATATTTATTGGTAGTGATAGCACTTACTTGCTTTGAATCCCATCTGGCGGCTTATTTTTGTTGCTTGGCTTTGAGGCAGATCTTAACTCTGTGCCCCAAACTGGCTTAGGATTCACAGGAATCATCCTGCCTCAGTCTCCCAAGTGCTGAGACTGCAGGTGTGAGCCACTAGGCCTGACTGCTTCTGAAAGCTTTTCTACTTTTTCTCCCTCTGTGTGTTGGTCTTATTGCCAGCCTGTCCCGTCTACAGCCCTCCATCAGCTTTACAGCTAATAGTCTTAAAGTGGAGATCCTGGTGGCTGAGGAAATAGCTCAGTTGCAAAGCATGGAGACCTGAGTTCAGATCCCTAAAGCCCACAAAAAAGCTAGGCATGGCAGCATGCACCTGTAAGCCCAGCACTGGGAAGACAGAGAGAGGAGGATACCACAAACTTGCTGGTCGGATAGTCTAGTTCAATTGGTGAACTCCAAACTCAGTGAGACCCTATCTCAAAAATAAGGTGGGAAGTGAATGAAGGTGACATCTGACATTAAGCCCTGGTCTCCATACATGTATGCACACATGTGTACTCCCTCACATGAACACATATATACACAGACATGTACACACACATGAATGAACACACTTATACGCACATGAACAGGTGCACACATTAAAATACATATGTACATATATATAAGTGTACACATAAACATATGTTCTGTGTATAAACATACATATGCCTAACGCATGCATTAACACATACACACAGATGTTCACACTAATGCATATATATTCACACATGGATATGTGAATACATACATATATGTTATGTTATGTTTTATATTACACTCCACCACGGGAGTACATCCCAGTCCAGGTTTCAAATGCTTTTGAACAGAAAAATAAGCTATTATCCATATTGTTTTGCAGTTCCCTTTATTTTTAAAAATGACCTCTTGATAGTCGATCCCCAGCATTCTCCCTGCAACAGAGCTTCATTGGGAAGCAATTCACATATAATCTAATTCACTTGTCTACTTTTTGATGAGAAGGATCGAACCCAGGGCCTTGTAAAGCTAAGCACGCATCTCACCACCGAGCTGCATTCTTAGTCCCTTTCCCGTTGACTTTTTTCAGTCCGATTCTTTTCAGAGTCTTCTTATTTGTGCATCCACTGCTACAGTAACATTTTCACCGCCTTCCAAATAACTACGCACCTGTTAGCTGTTACCTTGAGATTCTTCCCCCAGCTCCTGGAAGTTGCTAATTTGCTTTGTTTTCATGGGTTTGCCTATTCTGGACAGTTTTTTCTTTTTTTAAAGATTTATTTATTTAAAGACTTATTTTAAAGACTTATTTTAAAACTTATTGATTATGTATACAGTGTTTGTCTGTCTGCATCTGTGCCTGCATGTCAGAAAAGGGTACCAGATCTCACTATCAATGATTGTCAGCCACCAGGTGGTTGCTGGGAATTGAACTCAGGACCTCTGAAAGAGCAGACAGTGCTCCTAACCTTTGAGCCATCTCTCCAGCCATGGACATTTCTTATAAATTGAATCATACTATCTGTGGCCTTTCTTTTAGCATTGTGTCTTCAAATTCAGCCACAATGTAGCAGGTGCAGCATTCTGCTCTTTTTTTATGGCTCAATATATTCCACTGTAAAGATCTACCATATTTTATTTATTCATTCATCTGTTCATGGACATTTGTGTTGTTTCTACTTTGGGGCTATTATAAACTTGCTAGGAACATTGATGACCACATTTTTAGATGCATCAATGCATTATCCTAAGAATGGAACTCCTGAATTATATGGTAGTTCTGTGTTTAAACATCAGAGAATCCACCATTTATTTTGTAGCAGGCAGTTAAGATTTAGATATATTCTAGCTGGGCAGTGGAGACACACACCTGTAATCCCAGCACTCGGGAGGCAGAGTCAGACGGATCTCAGTGAGTTCAAGGGCAGCCTGCTCTACAGAGCTAGTTCCAGGACAGCCAAGAAAACCTGTCTTGAAAAACAAAAAGATTTGGGGCTGGAGAGATGGTTCAGCAGTTAAGAGCACTGGCTGCTCCTTCTTCCAGAGGATCTACAGTTCAATTCCAGTACCCACATGGCCACTCACAACTATCTATAACTCCAGTTCTAGGGGATCTGATACCCTCACACCAACGCATATAAAATAAAGTTAAATAAAAATTTAAAAGTATTTAAGCATCTTCTATGTCAATATTTACAGAAAAACTTCATCAGCACTGAATAGTAGTTCACTGTAAGCAAATGCCATGGTTTACGTATCTAGTCTCACAGAGATGGACGTTTGGATTGCCTGGGTTTCATTATGAGACTCCTGTGTTGTTGCCTACCTGAAGAGCCTCAGAGTTACTGCCCTCTTAGATAACATAACCAATAACATAGGAAGCTTTCTTCTTCTTCTTCTTCTTCTTCTTCTTCTTCTTCTTCTCCTTTTTTTTTTTTTTTTTTTTTTTTTGTACCTTGAATCCCTAGATATGGTGAGGTGAGTGCCTACTAGTCCTCCCCAGCCCCACCCCCGAGACAGGGTTTCTCTGTGTAGCCTTGGCTGTCCTAGACTCTCTTTGTAGACCAGGCTGGCCTTGAACTCACAGAGCTCATCCTGCCTCTGCCTCCCCAGAGTGCTGGGATCACAGGTGTGTGCCATCATGCCTGGCCAACAAGGGCCTACTTGTCTTAGGCTTTACTCTGACCCTGTCTCTTCACTCCACAGGGGACCACCAGGCACCATGGCACAGAAAGGGCAACTCAGCGATGATGAGAAGTTCCTATTTGTGGACAAAAACTTCATGAACAGCCCAATGGCCCAGGCTGACTGGGTAGCCAAGAAGCTGGTGTGGGTCCCTTCGGAGAAGCAGGGCTTCGAGGCAGCCAGCATCAAGGAGGAGAAGGGCGATGAGGTGGTCGTGGAGCTGGTGGAAAATGGCAAGAAGGTCACAGTGGGCAAAGATGACATCCAAAAAATGAACCCGCCTAAGTTCTCCAAGGTGGAGGACATGGCAGAACTGACGTGCCTCAATGAGGCCTCTGTCCTGCACAACCTGAGGGAGCGATACTCTTCTCGGGCCTAATCTATGTGAGTATCTGGGGTTAATGGCCTACCTTCAGTCTCCTTGTGGAACGGAAGGGACTAGAAATGTGTTTGTGTGAGCTGGGTGTGGTACATGGCCCTCACTGCAGCATTCAGGGGCTTGATGTGGAGGCTCAAGAGTTCAAGGCTAGCTTGGGCTACATAGTGAGACCTAGTCTTCAAAAAACTGCTTGTTCTGTGTGTATGAAGACATGAGTTTGGATCCCCAGCACCCAAGTAAAAAATTGGGCATGGCAACACATGCGTGTGATCCCTGTCCTGGCAGATACACAAACAAGGCCAGCCAAACTGATGAGTTCTCATTTAGTGAGAAACTAAGACAGAGAATGAATGAGGAAGACAGCCATTTTTAACCTCTGTCATGCAGATACATGTTCATACACAAACATGTACACACATACATACCACACACACACAAGCAAAACTTGTGTTTAGGATGCAGGTCAAAATTTGGCAGCTTTGACTAAGTGAGAGAGACAAGATGGCTTCACAGCTCTGTCCTGCCCTTCCTGGTTCAAGGTATAGAACAGACCATTGTCTCTTGTCTGTAAAATAGGAATGGTCACCTTCCACAGGAGTGTGCAGAGTCCACATGGTCATATGCTTCAGAGTGCTAAAGCAGGTGACATGACACCATGGGTGTTGAAGTTGTCTTTCCTGGTCCTTCCTCCATCTTAGAATTATGAAAAGCTCCTCAGAAAGGCTAGTGCCTCCCTGCCCCTGCGGACTATGGCACATAAGGATCTAAATAGGTTTTCTGAAGGCCCTCTGTGTCACACAGGAATGGCCACATGGGACCTAGAATTCATAGGTCCATTGCAGTGGCTTCGAGTCACGCTTTCCCGCTGCCTGCCTTTTAACCAATTGAGAGGTGAGTTTGTTTGTTTGTTTGTTTGGTTGGTTGGTTGTATTTGTTTTAAACATGAGTATTTATGGGGTCTTTCTTCAGCTAAATCTTAGCCACATGTCATAAGCTTAACAGCTGCTGTACCAGATGACATAATTCTAGAACATTCTCTCCCACATGTTCTGTTGTTCAGCCTGAGCCACCTGATGAGGATAGTAAAGGTTCCTTGTGGATTGTACCAGCTCCTTAGAACTCCAAGGACACAGATGTCCCCAGCATTTCTGCCTGACATCTCTGAAGGTGCTGGTGGGTCCTTTGGAAGGTTCCTTCTTTTTCCAAAATGTTCTTTTCCTCTCTGAACCATGAGGAACCATGTCAGCCTTATGTATTGAAGCTCTTTCTAGAAAGATCATGGATATTTCCTGGCAGATGGACCCTTGAGAATGCCCAGGGTTTTGTTCTTGCTTTGTGTCTGCTATGTTCCTGGTCCCCTTGCTGGGTCCCTTGCACATCTTCTGGAAAAGGATGGTCCCATAGCCACAACATCTCCTTCCAACCCTTCAGAGCATGCAACCTCTAACAATGTGGCATAGCGTTGTCACCTGAACCTGCATGCTCACTTCACCTGACAACTCTGTGACATAGTGGGAATCAGGAAGCAGGGGGCCTTGGGAAAGTCCCGAGACCAGAGATCACTAGGAACAGATTAAGAGTGTCTGGAGGCTTCAGGTCCCTGCCATGCTTTTCTGAAGGGATTAGATTCAGCCCTCTTGGCCTCAGGACGGTGTGTCCTCTCTGCCTAGTATCATTCTGATCAAATGGATCACTTCATAGAAACTTCTGCCTATAATGAAATAAAAATTGCATGGGCCTGGGATCCAGGAGTGACCCCCAGCCTACAGCAGCATCGTGCAGGGTTCCTGTGACTGCCTGTGTCAGGGCATTCTGGGCTCTCAGCTCAGGAGGCTGGCTGCCTGGTTTTTTTCCCTTAATGATAGAATCCTTCCACTGGCCTCCTCCTGAACAAAGGGCCTTTCAGAAGGTCATAGCAGACCTTTTACCCTCTGACATCCAGAAGGTTCTGTCTAAGGCAGAGAGCCCGCTTCCTCTTCTGCCTGTAGGTTCCTTGTGGGGCTGCTGCACAATATAGGGCACACCTGGCACATAGCTCTGACTCCTGATCTCGGGCCCTCTGGCTCTTCTATACATTGTCATTAGCTAAAACCTCTTTGCCTGTAATTTGTTACAGAGGGCATTAGCTGTCAGCTTTGTTCCAGGTTGTGCTGTGGTGGAGGGGGGGTGGGGGGGGGCGGGTAATGGAGAGAAGGGAGCTCAACTTTGGGACTATCATATGCCAGGGACTTTCCTGAGTCAGGACACTAGAAGCAGTCACTCCACAGGGCCCCAAAGGGTAGAAAGAAAAAGAATTGCAGGCCACCTCTTGGGAAGCCTTGTGAATTAGTTCTTACAGTCTTAAGGCTTCAAAGATGAAGCAGGGCTATTCACTCAGAAAATTGTTTGTAGAAGCACGTGAGGCTGGGCAGGTAGCCCCGTGAGGAAAGCACTTGCCTGGAAGCAGGAGAGTCTGGGCCCAGAAAGCCAGCTCCCACAGAAGCTGGGTGTGTGGAGCACCTCTGTCACCCGAGCACTGCGAGGGTAGAGATAGTGGATTCCAGGACGTCACTGGGTGCCAGCCTAGGCAGTCGGTCAGTGCCAGGTTCACTGAGAAAGACCTTTTTGTCTCAAATGATAGTGTAAGACACCCAGTGTTGACCTCTGGCCTCTACACACATGCACACATGTGTACACATGCACTCATTCACATGCGTCGCATACACCCCCAAAAGAAAGATATATGGCTCAAAAGGCAGAAGTTCCTCCCCCCCACCTTTAACTCCCTATCCTTTGTCTTGGGGACAAATGTGGTTTCCAGGGTTGTTTGTGCAGGTCTGAGAGTCTAACAAGTTTAACAGTGGCGTCACCCCCTGAGCCTTGTGCCAACCATTCCTTCTGCTCAGCTGTGCCTGTGGCCTTGGCTTCTCTCTGTCACCACCTACTCAGATCTAAGGCCTATTGAACAGCTCAGGTAGGCAGAGCTTGCCCTTTTGTTCCAGTGCCTTATCCTTCCCACTCCCACCCTGACTCCCCAAAGAGTAACTAACCCACCATTTGCCTGGAGACAGGATCTCGCTCTTTAGCTCAAGCTAGTCTCAAACTTGAGGTCTGCTCACCTCTGCTTTCCCAGTGCTGGGATTATAAGTATGGTCCCAACCTTCTTGGCTCCTCTGTGTCTCACGAAGAATTTTATACATAATATACATTCAGAACATTATCTGCTCCCTTAAAGTGACAGCTTGGGCCACATTCTGTTGTGCGTCTATTGGTTTTCTTTTTTGCATTTGTGTATCTTACTTAACACACATCCTTCAGAGCAGAGCAGGTTCTCCTGCTGTGGCCATGAGCTGCACTGGTAAGGCTCTCCCCTCCTGATGGGCACCTCCGCTGTCACTGGCCTTCCAGCCAGGGCACAAGCACATTCGTGATGAAGTGCCTGACTCCAGCACAGATACTCAGAAAGTGCGAATGCCCTCAGACAGCTTTGTAGAGAACGAGGGGTTCCGTTTAGTCTCTGGAGGAGAGAGGAGGTTCAGGGTCACGCCGTGTGCATGCACACCTAGTGGGTTACGAGGCAAAGCCGAGACTGCCCCTGGCACGTAGCTTTTGGTCAGCATCTTCCTCATTACTCGCAATCCTCCTCTCTTCCTGAGGCCAAGGCCTTGGGAGCAGCTCCTGCTTGGTGCTCTGGGGCTGACCATATAAAGTATGAGGAACAGCCAGGCTTGCTTCCTAATACGGTCACAAAAGGGAGATCCTACTCCAGCTGGGACCTGCTGGTGGCACTGGGCCTTGAGATGCCTAGCTGGGACACAGGAGGAGGAACGTCGGGACCTCTGAACTCAAGCATCAGGAGAGGGACAATCCTGGGCATGAGACCCTGGTTTCCTCAAGAGGATTTGCCAGCTGAGCAGACTCAGATCTGCCTGAAGCATGTGTGTGCTGTGTGGGTGGGCTCGCGGAGGACCGTAAGCGAGCGGGAAGACAGAGTGCTGCTCTCCCTGGGAACTCTCTCAAACTGGGCATAAATGGCTGACTGAGGTGCCTATTTAACATATTGAAGCAGATGCTTGACCCTGGTACTTCCAGCAGCTCTTGCTCCCTGTTAAAGAGTCCTCCTGCCTGGCATACCTGGCCTCCTGCCCTAAACTCTCTAGCCCTGAGCTTCACTGCCCTTCCCTCAGCTCTCTTCCCTATGTAACCCAGCCATTTTGACTATGTGTTGTTCCCTTCACCTCATGGTCTCTTGGCTTCTTGGTTTCCTCACTCACTCTTAGCCTCATGGCTCCTAGCTCCTTTCTCTTGCTTTCCTTCTTCCCCACCCCTACCCTGACCCCATGTTCAATCTGGAACCTTCCAGATGTCTCTGGCTGTGATTTCTCTCACATCTACAATAACCTTCCTCTTCAACCCATATCTAGGAACAGCATGTCCCCCCCCCTCTCTCTCTCCTCTCTCTCTCCTCTCTCTCTCTCTCTCTCTCTCTCTCTCTCTCTCTCTCTCTCTCTCTCTCTTTCTCTCATTCAGAGGTGGAATCTGGAAGACTTCTTTCTTTTACAGATTTTACTTAGCAAATATTTACTGTGCTGGGTGCTAGAGACACACAAGGGTACAGTTCAGTTGGGAGGGTGACTTTGAAGCTGAGCCCTGAAAGCAGAGATGGAAATGGGTCTGGGAAGACCAGGGGAAAGGAATTCCTGGCAATGGGAACAGCATATATGGAGGCTTCAGGGTGCCAAGTTTTCTGGTCTTATAAGACTAGGAGTATCCAGGCATAATCAGATTGACTGAGAACCACTATATTCAGGCATGGTGCTAAATTCTTCTTCATGTGCATTATTTCAGAGAAAAGCCACGAGGGAATGGTTAGCATGTCCCTTGGTTTGCAGATCAAGATGACCGAGGCTCAGATGGCCTCCCAGCTAGAAGGTAGCAGGTGAGGGTTCAAACTCAAGTCTCCGGCACTCTTAGCTATGGCCTGGGGTTTAGACATGGCTTAGAAGATGGTGGTGGTGTCCCAGACATAAATGGCACCATTCTGAAAGAGATGCTGCCCCAGAGAGCTGGGGCCAGGGTTGAGACCTAAACAGAGGTGGTGCCGCTCTAGTTTTCATTCAGATGATATTGACTGGCATTACTCTTTGGGAGCCTAGATGGGTGACGGATAGAAAGGGCACAGTTGTGCCTCAGCAGATATCCACTGAACACCTACTGTGTGTCGTTCAAGGTCTCCAGGACATACAGGCAAAGGCAAGCTGCCTCTACCCTTGAGGATGTTTCAACTTAACCTTGGCAGTCATTTAGTAGCTATTTAATTAGTACCTACTATATGTCAAGACTTAGGTTGGGGCTAAAGAGGACAGAACAGGAGCTCAGGCCTGTGGAGGTAACTGCATCTGGCCCTTTCAGGTCAGAGAAGGACCTGGGAGACACCAGGCAGATCTCCCACCAAGCTGGAGGTTGTCTTGCCTCCTGCTGACCTCCAAAGATGCGTTTTCCCTCTGGTCGTTGCAGCTGTGGCTATGCCTAACTGCCTGCAGGCAGCCCGTATCCAGCTTTCCTGCCTCCCTCTCTGCCTCTGAACCTTCTATCGCCTGATCTGGACTGCCCTCACTGTCCTTTAAGACTCAGTACCCCAGCATTTCCCACAGTCACCCCAACCCTCCTCAGGGCTTCTCTTATTTCCATTCCTGTTGGTTGGTATGAGTCTCCCATGACAGTTCCACTCTGTCCTCACCTGGAAGTTCTTGGACAGGGACACTGTTGAGTTATCAAGCTCAAGCCTTTGGGGCCACTGTGTCCCTGAGAGTCCTTCTCTTCTCCTCACCAATCTTGCCGCTGTGAGGAGCAGCAGGTATGGTCTGAATTTTGGGTTTTGTTGTTATTTCTCACATTTATTCCTTGTTTCATCACCACCATCACTTTCTTTTTTAAGGACAGGATCTCATGTAGCCCAGGTTGGCCTCAAACTTGCTTTGTAGTTGAGGATGACTTAGAACTCCTGATACTTTGAGTACTGTGATTATGGATGTGTACCGTGATGGCTGGTTTATGTGGTCCCGGGGATGGAAGCCAGGGCTTTGTGCATGCTAGGCAAGCCCTCGACCCACTGAGCCATATTCCCAGCCTTTGTTCCCTTTCACCTTTGAACATGTTGTAGTATCCCACCTCTTCCCCTCTGCAGGTTAGCACCCTATGTTACTGTTTTTCAGTGGCTTCTCTAGTTGGTGACATGTGTCTCTCACTTCTCAGGATATGCATTCCTACACTATTAAATTACTTCTAAGAGGCCAGACATGGTGGCGCATGATCCCAGTACTTGGAAGGCAGAGGCAGGCGGATCTCTGTAAATTCGAGGTTAGCCTGGTCTACAAAGAGAGTCTTAGGACAGCCAGAACTACACAGAGAAACCCTGTTTCAAAAAAACCCAACCAAACAAAAATTACTTCTAAGACTTCTTCAATAAACAATAGCATCGCTGGGCATGGTGGTGCACACCTTTAACCCCAGCACTCGGGAGGGAGAGGCAGGTAGATCACTGTGAGTTCGAGGCCAGCCTGGTCCACAAAGCTAGTCCAGGACAGCCAAGGCTACACAGAGAAACTCTGTCTCAAAAAACCAACCAACCAAACAAACAAAAAACCAATAGCATCATTCAGCCGCATTGTCCTCCTTCTATACAAGGTTAGAACAGTCCTACTGTCCACATATTACTCCTCTTCCTCAGGCTTGTGTGTTAGCTATTTCATTGCTGTTTACAATTTTAAAACCATGTGTTATTGGTATTATTTAGTCTTGTGTTGTTTTTTGAGACAACACAAAAGTATCCCTGGGTGTCCTTCAACTTGCTCTGTAGACTATGCTGGTGTGAACTCAAAGATCTGCACACCTCTGCCTCCTGAGTGCTAGGATTAAAGGTGTGTGCTACCACTGCCAACTGGTATTCTTTAAGTAGCAGTCTACCTTTCAATCAAATAAAAAATACAATGGAGATAAGTAAAAAGGGAATTTTTTTGGAGAGCCAAGGAGATGGCTCAGTTGGTAAAGCACCTGCTGATCAAGCTTGTGTTCCCAGCTCCCACTGGACAAAGCTGGGTCTAGAGACCCATGCTCCTGTCACCCTGATGCTGGGGAGACAGGGACACTGGGATCCTTGGGATTTATGCTTAGCCAGCCTGGACAAATTGGTGAGTTCCAGGTTCAGTGAGCGAGCCCATCTTAAACAATAAAGAGCAGGGAGTTGGAGAAGAGGCCCCATGTTGGCTTCTGCTCTTCGTGTGCTTACACACATGTGCATGTGTACCCCACATAGAAACATGTGCACACAGACCTACAAGTTATGTCCCTGAGGCTTAGTGAGGTAGAGGACCGTGGTAGATTGGGAGCTTAGAAGAGCATCCAGAACTGTTTAAGACTCAATCCCAAGATTGGCCTGGGAACCCAATCTTGCCCTTTTCCTCTTACACCCTGTGTGCTGAGTACAAGGGATGCCACAAAGCTCCTGCTGAGCTGCTGAGGCAGCCACATGGCATGAGGCTGCTGACCATAGGTGTGGGAGCTTCCCCGCCCATCCGAAGGTCTAGAATTGAGCCCAGTCCTCTCTTGCAGACTTACTCGGGCCTCTTCTGTGTGGTGGTCAACCCCTACAAGCACCTCCCCATCTACTCAGAGAAGATCGTGGACATGTACAAGGGCAAGAAGAGACACGAGATGCCACCCCACATCTACGCCATTGCTGACACTGCCTACAGGAGCATGCTACAAGGTGAGCCTGCCAGGCCCCAGAACTACCTCAGAGCTCAAGCTCAGTCCCCACCCCCACCTGCCTGAGTCCCCATCAGGAATGTGGAGTTTGGCAGGCGGTGCCCTGACTAAAAAAGGGCAAAAGCAAAAGCAATGTCAGTCTGCAGCAAGGAGGGGCAGGGAGCTCAGGCCTTGAGCAAATACGGGCATACCCTCTCTGGCTCCTGCCGTGCCTGTCTGTTCCAGGGCCTTGGCCCAGGCAGCAGCTGGAGAGGAGACAGCTGGGAATGAGCTGGGGAGGAGCTGCGCAGGGTCCTGGGCTGCCACCTGCCAGTCTGCATCCCTGGGATCGCAGTCAGGTGTCTTTTCCTTCCCAGCTTCAGTTTCCTTGTATGTGAAAGGAACAACTTCTCGATGCTACGGCTCTGTGAGACTTGCTGTGGTGGCTTTTCCAATGGAGGAGCTTTGTACACATACTCCAAGTCCAGATGTGGCAGCTTGTGAATCCTCATCTGAAATCTTTAGGATCAAAGCCATTGCAGATGTGAACCCCTCCCCCCCACACACAAACACACAGATTTAGGAATATTTTCATATATGCATGATGAGAATTGGTGGGGCTAGAACTCAAGTCTAAACACAATATTCATTTATGTTTCATCTGTATACAGTTCCAATGTAATTTTTGACAATATTTTAAATAATTTTGTGCATGAAGCAACATTTTGTCAAATGGAATTTTCTCTTTGTGGTTTCATATTTGGACTAAAAGAGTTTCAGATTTTGGGTTTTGTTTGGGGTTTAAGATTCTTAACCCATGTGAATGCTATTTTGTATGAGCATTTCTACTGGGACAAATAGAATGGCAAATACATAACAGAGGAATGGGGAAAGTATTAATTTAATGGTCCCACTGAAGTTAAATTTATACCTAACTCCAGTAGAATATTTACCACTGAGATAAAGATGTGAACGAATTATTCTAAACAGGCTCCCTTATGCCTTTTCCCAGCGACACCTCCTCAGTGCCCACCCCCACGGTGAACCCCCCACCTCCTCAGCCCCCAACCCCTGCCTGCTGAGGCCACTGCTGTTCTGATTTCTGTCACCACCAGCTTAGCCTTGAACTTCAGTGAGAGACACACTTACATTGTTTACTTAGCATTCTGGAGAGCTCCCTGTCCTTCTCAGACGTCCTCAGCAGCAGTGTGCAGTTACAGCATGAACTCTGGGACAGAGCTGCCTGTGCTAGCATGTGCCTAGCATGCTGTGTGACTTTGGATAAGCTGCTAAATGTCCTGTAGCTTAGCTCTTCCTCTGTAAAAGGGCAGAAATAGTTAGGTCTTGACCACTGTGGTGGGCCAGGCCTGTAATCCTCCCACTTAGGAGACTGAAACCGGATGACTGAAAGCTTGAGACTATCCTAGGCTATACAACCAGTTTGAGGTCAGCCAGGGATGTAACTCAAAGTTAGTCAGTCAGTGGATCATCCATCCATCCAGAGAAGTCTGTGACCACCTCTTAGGGCTGAGATGAGAATTAAATGAACTAATGAACTATTATATTACATTTTAATCTTTTCAAAACAGTGGCTGGGACTTGACCAACAAACACCCTTTCTAAGCATAAGGCACTACAGGGTGAACATCCCTAAGTCTAAAATCCAAAATCTAAAATGCTCTAAGATCCAGGATAATTTCATTGCAAATTCTAGAAAGTGCAAACTATAGTCCATGAAATTTTGATTGAGCAAAGTTATTCAAAACAGAACATGAGTGAGGTCTAATGGTACACGAGTAAAATTAAAATCCCAGCACTGGAGAGGCAGAGGCAAGCTGCCCCTGTGACTTCCAGGCCAGCCTGATTAATAGAAAGAACTCCCGGATAGCCAGGACTACCTAGAGAGATCCTGTTTATAAATAAACAAAGATAACATAATATAAAATGACCTTCAGATGGGCTGGAGAGATGATGGCTCAGAAGTTAAGAACACTTGATGTTCTTTCAAAGAACTTGAGTTTGGCTCCCAACACCCAGGTCAGGCAGCTCTCAAATTCTCGTAACTTCAGCTCCAAAGGATTTAATACCCATTCTGGTCTCTGTGAGTACCTGCATCTGTGCGGCCATACCAACACACACACACACACACACACAACACACACACACACACACACACGTGCACACACAGGCACACACGCACACATATGCACACACGTGCACACACACATGCACACACGCACACAAGGCAGACACACGTGTACACACATGTGCGCGCACACAGGCGCACACATATGCACACACGCGCACACACACACGTACAGAAGCATGCAATTAAAGAAACAAAGTTTCTAAAAGTTCAGATAATATCTGGAAGACATGTGGGACTTGCCTTCCTTCTGTCTTCAGGCTGCTTCATTATGAATCTGCAGATTCTCTCAAATCTAGAATTTGAACACCCTAGTTCTAAGCTTTTCACATACGGGATGCCAGGAGCAATTCATGGACAGGAGGACAGTATGCAACACATGGGTACAGGTTAACAGCCTCGAGACCACAGTTAAGACAGGCAGGTGGAACAGGCTGGTGAGGGTCAGGTGGAACCTGCACACTGACGTTCCTCCACAGGGCCAGTTAGCTCAAGGGGACACAGGTCTGAGCCGAGGATTGAGAAGAGCTCTCCTGAAATCCCCAAGGGCAGGAGTCCAAGTGCATCTAGAAGATGAAGGCAGTGGGTGAAAGTTCCAGGCTACCAACAGTTTGCTAGATCTCAGATGTCATTGGAATGTCATCTGCCTAGACATGAGCCTGTCATTCTCCTAAAGACCAGCAGGGGGAGCCCTGCAAGATGGATCAGGATGATTTTCTCCAAGGTGGGAAAGCCCTGCTAGGTCTTACAGTTAGAATCCTGTCTGTGTTGTTTTATGGTACTTGTGGTCCCCTGGGTGAAAGTGTATTTGGAAAGCATCTTAGACATCTCTTTGGTGAACCGTACATAGCTTTGCTGTTCACATCATTGGGCATGCTTTTGGTCGAATGATTGAGTGGACTAACAACTAACTTAGTTATACCAGTTTATACATCATATAATAGGAAGCTACAGGTTAGCCAGGTGCAGTGGTACACGCCTTTAATCCCAGCACTTGGGAGGCAGAGGCAGGAGGATCTCTGTAAGTTCGAGGCCAGCCTGGTCTACAGAGTGAGTCCAGGACAGCCAGGGCTACACAGAGAAACCCTGTCTAGCAAAACCAACCCCCACTCGAAAGGAGGAGGAAGGGAAGAAGAGGAAGAGAAAGAGGAAGAGGGGGAGGAGGAGGAAGCAGCAGCAGCTGCTGTTACAGGTTGATGGTCTCAGAGCTGTTTGATTCAGCAGCTCCAAAGCAGCTCAAATAAAGACTAGTTTAGATAGGTTTAATTTTTTTAATGAGGCATCGTTGTTTTCCCTTGGAATTCTTTTTTTTTTTTCTTCAAGACTCACTTTGTAGACCAGGCTGGCCTCAAACTCACAGAGATCCTCCTGCCTCTGCCTCCCAAGTGTGGGGATTAAAGGAGTGCACCACCACACCCGGCCTCCTTAAGGCACTACTCTGTTGCCCTTTGGTTTCCATTTCAATGTGAGATTATCTATTCTTTCTGTGTGGTCAGTCTTAGTTTCTTTTACTCTAATCCTTTAATCTCTTCTCCAAGTCTCTGCTCACCATGGTGGAACTTGCCATCAATCTGTTTTTCATTGTTCTGAAGACTTCATTTCTTGGTTGTTGGTTGGTTTGTTTGTTTTTGTTATTTGTTTTTTAAGGTCTTGGTATTGGGGCTCAAAGGAGCCACCAAAATGGATTTCTGGGAACAAGAAGTTTATTTAAAGACATATGCATGGACAAATAAACAGACAACAGTATGTCAACGGCTCTGAGGAAAGTTAAACCTTAGCCCTAGAGACAGACAGACAGGACGGCAAAGGTTCTGAAGGTGAAGCTTCTTATATTCCTCTGAAGAAGGTGTGGTGGCCGCTATAACTTGAGCAGGGAATTGGTTAAAGAAGGTGATGCATGGCTCATGTCTTTTGGTATGTCTTAAGACTGCAAACTCATCTCCCAAGTGAGAAAACCAGGCATTTGAACTCTTACCTGGAGATTCATACAGCTCCCTCAGGAGGGCAACTGTGTTGTGGCCTAGGCAGCTGTCTGGTCTGGATGCTAACATTTGTTGTTTATGCTGTAAGTTCCTCGTTTTTTCACCTCCAGTGCCGGACATTGAGCCCTAGGTCTTGTGCCAGCCCAGCACTCTACCACTGAGCTACGTCCTAGATCCATGGGGATGCTTGTTTCTCCGCTTCTTTTGTTGTTGTTGGGGTTGTTGTTGTTGTTATTGTTGTTTGTTTGTTTGTTTGTTTGTTTGTTCAAGACAGGGTTTCTCTGTGTAGCCCTGGTTGTCCTGGACTCACTTTGTAGACCAGGCTGGCCTCGAACTCACAGAGATCCACTTGCTTCTGCCTCCCGAGTGCTGGGGTTAAAGATGTATGCCACTGCATCTGGATATTTCCTTCTGCTTCTTATATGCAAGGGCTTGGCTTTGTAGGGGTGTTCTTAATTTTTCATCAGCAACATGGGGGCTTTAAAATTCAGTCCTAAAATATTATGGTGCATGTATCATAATTTACCCTAAATAAAAACCAAGTCAAATTCTCAAGTAAAGAAAGCTGACATACGTGTTGTTTTTCTCATGACATGTACCTTGTTGGTCTTGAGGAAACAACAAATTTTTACTCTCTCCCTGTGTGTGTGTGTGTGTGTGTGTGTGTGTGTGTGTGTGTGTGTGTCTGTGTGTCTGCGTGCACATGTGTGTGCTTGTGCATGTATATGTGTGTCTGTGTGTCTGCAACTGTGTGTGTCTGTGTGTACTTGTGCGTGTGTGTGTGTGTCTCTGTGTGTGTGTGTCTGTGTGTCTGTGTGTGTGTGTGTACATGCCCCCTGACCACACTTGTATGGCTTGTTGGTCATCCAACACTGGGGTTGGCACTATTGTCAGCTGCCTTTTAGAGATGTGGAGACTGAGATTCAGAGAAGTGAAGAACTTCCTGAAGTCTGAACAGTGTCAGACTGTTTTGAGCTTTGTGCCTGCTATCCCTAGGACACCTAGGGTTTGCCTGATTTAACAGTGGCACTGAGCTGTGCTTGCCCTCCAGCCGAGGAAAGGCCTTCTGTCCCTGTGGGTCTTGCTTCTTATCTGGGTGTTAAAGGCTGAACACTTGGGAGTCCAGAGTCAGACTCAGAAAATGACAGGATGATCATGGGCTTGGGTCGGGGAGGCGCATTGGAGCACTAAGCCTTCTGACACACCCTGTGGATCATCACTGTCGGTCCCTGAAGTGATGTAGGGGAGGTGTGAAAGGCAGATAAAATTTTACTCTAACATGATGAGTGGAGCACTCAGGAGGTGTGGGGCTGGCTTGTGTCACCACAAGTGCATTGTTATCACCTCATCAGCACCAAGAGGCCCCTGTCAATGGTGAAGAAAACACCCATCGGGGGCTCTCAGCTCACCCCTCCTCAAACCTAAGCTAAGTCTGGGCAGTGGCCACTAAGCAGGTCTCTCTGTTCTGTGGTTAAAATGCCTTAAGGGAACTGGCCCGTGCCCACCTAATCCCTACAACCTGGTCTGTAGATGAAAGAATTAAAACGCAGGCACTGCTAACCCTGAGCCTGGAAAGCGGGCTACCAGCCTCTGCAATAGTTAGTTTGTAGAGGGCTTCACATGACCAAAGATTTGCCTTAGAATTGCGAGTGAAACTTGGTGACTTTTCTCTTCTCTCCAAGGTCATGCAGTAGACGGGGTACCAAGGAGGAAACTGGACCCAAAGGCACTTGTTTTTGCTTTGGTTTTTAAAGATCTTTTAAAAAATGGGTATGGGTACTTTGCCTGAATGTATGTCTGTCCACCACATGTATGCCTGGTGTCCACTGAATTCGGAAGAAGGCACCAGATCCCTGGAGCTGGAGTTACAGATAGTTGTAAACCTCCAAGTGGATGCTGGAGACTAACCCAGGTCTCTTCTGCAAGAGCAGCCAGTGCTCTTAACCACTGAGCCATCTCTCCAGCCCTATTTGTGTTTTTGAGGCATGGTCTCACTATAAGACTCCCATGGCATCCTCCTGCCTCAGCCTCTTGCTGGGATTACAAACACATACCAACACACCCATTTGTGGCTTTAGATCTTAATCTGACCAGGCTACTACAAGAAAATGCCACCATAAGCAACGAAAATGTGCTTCCTGCAATTCTGGAAGCTGGAAGCCCAGATGAATGCATATGCGGGCTTTGATTCTGGTGACAGTCCATTTCTTGTTTAGTCTGGTAAAGGCAGGCCCATTTTCCTCTTCAAGGATGGTGTCTGAGCTGCTGTGTCCAAGAGAAAATAAACTCCCTTGGGCTGTGTGTGTCTGTGTGTGTGTGTGTGTGTGTGTGTGTGTGTGTGTGTGTGTGTAAGGATGCCAGTCCTGTTGGTGATGTACCGCCTCCTAAGGGCCTGGCCTTACCTTAAGGGAGGGAATATCAAAGGTGGAGATTTGGAGAGAGACACAAATGATCAGACCGTGGCGCATTCTAAGTAGAGAGGGGTTGACCCTGGCCATGTCCTCTAACCCCCTGACTCAGTCACTGCTGTTCATAAACATGTCTCTGGGTTATTAGTTTCGCCCATTCACTCACTCATACATGCTTTCACGACAGTTATAATGACCTGGAATGTGAAATCCCGTCCCACGGCCTCTCAAGGGCCATAACTGCAGGCATACATGGCCACATCTGGCCCCAAATCCCAGTGTTCAGTGAGAGATAGCTCAGTGGATAAAGTGACGACCTGAGCTTGATCCCCAGAACATAGTGTGAAAAAGTTCCTTGTGAGAGCTTGTGGGAGACACTGAGAGAGGTAGCACCCGAGGGTAACCTTTGGCCTCCATATACAAGTTGCATGTGTATGCATATAAGCGCACAAAACTATGCTAATGAGTTAATGTGGTACCCACAGCTCTGAGCTGTGTCATGGGGAACTTCAAAGTTCTCTCAGTTTAGTCTCATGGAGTAGCTTCTGGGCTCCTGAAAAGTTTGTTTTCCTGATGAAGAAACGGCTCTGGCAGGCATAAAAGGCTGCTCAGGATGGGGAGACAAGAAATGGTGTCAAACATGTTAAACTACAAACATGTCTCCGAGACAGGCCTCAGGCATGCCACGGACCGCCCCAGTTGGGTATGGGGGTCCCTGGGACGAGGGCCCCCAAAGACTTGGTGGGCAAGGATTCGGTGGTGACAAAGGCAAGCACAGATGCAGTCTGAAGCTGAGTGTATTTTGCAGGCAAGCAGTCTAGATTTTTATACACACTTTGAAACAGGGAGTGTTTTGTGGTTACGTTTTCCATGGAGTAGATTCAAGGGGTCAGTGAAACAATCAGGCATATAGAATACACAATACAAAGTACATAGTAATAACATCATTGTTTCTAAGTCATTAACTTGGCACAGGCAGATATTACTTTCTCAGATTGAGCCAGGGGCCAGAGACAGACCTCAGTAAAATTAACTTTTTGCTATTAGTCGATGTCTGACACCTTTGTCCCATCTTTCCCCTCCCTCACATACTCCTACATAGGGGAGAGATGGATGAGGTGTAGTAGCCAATCTATAGGGTCCTTTGTATCTAGGAGGACACCAGAGACTGCCCTTCAATACATAGGCCACACCACATGGAGTTTTGTATTGTAGGAATTAAAATTCTGCTTTTACTTTCACTCTTGTCCGAGTTACCTTTTCCTTGAATGGGCTCTGCCTTTGGCAAAGACCCTTCATTTAATTGAGGGGATTTTTAAAACCACCTCCTTTTGCTGTAATTCATTGAAAAAGTTCTCCATTGTTTTATTATTCTTAAGAACTTTCAGGATGACTAATAACAAATTAGGTGCATTTGGAGGAGGCATCTCATTCTGTGGTTTCTAGGCTGGTGCTTTCTCCAGTTCACCTCCTGGCATTGTATCTGTGGTCACCTTGTTGTTGCCTTGACTACAAGTGAGAAGAATGATAGAACAAATAAGGAGTACCAGGAAGCAGGTGGCTATCAATACTCCAAGGGAAAGAACATATGGCCTTTTCCAGGAGACTCTGCCTTTTGGGGTCTTTGCCTGAGGTCCCCAGAACAGGATTGTCATGCGGACTCCACTGGAGGTGGCGTGGCTCAGAGAAGGGACGTCCAAAAGCCAAAGGCTGATTACTTGGTCCTGTCTCCTAGGCTAGGAGACAGTGGGTAGCTCTTGGGAGGTGACCGCGTACTTAAGATGGAGAGCCTCCTGGGGCTGGAGGCAGAAGGGTAGGGGGAAGAGCCAAACCCTGAGAGGCCACCAGATTCCCCTGTCCTGGTGCCCCTCAATGAGCCAGTTCTAAGGGTTAGAAAATGCCTCCCTGGGCCCAGTGCAAACATATAGCCTATCTGAGTCTGACAGAACGTGATAGAGGAGAGTGACCAGGTGCACAGGACCCCAAAGCAGAGTCAGGGCTACTGAGCTGGGATAGAGTCATCTGTGTCTTGGTGTCTTTATTGTCATCTCCAAGTGGTAGGAGGATCCCTCTGAGCCATGTCTGAGCCTTATCTGACATGGGCCCTGTTGTCAGAGGAGGACCCATGATTGACAAGCTGTCACTAGCCTTATAGAGTGTATAGAACTTTCTGGAATCTAAGTTCTTGGCAGATATGAAGTAGGGACTCACTTTCTTTGGCCTGGGGTCCCCTCTCTCCCTCTCCCATATCTACAGCAGGCTGGTACTAGGCGAAGGAAGAGAGGTGTGGAGCCTGGGATGCATTCCCAGTTTCACTTGGCTTTCTCCTTTTATGGGTAGCCTGCAGGCCTCAGTCTCAGCAGCCAGCCATCAAGAACTCCATCTGGGGATCAACTGAAATAGCCAGTCCATGAGAGTCTAGGATGCTGGGCACCGCACCTGCATCAAGTCCTGTCCTGCTATGCCTCAGTGAGGAATGGCCCCAGGCCCATTATCCCACCCCCAAGCACATCCCAAGACTCAACCATCTAAAGACAATCCCACAGGCCAGGAAGGAAGGATAGACAGGGGTAGATTAGTGGTGGAGGTGAGGCCCAGAACCCAAGACCCTCAGTTAGAAGCTGAGCCACAGTGAAGCCATTATTGCCCACAGGGCACGAGGCTACATTCTTCCTGCCTCTAAGCTGCTTTACTCAACTAGGGGATTCTGGTTACAGACACCGCCTAAAAGGCTTATTGTCACTCTGGGAAGCCACAGAGGTATCCTGGGGTTCTGTGCACTGGTGCATGTCCTGGCTCTAAGTGTGGCTACAGCCCCCATTCATTTCTTTGCCTGTTTGACTCGTGTCTTTTTTATTTTTAAAGATTTATTATTTATTTATTATCATGTATACAGTGCTCTGCCTGCATGTACACCTGCATGCCAGAAGAGGGCATTAGATCACGTTATAGATGGTTGTAGCCACCATGTGGTTGCTGGGATTTGAACTCAGGATGTCTGGAGGAGCAGACAGTGCCCTTAACCTCTGAGCCATCTCTCCAAGCCCCTTGACTCCTGTCTTAGTCACTGCTCTATGCTACGGAGAGGCAGCATGCCAAGGCAATTCATAAAACAAAACATTTGACTGGAGCCTTGCTTACACTTTCAGAGGGTTAGCTCATAACCATCATGGTGGGAAGCAGACAGGCATGGCTGGAGCAGTAGCTGAGAGTTTTACATCCCATTCTGCAGGCAGAGAGAGAGAGACATTTGGCCTGGCATGGGATTTTTAAACTGTAAATTTCACCCCCTGTGACATACCTCCACCAATAAGGCTATATCTCCTCCAATGAGGCCATACCCACTCCCAAAGGCCCCACCCACTCCCAAAGGCCCCACCCACTCCCAAAGGCCCCACCCACTCCCAAAGGCCCCACCCACTCCCAAAGGCCCCACCTCCTAATCCTTCCCAAACAATTGTACTAACTGGGAACTAAGCATACAAATATACAAGCCTATGGGAGCCATTTTTATTCAAACCACCATAACACCACGCTCCGTGGTTAGTTATATAGAAACAAGGAGCCGTGGCTCTCGGTGCCTTGTGTTCCTAGGGCCTGGTGCATAGCAGAGCTTAGATGTGGTGGTATAAACCAAGTGTAGCAGAAACACCTGAAATCTTAGCTCCTAGGAGGTAGTTGCAGGGTGATTGTGAATTTCAGGACAGCCTGGACTACAGAAGTGTCCCACAAACAAACAAATAAACAAAAAGGAAAAAGTACAAAATTGTTTTTTAAAAAGATTTATTCTGATAAAATTTATCTAGCATAAATAAATCAATTTTAAATATACAAGCCACTGGTCATTAGTGATTTTACAGGCTATGGGCCCGCGGATGTAATTTAATAAAAAATTACTATCCTCTCCCCAAATCTTGTGTTCATTGGTGTCACTCCACACTCTCACCCCAGCCTCAGGCAACAGTCAGGTTTGCTTGTTTTGGAAAATCTTTGATTAGTCACCTTCTAGGACCAGCTTTTTCCCCTTGGAGTAGTTTCTTCAAGACTCACAACTGTGGTAGCGGGTGTCAGGGCCTTTTCCTTTTCATGGCTGAATAATATCTCACTGAATGGCCATACAACATTTTAGCATCTGTAAATCCATTTATCACTCGATGGATATTTTTTTCATTCATCTTTGAGGAAAGTGTGAGTAATAATGCTACACTGTCCTTTGGGTTTTGCTGTTGTTGTTGTTTCATTTACGAACTTGGAAAAGAAAACAAGAACAACACTGCATGTCATATACATCCTTTCAAAAATGTACTGGAAACTGGCAGGTTAAAGAATGATCCTGGGGAGGTTAATTGTTACAATACAGAGAATCTTTGGCGTAAGGGAGAACATGAGGCCTTTACAGAATTAGGAAGAAGCACTCCTTTCTCAATCCTCAGGTAAGTCATCTTCATGAAAATACAAATCTCCATGGATCTCTCCTAGAGTTAAACAGTGTACAACTTGTACCACTGTCCAGAGCAGCCTTACAGGTTAAGTACACAGTAGACAGTTCCCTGTCCCAACCACAGAAAGATGTGGAGTCATTGAGGTATTTACTCTCAAATAATATAACAAATACTCAAGTAAAAACTTGTATGTGAAAGTCCACAGCACTACAATTCACAGCAATCCGAATGTAGAAACAACCCAAATGTACTTCCATGGATGAATAAGATGTGGTGTATTGTGCAATGGAATATTACTTGGCTGTTAACAGGAATAAAGTAATAATGTATACTACAATTCAGGTAAGCCTTCAAAACATGATACGTGAAAGAAGACAGGCATGGAAGGAGGTGCTGTGGTTTCACCTAGAAATACCCAGAATGGGTGAACGTGTGCACCCAGATGCAGATGGAGCATAGATATGGGTTGCCAAGGGTTGGTGGGAATGGCTGATGGATAGTGATAGCCTAATGAGTATAGGGTTTTTGTTTTTTGTTTGGTTGTTGGTTGGTTGAGTTTGTTGTTGTTGTTTGTTTGTTTGTTTTTTTAAGGCAGGGTTTCTCTGTGTATCCTTGTATGTCCTAGACTCGCTTTGTAGACCAGGTTGGTCTCAAACTCACAGAGATCCGCCTGCCTCTGCTCCCTGAGTGCTGGGATCAAAGGCATGCGCCACCATGCCCAGCTGGGTTAGGGTTTTATTTGGGAGTGACAGAATGTTCTGGAACTAGATAGAGGTAATGCTCATGTGATATCCCAAGTTGTGAATATCCTCAGTGAGCAGGCTTATGTCATGTGACTTTCACAGCCATGAATAACAGAAGGACCTGAGTGGACAAGGATGTGTCCTGGGGCAAAAGGCCTTGTTCCCGCTCTTTTTTCTTTTTCTTTTTCTTTTTCTTTTCTTTTAAATGTGAATTACATTCACTGATTTTGTGTGTATGTACTGGCACATATGTGTGGAGGTCAAAGGTCAACTTGTGGGAGTCAGTTCTCTCCTTCCGCCACGTGGATCCGAAGGTTACCCAAGTCTTCATGTTTGAACACATGCGTGTTTTACCCACAGAGTCATCCCACCATCCCCTGGCTTTCTCAAAGACTGGGTTCAGGAAGGAAACGGAAAGTCTCAGCCATGGAAAGTTCAGCAAGCTCCCCGGGGTCGGGTTGACGGCTGACCCAGAGGAGCACTTCTTCGGCCCACAGCTGTGCTTCCCACGCTTATGTTTCCAATGGGAACGTCTTGGGCCAGCGAGCTGCCAATGGCCCACAGCACAGAGCCTGTCCCTGGGAGGCCTGGGGCCTCCGACCCTGTAAATCACAGAGCCTGTCCCCGCTCCTGAGAGGCCTGGGGCCTCCGACCCTGTAAATGTCTCCAGTTCTTGCCAGGCTGCTGAGAAAGCCTGGTTCCTTCCCCAGGTCGGAGGAGAGCCACTGTCCAGGTCTTGCCTTAAAATAATGGAGGTCGGGGCTGGGGACACAGCTCAGAGAGCACAGTGCTGCCTTCCGTGCATGACGCCTCCGTCCCCAGGGCTGCATAAATGGAGACCTGGAATGGCAGGACTGAGGAGGTAGACAAAAGGAATCAGACATTCAAAGTCATCCTAAGGTACACAGTGAGTTTGAAATTAACCTGGCCTACGTGAGACCCTGTCAGGGCATCAGGCTGCAGAGACATTCTTGCTGCCTGGGTGCTAGTCACAGGGCACTGGTTCCTCCCGTCCTCACCTCGATCAGTTAGTGTTTGTTAGCCTTCTTTTCTTTTCCCTCCCTTTCCTTCCTTTTCTTTCCCTCCCTTTTTTCTTTTCCCTCCCTTCTTTCATTTCCTCCTTTTCTTTCTCTTCTTTTTTTATCTGCCCCCCCCACCCCACCTCAGATAGGATCTTGCTATGTAGCCCTGGCTGGCACGGTACTTACCATGTAGCCAAGGATGACCTTAAATTTCTGATTTTCTGCTCTCATTATCCATGTATCCATCCTCCCATCTGTCCTCTGATCTGTCCATCCATCTGTCCGTTCAAAACAGATACCAGGGCACCCACACATCTGCTGGGCCCTGGAGGCACAGATTCCTACAGGCTCTATGATGAAGTGAGGCTGAAGGCTACGGAGAAAGTACTAGAAGGAAGAGGTGCTACCTCTGGCATTGCTCATCAGATGTGGCACTCTGGTATCTCTTGTTCTTGGCTGGTAGCTGGAGTCTCGGTCACTGTTTCCATATCCCTCATAGGTGAGGGCCTGGCTGGTCCTCTGGGGCACATTTGAAGTAGGAAACTGTTGTCAATGCCTGCTTGATCTTTGATCTCATGATTGCCTCTATATCAGAGGCTGGGTGTCAGGCACTGACCTGTCACCTTCCAGAGAGAAAGAGGCTACCTAGGAGCTTGCAGCTGTATGGAAACACTGGCATGAGTTGGAGGAGGCAGAGTGACAGAAACCAAGTGCTTGCAGGGAAGCCAGGGAGGCCTCTGTGCTACCCTAGCCCTGACCAAATGGAAATTCTAAGTCAGAAAATTCAGTCAATGCAGCTCTGGGCATATTCTTAACCCTCCCCTGGGAACAAAAGGAACAGAGCCAAGGCTTCTGTCTTAGTTGGGATGACCATCACTGTAAGAAACACTATAACGAAAAGAACTTGGGAAGGAAAGGATTTATTTGCATACGCTTCCATGTTGCTGAAGAAAGTCAAGGCAGAAGCTCCTGGAGTCAGGGCTGATGCAGAGGCCTTGGAGGTGCTCCTTACTGGCTTTCTCTCCCTGGCTTGCTCAGCCTGCCTTTCTGCCTTTTTTTTTTTTTAGACAGGGTTTCTCTGTGCCACCCTGTCTGTCCTGGACTCATTTTATAGACCAGGCTGGCCTCGAACTCACAGCGATCCACCTGTCTCTGCCTCCCAAGTGCTGGAATTACAGATGTGGGTCACCACACCTGGCTCAGCTTGCTTTCTTATAGAACCCAGATCCACCAGGCCAGGGACAGCACCACCCACAATGGGCTGGGCCCTCTCATACCAACCACTAGTTGAAAAAATATCTTACAGCCAGATCCTTTAAAAAAATATTTTATTATGTTTCTTTTTAACATATACATTTATATTATTACACATGAATAAAACAAACTACATTACAGCAGGGAGAACCATGAGACAATCATGAATTATATAAATGTTATATTCATAGAGATTTGGCTGTTTGTAGTTGTCAAACTTGAGGTAAACACCTTTCCTATCTTGTTGGGTCTAAATTTCTGAGTGAAAATCAATATCTATCATATTTCATCCCTATCAACTTAAATCATCTATCTTGATCTAAAAATATCTTATCCCCTAATCAACTAAATTTGATTGTAAGACTAAACTATCTGGTCTTCAACCCCCATCGGAGACTTGAGAAAGAATAAAAATTAAATGCCTGAGTGAACTGGTAGTGCAGGTTAGCAGCTTCCAAAATGAAGAAATGACTGAGACAGTTTAGTGCCTGAACGGTCACCCAACACTCTCTATAATGTTGGAGCATCATCTTTGGCCTTCTAGCCCAATATCTCTTGCCAGACATATTTGTGAGGCAAGAACTATTGAGGACTTGCTTACCCTGTCTTGGAAGAATTCGGCCATTGACTCTGCCTGCATCTAAGCTTGCCCACTTTTAGACAGAATTCTATCTGTGGCAGAAAGGAGAACATTTTGTGCAGTGGCTGGTTTGCTGCATTTGAAGCCAGCTCCATAAGGAAGTTCTTTCATGTTCATCATCTTTTTTGAGGTAGGCAGGGTGTTTTCTTGTTGTCAAAGAATCTTTAGAATAATAAAAACATGTTTAAATGCCATATTCTGTAGGTCTCTGAGGCTTTTGAAAACTTTATTTAGCTATTTTACCTTATATATCTATCTGTTAGATCTAGGATATTTATTGTGATAAAATTAGACTAGTATTTGACATGACCATGATTTGCATCAATATACAAAATTCTATACCAAAGAATTAAAAATAACCTTTTTTGTGAGTAACAATTAAGGCCTTGAGTTAAGGAGTAGATTCAATAATCTACCTTTTGTTCTATCCTCCCTCTGTATTTCTGTATCCCCCTTTCTTTCTTTTCAGCTCCTATGTCCTTACCTACGAAAGAAAAATAAAGGAAAAAAGAGATGTTCCTGAGTCCCACCTAGTTTTCTCTATATATAAGACCAATAATAACTCATAACCATCTCCCCATGAAAATAAGCATCTGTAGACCAAGAGAGGAAACAGAAACCTACCCAACCTCCCTTAGAGAAAATGGGACATCGTTCCCTTAAGGTTTCTTCAGGCTGGATTGGTTGAATAATACCTCAGAAGAACGCCCCCCCCCCCAAAAAAAATTGGGGAAAATGGATAAGCAAGCCAGGGATTGCATTTGTGGTCCAGTTTCTACATGTTGAGAGATCCCAGGCTTAATAGGAGTCCTGTGTGGGACAGACTGAAATGCTAGATCAATTGGGATCAGAAGCTTTCTACAGCACTGTCCAGGAAGCTGTCCAGTTCTGGTGGGTAACAGCACCTGAGGCACCTGGGGCTGGAACACAGAGGATGCAGGATGTCCAAGTGCAGCATGCTGAGAGGAATGAATCATGTCAGGTCTGATCCAGCGTCAATGTCCAGTTCTTTTGTTTGAAGATATAATTTCTCACAAACATTATACAGTCTTAGCATTATAATTGTATGAGGTGTGTGGGAGGCACAGAGCAATTAAGGCTGGTTCTCTGCTCATTGGATGAGCAAAAGTAAGGCATCTTCAAATCTTCCTTCGTGCCATACTAAGAATGGCCTCTAGTAATAAGTCACACACGCATAGACCTTTGCATCTCAGCCAGTCTCAGAGCTATTCTCATGTAATGGGATTAGCAATATAAGTTACCTGCTTGTTCTGCAGTTACAATTCTTTGCATTCCGATTGCAGCCCCCTCCCTCAACAACTCCTGATCCCACCCCCTCCCTCATCACCTCCCAATCCCATCTCTTCCCTCATCCCCTTTCCCTCATTTCCCCAGTCCTTAGAAAGGGGAGCCCTCCTCTCCTAACATCCGACCGCAGCTTAACCAGGGTTCCTGTACTACATGTAACCTCTTCCTCTGTGCCCTGGCAAGGCCACCTGCCAGGGGGGAGTGAACAGCATTAGGAGGCCCAAGTCCATGTCAGTGGCATTCCCTACTCCCCATATTGTGGGACCCACAAGGAGACTGTGCTGCCTATGTACTGTAATTGAGCTGAGTGTCTAGATCCTTGCCTTGCATGGTCCTTGGTTGGTGTATCAGTCTCTGCAGCAACTCTCTCCTCCAGATTTTTAAAGTGTATGTTTTATTTATTATAATTTATTCACTTTGGGCCCAGGGGTCCCGCTCAAACTAAGGCACCAGCCAAGGACAATACAGGAGGTAAACTTTAAACCCCTTCCCAGATCTAGCCAATGGTCAGAATATTCTCCACAGTTGAGTGGAGAGTGGGGTATGACTTTCTCACGTACTCTGGTGCCTCACATTTGACCATGTCCCCTGGAGGGGGAGACCTGGTGGCACTCAGAGGAAGGACAGCTGGTAGCCAAGAAGAGACTTGATACCCTATGAGAATATACAGGGGGAGGTAATCCCCCTCAGGAACAGTCATAGGGGAGGGGAATAATGGGAAAATGGGGGGGGGAGGAATGGGAGGATACAAGGGATGGGATAAACATTGAGATGTAACAAGAATAAATTAATTAAAAAAACAAAACAAAACAAACAAGCAAACAACCCTAAAAAAAATAATAATAATAATTTATTCACTTTATCTCCTGTTTGTTATTCCCTCCCTCTCATCTTCCCATTGCCATCCTCCCTCCCTCTTTTGCTTATTTCCTTCCTCTAGACCTCTGGGAACAGCCTATCATCAGGGTAGTTTGCACCCCATTCCACTATGTGCCCGTTATGCTGTATTGCCAAGGGGCAGAGGCCTAGTGGGTCCCCGAGTGCATGGTAAAGGCTCAATAGCAGTTTTCCCGTTCCCCTCATTGGCTACATCTGAAAAGGGGGTCTTGGTTCTTTGCATGTGTCCTTGACTAGATCATCAGTTTGTGGAGACACCCTTGTACCTCGGCCCACAGGCCTTGGTGGTCTCCCCGTGGAGCTCCTGCTCCCTCTCAGCCTTCCATTCCCCGACTCTCACCTACACTCTCAGCACTCTGTCCAGTGTCCAGCTTCAGGTATCTGTAACTGTCCCTATCCCCCGTTGGGTGGAGTCTCTCAAAGGACATCTTTGTTGGGTTAAAATTCACTTATAAGTGAGTATATTCCATGCGTGTCTTTTTGGGTCTAGGTTATCTCACTTAAGATGATCATTTCTAGTTCCATCCATTTGCCTGCAAATTTCAATATTTCCTTGTTTTTAATAGTGGAGTAGTATTCCATTGTGCAGATGTACCACAGTTTCCTATCCACTCTTCAGTTGAGGGGTATCTAGGTTGTTTCCAGGTTCTGGCTATTAAGAATAAGGCTGCTATGAACATAGTTGAGCAAATGTCCTTGTTGTATGGTTGAGCATCCTTCAGATATATGCCCAGGAGTGGTATAGCTATATTTTGGGGTAGAATTATTCCCAATTTTCTGAGAAAGCACCATATTGATTTCCAGAGTGGTTAGACAAGTTTGCACTCCCACCAGCAGTGGAGGAGTGTTCCCCTTTCTCCAATTCTCACCAGCATGTGTTGTCACTCAAGTTACTGATCTTCACCATCTGGATAGGTGTAAGATGGAATCTCAAAGCCGTTTTGATTTGCATTTCCCTAATGACTAAGGATGCTGAGCATTTCTTTAAGTGTTTCTCAGCCATTTGATATTCCTCTATTGAGAATTCTCTATTCTGTATCCCATTTTTTAATTGGATTATTTGGTTTGGTGGTGTTTAATTTCTTGAGTTCTTTATATATTTTAGATATTAGCCCTTTGTCAGATGTAGGGTTGGTAAAGATCTTTTCCCAATCTTTGTTCTGTTGACAGTGGTTTTTGCCTTACAAAAGCTTTCAGTTTCATGATGTCCCATTTATTAATTGTTGATCTTAGAGCCTGAACTGCTGGTTCTGTTCAGGAAGTTGTCTCCTGTGCCAGTGAGTTCTAGGTTCTTTCCCACTTTTTTTTCTAACAGATTTAGTGTGTCTGGTTTTATGTTGAGGTCTCAAATCCACTTGGACTTTAGTTTTGTACAGGGTGAAAAATATGTGTCTATTTACATTTATTTTTACAAGTAGACATCCAGTTAGACCAGCACCATTTGTTGAAGATGCTGTCTTTTTTCCATTGTGTGGTTTGGCTTCTTTATCAAAAATCAAATGACCATAAGTGTGTAGATTTATTTCTGGGTCTTCAGTTCGATTCCATTGGTCAACTGGCCTATTTCTGTGCCAGTACCATGCTGTTTTTATTACTGTTGCTCTATAGTACAACTTGAGATCAGGGATAGAGATTCCTCTGGCAGATCTTTTATTGTATAGAATTGTTTTAGCTATCCTGGGCTTTTTGTTTTTCCATATGAAGTTGAGAATTGATCTTTCCAGTTCTGTAAAATATTGTGTTGATGTTTTGATAGAGATTGCATTGACTGTGTAGATTGCTTTTGGTAAGATGGCTATTTTTACTATGATAATTCTCCCAATCCATGAGTGTAGAAGATCTTTCAATTTTCTGATATCTTCTTCAATTTCCTTCTGGAGAGACTAGAACTTTTTTTTTTTTCATGTAAGTCTTTCACTTGCTTGGTTAGATTTATACCAAGATACTTTATATTATTTGAGGCTATTGTGAAGGGAGTGGTTTCTCTAATTTATTTCTCAGCCCATTTGTCGTTTGTGTACAGGAAGGCTACTGACTTTTTCATGTTAGTTTTATATGCTGCCACTTTGCTAGAGTTGTTTATCAGGTGTAGGAGTTCTTTGGTAGAATTTTGAGAGTCATTGATATATACTATCATATCATCTGTGAATAGTGAACCTTTAACTTCTTCTTTTCCTATTTGTATCCCCTTGATCTCCTTTAGCTGTCTTATTGCTCTAGCTAGGACTTCAAGTACTATATTGAAGAGAAGTGGAAAGAGTGGACAGCCTTGTCATGTCCCTGATTTCAGTGGGATTGATTTAAGTTTTTCTTCATTTAGTTTGATATTGGCTATGCTTGCTGTATATTGCCTTTACTATGTTTAGGTATATGCCTTGTATCCCTTATCTCTCTAAGACTTATAACATGAAAGGGTGTTAGATTTTATGGAATGCTTTTTCAGCATCTAAAGAGATGGCCATGTGTTTTTTTTTTTTTTCTTCAGTTTGCTTATATGGTTGATTACATTTGATTGATTTCCGTATATTGAACCACCCCTGCATGCCTAGTATAAAGCCTACCTGGTCATGATGGATGAGATTTTTGATGTGATCTTGGATTCAGTTTGCCAGAATTTTATTGAGTATTTTTGCATCTATGTTTATAAGGGAAATTGATCTGAAATGCTCTTTCTTTGTTGGGTCTTTATGTGGCTTAGGTATTAAGGTGATTGTGGCTTCATAGAATGAGTTTGGTAGTGATCTTTCTGTTTCCATTTTGTGGAATAGTTTGAGGAGTATTAGTTCTTTTTTGAAGGCCTGGTAGAATTCTGTGCTGAATCCATCTGACCCCAGGGCTTTTTTTTTTTTTTTTTTTTTTTTTTTTGGTTGGGAGACTTTTGATGACTGCTTCTATTTCCTAAGGGGATATAGGACTGTTTAATTTGTTTGCCTAATCTTGATTCAACTTTGGTAAGTGGAATTTATCAAGGAAATTGTCCATATCATTTAGATTTTCAAATTTTGTGGCATATAGGGTTCTGAAATAAGACCTAATGATTCTTTGGATTTCCTTGGTATCCATTTTTATGTCTCCCTTTTCATTCTGATTTTGTTAATTTGGGTACTCTCGCTTTGCCTTTTAGTTGGTTTGGCTAAGGGTTTGTCCATCTTGCTGATTTTCTCAAAGAACCATCCCTTGGTTTTGTTGATTCTTTGAATTGTTTTCTTTGTTTCTAATTTATTGATTTCATCCCCAAGTTTGATTATTTCCAGCCATCTACTTCTCTTGGGTGTATCTGCTTCTTTTTTTCTAGAGTTTTCAGGTGTTCCATTAAGTTGCTTGTATGTGATGTCGCCAATTTCTTTATGAAGGCACTTAGTGCTATGAACTTTTCTCTTAGCACTGCTTTCATTGTGTTCCAAAGGTTTGGATATGTTGTGCCTTCACTTTCATTTAATTCTAGGAAGTCTTTAATTTCTTTAGTTCATTCCTGACCCAGTTGTCATTGAGCAAAACATTGTTCAGTTTCCATATATTTATAGGCTTTTTTGTTAATCCTATTGTTGTTGCTGCTCAGCTTTAGGCCATGGTGGTTTGATGCAAGGGATTATTTCAATTTTTTGTATCTATTGAAGCTTGTTTTGTGACCAATTATATGGTAAATTTTGGAGAAGGTTCCATGTGGAGCAGAGAAGAAGTTATATTTTTTTATGTTTGGGTAAAAAGTTCTGTGGATGTCTGCTAGGTCCATTTGATTCATGACTTCTGTTAAATTCATTATTTCTCTATTTAGTTACAGCTTCAGTGATCTGTCCATTGGTAAGAGTGGGGTGTTGAGGTTTCCCACTATTATTGTGTTGAGATCAATGTCCAATTTAAACTTTAAAAGTATTTCTTTTATGAACGCAGGTGCCCTAGTATTTGGGGCATAGATAGATATTCAGGATAATCGTGTCCTCTTGGTGGATTTTTTCTTTGATGAGAACAAAGTGTTCTTCCCCATATTTCTTGATCAATTTTAATTGAAAGTCTACTTTATCAGATATTAGAATAGCTACTCCCATTGCTTCCTTGATCTTTTTTGCTTGGAAAATCTTTTTCCAGCCCTTTACTCTCAGGTAATGTATATCTTTGTTGCTGAGATGTGTTTTTTGAATGCAACAGAATGATGGATCTTGTTTTTGCATCCATTTTGTTAGACTGTGTCTTTTTACTGGGGAGTTGAGGCCATTGATGTTGAGAGATATTAGTGACCAATGGTTGTTGGATCCTTTTATTGTGGAGTTGGTGGTGATTGTGTGTGGCAGTGTCTGTTTTGGTTTTGCTGTTGTGAGATTATCTATATACTGTGTTTTCTTGGGTGTGGTTGACCTTGTTGTGATGAAGTTTTCCTTCTACTACCTTCTGTAGAGCTGGGTTGGTGTTTAGATATTGTTTAAATTTGGGTTTGTCATGGAATATCTTGCTTTCTCCATCTACGGTGGTTAAAAGTTTTGCTGGATACAGTAGTCTGGGTTGGCATCTGTAGTCTCTTAGTGTCTGGATGACCTCAGCAGAGGCCCTTCTGGCTTTCATGGTCTCTGTTGAAAAGTCAGGTGTAATTCTGATGTGTCTGCCTTTATATGTTACTTGGCCTTTTCCGCTTGCTGCTTTTAATATATTTTCTTTGTTCTGCAGATTAGTGTTTTGATTATTATGTTGTGGGAGGAATTTCTTTTATGGTCTAGCCTATTTGGTGTTCTGTAGGCCTCTTATATTTTCAAGGGTATTTCTTTCTTTAGGTTGAGGAAATTTTCTTGAAAACATTTTCTGGACCTTGGGACTTTGCATCCTCCTTTTCATCTACTCCTATAATCCTGAGGTTATACCTTCTCATGGTGTCCTTGATTTCTTGGATGTTTTGTGTCACAAATTTTCTGTTTTAATATTTTCTTTGAGAGACATATCAATATCTTCTATTGTATCTTCAGCCCCTGAGAATCTCTCCTCCACATGTTCAAATCTGTTGGTTATAATTGTCTGTTGGATTCCTGCTTCCTTCTTTAATTGTTCCGTTTCGAGGGTTTTCTCAATTTGAGATATTTTAAAGCTCTCTAACTCTATTTTCATGTCTTGAACTCTTTTGCTCATTTTCTTTACCTGTCGGATTGTGGTTTCTTATTTCTCCTGGATGGCCTCTATTCATTTGTTTGTATTTTCCTGGAATTCTTGGAAAGATCTATTCATTTCCTCTTTATAATTCTCAAATAACCATATAAGCATAGTTTTGATGTCATTTTCCTGAGATTAAGCTGTATTAGGGTATCTGTTGATGTCTGGGCTTTCTGGTGGAGCTATGTTGTCCTGGTTTTTGTTATTTGTCTTCTTATTCTTTCCTTTAGGCATCTGCTGAGAAACCTTGGGCTTTCAAGCTGGCAGTCACAGGGATGAGTACCTTTGGAAGGCAGCTGCTTCCTATACTGGCTTGGTAGACACTGTCTTCTTGTATCTATAGTCATCCAAGCTCTGTCACCTAGGTTCCATGATTTTGTAGGGTCTCTCTGGCTGCTTGTTCTCCTCAGAGGAATCAGTCACAAAGTAGAAGAGTGGCTTGGATGCCAGATGTTGTGTGTTTTCCACTGTGTTAATAATCCTTTGTTCCGCAGGGAGGCTATACTGCTCCAGTACTCAAAAAGAGGGCAGTGTGCTTGAAGCTTGTGGATCCCAGGCCTGGAGGATGTCCAGCCATGGGGGGAGGGGGGGTTGGGGTGGGAATGGTGGCTTATTTTTATCATCCCCACTTGTTTAGACTGAGAAGTCCCCAAGTCTGTGTTTTGGATAGTGCCCTGCTTGTTCGCTCACCTGTTTTGCTGTGCTGAGCTGCCACCCACTACCGTCACCTGTAGCCGCCGCCCCTCTGTTCCCCAGGGGGTCTGTGCTCTTTCCTGTATTTGGAGGAGTACTGGATGTTCGAAGTTTGTACCTTCTGAACCAAGAGTTGTCCAGTTGCAATGAGGGAGGAGCTTGGTGCTTCTGATGAGATCCTTTCCGTCTATTTCCCAGCCTCAGCAACTCTGCCTATTAGACAGGATCCATACAGTGCACCGCCATCTTGTCTTTTACAGCCAGATCTTATGGAAGTATTTTCTCAATTGAGCTTCCTTTCCTTCAGATGACTCTAGTTTGTGTCAAGTTGGCATAAAAATAGCTAGCACAGCTTTTTAGGATGACAAGAATGACATAGGGACAGATCTAAAGGAAATTGCAGGAGGAGAGAGATGAGCACTGGTGCTCACAACCAGGTCTACTTACTGCAACACATCTCGGCTGATACAGCAAGATAAATCCTTACCCAAGGCCTCATATCAGAAAACCTATGGCCACAAGTATAAGCTGGTCAACCTGCACCCAAGGTGTGCTCAATCTATAACCTAATTAGGGCAGGTGAGGCCCTGGGAGCACCCTAGAGTGGGTGTGGCTAGCAGTCTGTACCTTTGTACATGCATGAGGCTCAAGCCTCTTTCTTTCTTTCTTTCTTTCTTTCTTTTTTTGAGACAGAGAGTCTCTCTATGTTAGCCTTGGCTCTCCTGGATTCGCTTTGTAGACCAGGCTAGCCTTAAACTCACAGAGATCCACCTGCCTCTACCTCCTGAGTGCTGGTATTAAAGGTGTGCACCATCATGCTTAGCACTGGCTCAAGCTTCTTTCAGAAGCCACCTTGGGGACTACAGTTGCCTTCATGGCTTTGCTTTGGCCCCCTGTGTCCTGTACAGTTGGCCTCTGGCCATCTCCAGTCTGGTCAGAATGTGGAAGCATGAGAACAGAGCCTGGATTGAGCCAGGTCCAGACCCTTGCATATAGAGCTGAGTCTAATTTATGGTTTGTTTTCTCTCTGTTTGCAGATCGTGAAGACCAGTCCATTCTGTGCACGTAAGTGAAACTGTTCTTCCTTTGTTGTCTACTGAAACCAAAGATCACCAGGGTAGAATCTTTGATGTGTTCACATTTGCAATTGCCAAGCCCTGCCCCTGGCACAGGGCACACATGATGGAAGCCAGCATACTTGCATGCTTAAGGATGCTGGTGCCACTCTATCTTTAATTATAGTTTTTAATTTATTATACATGTGTGGGTGAGTGCACAGGTGCATGCAGAGGTCAGAGAACAACTTGCAGTAGTCATTTCTCTCCAACCACGTGGGTCCTGGGGATCAAAAGCAAGTCATTGGGATTGACAGCAGGTACCTTTACCTGCTAAGCCTGCTCAGCAGCACTGGGGCACAGTGTCTGGCATAACTAACTGGAAACAGAAAAGATGTAGTGATGTTGTGTTCAGGGTTTCAGAGGGTTTGGTTCACAGCCATTCAACCCCAAGCACTTTGGGCAGAACATTACAGTGGTTGGAGGGTGTGGGAGGTTCTTCACTTCTTTTCTTTTTTTACATTTATTTATTTGTGTGTGTGTGTGTGTGCGCGCGGGTGTGTGTGTGTACAAGAGAGAGAGAGAGAGAGAGAGAGAGAACAAGAGACTAAGAACAGAGGAAGGTGTTAGGACTAGGAATGCTTTGAGAGAAGGGGAAGTAGGAAGCTTCAGCAAACATGGCCAACCAGGAAGCCGAGTGGTCCTTGTCTGTATTTTGTAAATAGAATTTTATTGAAACACATCTGCAGCCCACTTGTTTACATAGCTGCTTCTACACTAGGGTGGCCAAGTAGGTATGATGAGGCCCCATGGCCCACTATCTTAACTTGCTTTCTATTGCTGTGATAAAACACTATGACCAAAAGCAACATGGCGGGGGGGAAGGGGGCTTACTTAGTTTATATCACAGTCCACATCATGCTCTATCACCAAAGAAAGTCAGGGCAGGAACCCAAGGCAGGAACAGAAGCAGGCAGAGACCATAGATTAGCACAGCCGGCTTCCTTTTAACCCAGGATCACATGTCTAGGTGTAGAGCCATGCACAATGGGCTTGGTCCTTCTACATCAACCCTACGTAAGGCAAATCTTGAGCAGGCATCTTTCTCAATTAAGAGCCCCTCTTCCCAGATACGCTTAGGTTTACGTCAAGTTGACAGAAACCAGCTAGGACACTCATCCAGCCCTGTACTGAAATGGCTTGCCCACTCCACACTTAAACAGGAGGAAACATGGTGGGGCTTATGGGTTAGCTCAAGGACCAATGATGCAGACCATGGTACTGACAGAGCACGTAGAAGCAAGGGAGGAAGTGGCTGTGAGAGGAAAAGCAGCTATGATTGTGTGCCAGTCAATATTCTGAGTGTCCTGTTCTCGTGTTTAACCCTCACAGTGCTCATATGGAATACTACACATACACCCATTTTGTAGGTAAGGAAATAGAGGCACAGGGGGTTAGGTGACTTACTATAGGACATGCAGGTGACTGGTTGAGCAGGTACTTGAACTTACGCTGTCTGATCCAGGAGCCCCCTGTGCCATTCAGCTAATCAGGGCCGTAGGGGACAAATAACCTGAGGCACAGATAATATTCAAAATGGTTGGTACCTAACTGGGCTTTGCAGGATATGTAGGAGTTGGACATCGATACCAAAGGACACAGCCATCTTACAGTAGGGGTGGAATTTAGGAGGAGCTAGGAGCATACAGCCAATTGGCTCCTTGTTTGAGGCCAGCAACAGGCTGTAGTAAGTGTTTAATGGTGTTTGGCTTAGGGAGGCAAGGCTATCCCATAGTTTTATAATTATATAAATGAGAATGTACAGTTCCATCACAAGATATCATTAAGAAGTTTCCATGAAGAGAAGGGTCTTCTCAGAGTGGTCCCCACGAGACTGTGCAGGTCACACACGCCAAGGGAGTGAACACAGCTGTGGGGTCATGACAAGCCCAAGAGGTCTTGTTTAGCTAAGCCAGGGGCTTCCAGGAATAGGAAGCTTGGGACAAGTTCCTCAGAACAGGACAGGAACTTGGATGGGGACAGCGTTGTCGCCCAGAGTCCCAGGGTCAGGAAAGTAGAGATAGGCATGTCTCTGGAGCCACCCAGAGCCTGCCAACTTCAGTCTCCTGGAGCCTGGGACTTGGGTGTATTTGTTGGCAAGGCTGCCTAAGACAATTTATTTTTATCAGTGAAACTTGGAAATAGTTGAACCTAGAGGACCACAGGGAAGAAAAGGGTTCCCAGAGTCTGTGGCCGCTGATGTCCCTGCACTGTTGTCAGGAGCAGAGACCAAACACCAGATGGGAAATGATGAAATGGCAGGAATCGGACCCGGGGCAGGACACGGATGTACTAACTGCGAGGTCTGTGTTCAGAACTCAGAATTTTCTCTCCGTGCCCTGACCAGGATCCATCCATTGGAAGGGAAGTCTACCCACTATCTTGACATTAGCTCAACTGAAGTAACACATACTATGGTGGGCAGCTGAGCAGCTTTGTTCTTTGGTCCCTGCTTTCAGTTTCAGAGTTCGAAGCCAGGGTGTCCCTCTGTATTTCCCCTTCTCATTTATCAGGGGGTAGAAGAATATGGGTTGTCTCATTATTTGGACCCAAGTTCAAATTGCATTGCTCCTCCATTTTCTATCCCCGGGAGTACCTGGACCTGGGCCAGTTTACTTCAGTACCTCAAAGCTTGGAGAACTTCACTTTCTCCAAAAAGGTAATGAGAATAATCATGAATTCCCTCATTAAATCGCTGGGGGAGGAGGTCCCCCTCAGTCACAGTCATAAGGGAAGGGGAGTAAGGGGAAAATGGGAGGGAGGGAGGAATTGAGAAGATACAAGGGATGGGATAACAATTGAGATGTAATATGAATAAATTAATAAAATATATTGAAAAAATTGCTGGGAAGACGAAAGGAACAGAAGTGCTGGTACAAGTGACAGAGCAGGAGCTTAATAAACCCCGAGGCCCTGGCTGCCCTTTGGCACTAGAAAAATACTGGACAAAGGCAACTTACTGAAGGGAGGGTCTGCTGTGACTCCTGGTGTGAGGTGCTACCATCGAGGTGGGACAGCTTTCCACACTGTTCCCAAGGTCAGGAAGTGGAAAGGGGACTGCTACCATTCAGTGTGGCTCTTCTTCCCACCTCATTTATCCCAATGTAGAAGCCTCCTCTCTGGCATGTCCAGATGGTTGCGTTCTGTGCGAGTCTAACAGAGCCTGCATGGTAGAACAGTGAAAGTGTGCTGGCACTGCGACCAAGGACCGGATTAATGTGCCCTTGCCCTGCTGTGTGATCTAGAACCCGTTCTGGGCTAGACTTTTCCATACTAACACGGAGGCCATGATTCCTGCCTCCAAAAGTAAGGTTTGTGGTGCTGAGACAAGGATAAAGGAGACTGAGCATGAAAGATGCTTAGCACCCACCCCCCAACACACAATTTTAATAATTGTGTCCTTTGGGAATGAGGGGCTATCAGGGACTTCACAATACTGTGACCACACAGTGTATCATGGCTGCTGCAGTGCCCAGTCTTTGGCAGTGGGAACCTGCACCAAGTGGGAACAGCTTGTGCTGAAGCTGTTGGGCTATGAACCTCAAAGACCCATCTCCAGTGGCCCGCCACCCCAGATCTTACCTCCCCAGACAGAATTACCAGGCAGGGACTATGTCAGACACATCGCTTATGGGGAACTGTTTTCATTGACATTGTGATGGGTGCAGGGGACAACAGGAAGCTGGTGTGAGGCATGGTTTCCATGGAGATTGTGGGGCCAGGTCAGGTGCTCAAGAGTGAGTAGTGGCTTTCTTTTCTCTTTTCCCCAGCTTGAGCAAAGTCACTGAGACTTAAAAAAAAAAAAAAAAAAAAAAAAAGTCTCTCATATCACAAAATATGAAGTGAGCTCAGAAAATGAGAGCATTTGAGCAAAATCTGAGAGGAAGATGATGTGGAAGTTAGCAGAGACCCCTTGGGGAGTCGGCGGTGATGGTGGAGCTCCTGCAGTGAGCTCTGATGACGCAGGACAGCATGCTCTAGAGTCTTCTCTTAGGCCAACAGTATCCCACCTGAGGGGAGCTCTCAGCACTTTAGCGTAAATTATTCCTCTTGGTACTTGCCCAAGATCCTCAGCTAAGCTGCCTGATACTCAAGAAATTCTGTTGAGAACAGAGGACCTTCTTTCTGCTAAGGGACTCATGGGATATGACCTTAGGCTCTGCTTATCTGGAAGGTACACACTCTTTTTTTGGAAGCCTCTTTCTCGTCCAGCTCTCTTGAGTCCAATTTGCTGGCAGTACCTCTCAGCTGACTGGAACTTGAGCCTTTGTAGCAGAACTCAGGTCCTCTTCCCCTCCTCTCCTGGGCTCCTCCTCACAGCGTCTCTAAAGGACCTGGGTCCACTTGGGTTCATTTGCTGGGAGTAAAAAAAAAGCCAGGCTCAAAGCTGGAGAGATGGCTCTATGAACACGGTGTTTGCTGTGCACGGATGAGCCCCCTGAGTTCACATCACCAGGACCCATGTTAAAAAACAAAGTTGGGCGGAGCAATGGGGAGACAGACAGAAGGATCCTTGGGGTTCACTTCGCAGCCAGCCTAGCCTAATTGATGAATTCCAGGCAGAGAAGGGATTGTTTGTCGTTTGTCATTTTTGTTTTTGTTTTATTTCTTTTTCTTTTTAAAAGTACGTGACACCTGAGGTTGACCTCTGGCCTCCAAACATATGTGTACAAACTTCGACCCAAACATATGTACACCTGCATACAGCCAGTTAATGTCCCTTCAAGGAGAAGCCTCAGTTTCCCACTCTGAGAGTGGCAGTGATGACCATGAGGGTCCTGCCTGGCTTGTAAAGTCACCATACTCATGTCTTTCAGGGGTGAGTCTGGAGCTGGAAAGACAGAGAACACAAAGAAAGTCATCCAATACCTGGCTGTGGTGGCGTCCTCCCACAAGGGCAAGAAAGACAGCAGTATCACAGTAAGTGACAAGCACTGGCACCAGGCTTTAGCAGGCTCAGGAATGAACAGAACACCCCAGTGAGAACTCAGCCTGTGGTCCCAAGGTTGGCACCCCTGGGTGGAGTGGACTGGCTCTGGGGACCCTCTACCCTGCCCGCCGCCCCCCCCCCATCATGGATATGTGGTTCCAAAAGTCTGGGGACTGAGCCTGCTCCACTGAGATCTGCCATGAATACTTCTTAGTTATGGCCTTGTTGTCATTGTGCCTATATTTTCTGTTGTGGGGGCTTTCCTCTGAACGCTATTGCTCCTGGTCCCTGGCATCTGTCCCTACATGCCACCACATATTTGGAGCCAGCAAATATGCCCCATATACTGTCAGATGTTCCTAGGGGGTGGGACTTAGTCTCAAATTGTAATGCTGCCATGTCCTACTCCCCGAAGACAAGGATGCTGAGTTCACTTAACATGTACTGACTGACTCTCTTGCTGTGAGCCAAAACCACAAGGATGAAGTCCTGCAAGGACATGTGCTTACTTACATCCACGGATCTGCTAGTACAAACAGAGGATTAAACAACAAAAAATATGACCCACCTGGCCGAGTGGGAGGAGGGCTCACAAGGAAAGGTAGAGGAAGTTTCTAGAACCTTCCCTTGCTTTCCTTCCTCTCTTCCATTTGCTTCCTCATCTGTCCCCTGGGTCCTGTCAATATGGGTGCTGAGGACAGGGAGATGATAAGAAAGGCTTCTTCCATGCTGCACTTTGCTTCTTGTCCTTAGGAGTAGCAGACTGGCACAGTGGCCAGTGAGCCTGGAGCTCTCAGGGACCTGGGGTGGGTACTGGAACCTTTTTCCCTTAAACAAGACCAAGGCTATAGACTAGCCTGTTAGGATTATGTGTAGGGATTATGGGCCTGAGCTTGTGTGACAGAGAGAACCCTGCTTTTCCTCCACCTACCCTTTTTCCATATAGTGAAAACAAGACATAACAGTTACGGTGGTTCAGAGGGCTGGACACTCTTTCCTGAATATACAGACACATTTCCCCCCATCAGTTCAGAGACCAGTGCAGGTGCTGGAACTCAGTTGGTAGAATGCTTGCCTAGTGGGCACAAAGCCTTGGGCTCATCCCCAGCATCCCATAAACCAGATGTGATAGTGCACACCTGTAATCAAACATTGGGTAAACGGAGGAGAATCAGAAATTCAAGTTCATCTTCAGCTATCTAGTAAGTCTGAGATGAGCATGGGATACACTAGACCCTGTCAAAAAAAAAAAAAAAGAAGGGAGGCAGGGAGGAAGGGAGGAAAGGAGGGACGGAGGGAGGGACGGAGGGAGGAAAACATCCATCAATGCCCCAACAATTAGGAAACAAGAAATGTCTGGGTGTCTAAGAAAGTAAGGGCCAGTTGTGATGGTGTGAGCCTGCAATCTCAGCACTCAGGAGCTGAGGCAGGAGGATCATGAGTTCAAAACTAGCCTGGCTGTATAATCTTACAAGGAAGAAAGGGACCAAGGAAGGGAGGAAAGAGAGAAAGAGAGCCTAGAGAGTGCAGCAGAGTACGAGGGAAGGAGCTGATCATTGTGGGATGGAGCTGGTAGCCATGACATGGAGGAGGAGGAGCCCAGCCCAGGGCTCCCACTATGGGGAGGGCCTTGGACATGAAGGCGGAAGCACTGACCTCTGTTTCATACTGTGCTGTCCCACTGCAGCAAGGCCCATCTTTTGCCTACGTGAGTAACAGAGTTTTCCTGGTGTGACGGGAGGCACCGAGTGGATTAAGACCTGCATGCATCTGTTGCACCCACGGGCCCCTAGTGGATGTGGGAACAGGGCAGACCCCTGAGTTCCTGGCCCTAGACCAGTAGAGGCACCAAATATCATGACGTGCATGGGTGAAGGTGGGGAAGGGGGTGGGAGAGTGATGCCAGAGTGCAGAGTGGGGCATGTTAGCTGTCCAGGGGCTTCTGCCAAAATCCCCAGGGTTGTACTACAGCCTGGATAGATTGTCCTGTTCAGAATAAACTCTCTCATCCCTTCCTACAACGTGCCCGCCATCAGTTCCCCAACACAATGGAATGACCCATCACATCTGTTGAGCATATTAGGACCACCAGGCTCCAGAGTAGCCCTGGCTTGGTCAGTAGAAAACCCAGCCAAGGCAAAGCTATCCTCCTTGCCTTCTTGCCCCTGCTCTGTCCCCTGCACCTGTGTGTCGTTGTGCATGCGGGTGTGTCATGTGTGACTCTTCTCCTGCATGCCAGTTGCTGCACCAAAGACATATGAAACCTTCTTGGGTTCCTGATGCACTAGCTTTGGTGGCTTGGTAAGGCCCCAGCTATGCCACACACAACCTAGCCCTGCATGGACCCTGCGTATGTCAGCTGGACTCTGATACAGAGCTTGTGAGGCTGGCACATGTGTCCCAGCCTAGAAGAGACCCTCCAGAGTGTTCTATGCCACCTAGTCCATTGTAGGTAGATGCTGGGCCTTAGTACTTAGTCTCATACAAGAAGATGGATGTTATTTGACATAGATGTGTAACCTTTGCCCAGTCACCTAAATGGCTCTGGGCTACAGTCTTGTTCTTGTCACGCATCAGATGAGGTCCCTATGTTCAAAGCTCTCTCCTTGGAAGACTTTTCCGTGTGCTTGCTAGAAGCCTCTTTCCAGAATAGGGAGCCTGGGGTGGGTGCAGGGTTGGATCCCAAGTCTGCACAGGTAGTTGCAATTACTCTAAGTTTCTTCCTACTAGTTAAGGAAAGTGGATGACTTATCTTGTCATTTTCTCCAGTGGGCCAGGTCCACTTGGGGCTGGGGTTTCCATGGAGACAAGGCCTTCTGCATCCCAATGTGCAGGCTGCATTGCAGGGGAATACCTAGGCCAGCAGCAGCCGCTGCCTTCTATGGCTCGGTGTCGCTTTGCTTTCCTGGCATGGCTTACTTTGTTGGCCCTTTTCCTTGCCACCATTAGTCACATGATTGCATTTGCATACAGGAGCCTTGCAGAGGGGCCTGACGGGCTGCACTTAGTCTCAGCTGCATTTAATCTGCTGGACAGACCTTGTGCAGCTTCAAGGCTTTCTTCTGCAGCTGCCTAAAAGGATTTCTAGTGGGTTTGGAGCCTCCCAAAGTATCTTCCACAGGAAGCATCAGAAGTCTAGGCATGCCCAGAGAACTGCTGCAACTTTTTAACAATTACACATAAGCAGTTGGGAGGGTCGTAGCAGCTTAGTTTGAAGAAGGCGGCTTATCAAGCCTGAACTATGGATTCGCTGTGAGCTGCAGGCAGGTTGTACACTGCACACTCGTAGGGGCATGGTAGCACTATACAACATAATGGCCCTTGTCTCTGGGAAGCATCTTCTTTCTTCTCTGACAGAAAGCTCTTCTGAACAGATCTAGTACATATGGCCGTGTTTGTTGGGGTCTAGGAGGAGCTAAAGACAGGACAGAGCCCGTGGCTGAAGGCCCTACACAGTGTTCCCCCATAACTAGATATAAATGAATTTTAGGGGGAGCTGGAAAAGCAGCTTCTACAGGCGAACCCAATCCTGGAGGCTTTCGGCAACGCAAAAACCGTCAAGAACGACAATTCTTCTCGTTTTGTAAGTAGCAGAGCCATATGGGCTTTTCTGGGACTGATGTGGGCACCCCAATGTCACGAATCCTCCAAGAGCACAGACTGCACAAATGTAGGGGCCTCTGACTAAAGGACTGGAGGTAATAAAGGACATTTGTTTCCTGTCCTGTCTCAAGGGCTCCTTCCTCACTCATTCTCTTAATAATCACTGAGCATCCATTCTCAGTTAGGCGTTTAATATTTGTGGCTTGTCTAACTAACATATACTGAGCATATACTACATATTAGACATGTTCAACATTCACTCGGGCGACAAAGCGTGAATTAAGTGCCTACTCCATAGCACACACACCTGTCCTCTACCAAACACTGATGAATCACCTACTGCACAGTCGTTTTGGTAAACACTTTTATATAGACCACTCCCTTTTCATTTCTTGAGTTGGATTTTATTAAGTACACAGCATAGACCTGGCACTGACCTAGGCACCAAGAATCACAGTGAATAATCCTGATGTGGCTCCGGACACAGGAAGGAGATCAACTTTTGGAAGCAGCAGTCAGTGAGGTGGAAGATGTCAATGCCACATGAACATTTTCCCAGGTCGCAAGTCTGTCTCCTTTCTTACTCAAGACTAATGGGTTGGAGGATGAGGAGGAAGTGTGGCAGAAGCCACAACAGACCAGAATTGTCTTAATGTACGAAGAAGCCAGGCCTCTATCAGGCAGTCTACTTAGTGAGGGACACGGAGGAACGGATGTGCCTGTTAAACAGAGTTTGAAACAACTGCTGTTTCAGGGGTGCCTCTTGGACCTGTAGCTCTCTGGGCCAGGGGCCCATGGAAAGGTCCTTGAGGGGATGTCGAGAAGGCTCAGTGGTCGAGTACTTGATGCTCTTGCAGAGAATCAGAGTTCAGTTCCCAGAACCCACGTGACAGCTCACAACTGCCAGTAACTCCAGCTCCAGGGAATCCAATGTCCTCTTCAAGCCCCACTGGGCACCCACAAAGACTTCACACATAGACACACACACACACACACACACAAATGAAAGCAAACTTATCGTTAAAAAAAAAAAAAAAGGTTCCTGAAATTGTGTTTCCCTGCCAACCTAGAAGTTCCTTCCAGGCCTCACTTGTGCTACCCTTAGTGTCACATGGCCCATTTTCATCACAGCTACCCACATCTAGGATTCCAATAAACCATCTTGATGCCCTCCCTCTAATATGAAGGAGGAGAAATGAGAGCATTCATGGCTAGGCATGACAGTGCACGCATGTAATGTAAGAACTTGGGAAGCTCAGACAGGAGGATTGTGAATTCAAGGCCAGCCTGGGCTACCTAGCACAGGAGGATTGTGAATTCAAGCCCAGCCTGGGCTACCCAGCAAGACCCTGACTTGTAATGCAAGTGTGGATCCTGGCAGAGAGCAGCTCAGTGTCAAGCTCTTGCTTAGTATACATAAGGCCAGGGCTTCTGCTCATAGCATTAGCAGGAGCTCAGATCACTCAGTTACTAAAGTACGTGCACTGCAAACACAAGGACGCGAACTCATGGGAAAAAGCACAGTGGCATGTGCTTGTAGTCACAACACTGGGGCATCACAAACTGACTGACTGGCCTAGCCTGCTTGGAGAGTTCCAGTCTAGCAAGAGACTGTCTCAACAAACGAGATGGATACAGCCTGAGAAATGACACTTTACCATGTCCCCTGGACATGCAACCCCCATCTCTGCCACTACCACACACATATATGCACAAATAGCATTTCAGCCTCTCAATGCTCAGGCCAAAGCAGCCTGGACCACTTGGTGTAGAAAAGCCTGTGACTGACAACACCTCCCAAGAGCAATGTCATGCCAGGCCACTTATGTCAGCTTCAGTTTCCCTACCCCTTGGGGACAGCCATGAAGGACTTAGTTATTTCTCGAGACAAATAATGCTCCCTGCATGGGTTTGGCAGCCCTGGGGATCCCAGCTCAGATGTTAGTTGCTGTGGTCCAGCAGGACTGTAAAGTTCTGGTTGTTTTTTAAAGTCTCTCCTCCCCCCACTGGCCCCCTGGCCCCTGTCCACCTGCCTGTGGCATGGTGTCCGTGCTGAGTCTGGCTACACGTCAACTTGTTCTCCTTCTGGCAGGGTAAGTTCATCCGCATCAACTTTGATGTCACTGGTTACATTGTGGGTGCCAACATCGAAACGTGTATCCTTTGCTGAGCTGGGGCCTCATGAGGGTGAGGGGGCCCAGGAAAAACAGAACTCCCTCCCTCTCTGCAGACTCTCGAGTTCCTTCTGGAACAATCCTTGTGCCTAACAGGAGTAAGGTTGCATGTAAACCCTCAATGCCTGTGTTGGATTCTTGATTGGTCCTTCCCTCCCTGGGGCTGGTTACTCAACCTCTCTGGGCCTTGTGAGTGAGACAGAGATGACATCGGGAGATGTTTGGAAAACAAATAAAATTAATTTGCTTCGTTTTTTATAGCACTGTGTTGGGGTAGAGTCAGGGCCAGCTTGGCACCAGCTGTCATGTGGCCTTTGTCACCTTCACTTGCTGAGTCTTGCCCAAGAGCAAACTGAGATCAGCTGCCTTGCACAGGCACATGAATCAGACACAGAGGCCAACTCTGCCAACTCTTGGATCCCTTGTAACTTTCCAGGGAGCCTTCCAGGTCCTGGGGACACCTGTAGCAGCTGGCTTGGGTTAGTATTTAGGCTCCTGGAGCTGACTTCCTGAGCTGTGAGCTGAAGCCCTGAGCTGGCCCCAGAGCCCTTAACTCCTCCACACCAGATCTCCTGGAAAAGTCTCGGGCGATTCGCCAGGCCAGGGATGAGAGAACGTTCCACATCTTTTACTATCTGATTGCTGGAGCCAAGGAAAAGATGAAAAGTGAGTGTCTGCCTTGTGATTGGTTCAAGGGTCAGTGACTGGGAAAGATCTGGTGCTGGGGGAAGCAGGTATGCAGTTCCTCACCTCCTCTGGTGCATGAGTGTGGCCAACTCTGTGATGTGGTAGATGCCTATTAGTCACATAATAGGGTACAAACTGTTCAGGACCAATTACAGTCTGTGCCTTTAAAGGAAGCAGATGACAATGACCTAGATGCCCGGTTAGAAAACTTGCCAGGGGCTAGGCAGGGTGGCACATTCCTTTAATCCCAACACTCAAGAGGCAGAAGCCAGGACACCTTTATGGGTTTGAAGCCAGCCTAGTCTACATAGTGAGTTCCAGGCCAGCTACACCTACATAGTAAGACCCTGCCTTAAAAACATACCTTCAATTTAAAAAAAAAAAAAATGCTATCAAGTATATTTAGTTGCTTTGGTTTGGTTTGGTTTGGTTTTAAGATCAGCTCTTACTTTGCAGTCTGGGTGGCCCAGAAATTGCTGTGTAACCCAGTTTAGTCTTGATTTTGTAATCCTCAACCTCAACCTCTCAAGTGCTGAGCTAATTAGGCATGGGCCTCAAAACCCAGCCTTATATTTTAAATTTAGAAGAAATTTGGAGGACTTTCCATTATACAAGTCTTAGTGTTGTTTTGTTTTGAGACAGGGTCTCATGTGGCCCAGGCTAGCCCCAAACTCACTACATAGCTGGCCTTGAACTCCTGATCGTCCTGCTCCACCTCCCAAGTTTTGTGATCACAGGTATGCAGTCTCCCTTCCTCCCTCTCCTCTCCACTCTTCCCTTCCTCCCTCCATTCTTTCTTTTGACTATGGGGATGGAGCCTTGGGCTCTGCATACATCAGGCAAGCCCTGTCCTGTAAGTTGAGCCACATTGCAGCCAAAGACTTTTTCTTTAAAAGGCCAAATAGACACTGTTTACATAGATTCTTCTGCTCAACTCTGCCGTTGTGCAAAAATAACCGCAGCAATGCATAAACCAACAGAGTGGATATGTTTCAATAAAACTTTACACTTACAAAATCATGAAGCATGCTGAAGTCTGCCAACCTCAAGCTTTTTACTTCCAATATAATATTTTTATTACTTGGGAATTTCACACAATGCATCCCCATCACACCTACTTCCCAGTCCTCCCAGGTCCACCTCCTCACCCTTGTGCCCTCTCCCCTCCCCCAAAAAAGAAAGAAAACAATACACCAAGGCTAATTTGTGTTGCCCATATACTCCTTGGAGCATGGTCAAACTTCCAGCGGCCAGCCCCTTAAAGAAAGGTGAGTCCTCCCCTACCACCCTTCCCCCTACCAGAAGCCATCACCTGTGAAGAGCTTTCTCTCAGCATCCCTATCACAATTTTTTATAAAATATTTGTTTATTGTGTATACAGTGCTCTGCCTGCATGAACACCTGCATACCAGAGGGGGAACACCAGATCTCATTATAGATGGTTTGAGCCACCATGTGGTTGCTAGGAACTGAACTCAGGACCTAACCTCTAAGCCATCTTTCCAGCTACTCTATCACAATTTTAAAGGGCTCTCTTCAATAGTTTCCTGCCCTGACTATGGACTTTTGTGGGGGCCACAGTTGAGGAATCAAACTCTTAGAGGAATATCAAAATTATAACCAGAAAAGGAAGACATCCTTTGGTGAACATGAGTAGATAGTGGAATTCACATTCTATAATCAGGGTTAGGATTAAATTAGAAAACTGACCGCAACAACCCAAACTTGGTTTTCATCTGTTTTTTTTGGGTTTTTTTGTTTTTTGGTTTTTTGGTTTTGTTTTGGTTTGGTTTGGTTTTGCCCCACAGTTAGTTATTTTGGTTAAGAAAATTAGCAAAAGAACCGAGCGTGCAGCACACCTGTCATTTTAACACTGGCAGGTGGAAGCAGGACAGGAAAGTCCAGGCCAGCATGGGCTACACAACGGGACCCTGGGAAAGGAAGGGAGGGAGGGAGGAGAGAGGAAGGGGGGGAGGGGATAGAGAGAGAAGCAAAGAAGACAGAAGGAAAAGACGATGAAAGAGAAAGGAAAAAAGTATGAAAGGGGTGTGATCAACCTAGCCATGATGAAGCGTTTTGCACAGCCCCTCATTTCATTGATGTCAGAGCTTGGCACTCCGGAGCACCTGATGTGCTATGGATAAAGGGTGTGGGTGGATGGACGCTACACCAGCACATCGGTTAATTAGCAATTCCGAGTGGGAGCCCCTGCTGGGTAGCTTGCAGAAGCTGTTTACCCTTCTTCTCCTTTGGATTCTCAGCTGCATTTTGCTCCATGCTATGCAGCAAGCTCTCCCACAGCTGGGACAGGGGACAGGGGAGGATCTAGGGCCAATTACATTTGCTTTACTGATCTAAAACTCACAGCAAGCCCCCTGCTTCTGCCTCTGACTGAGATCGCAGGCATGCGCTGTCACACCCAGCCTTATTTGTATACTGATGACAGAGCTGGGAAGAGGAAAGTTTGAGAGGCTGAAGGACCTGGGGACCTCTCCAAGCCATGGATAATAATGGTGAGGCTGGCAAAGGCCCAAGGCCTTGTGATGAGTCCCATGTTTCTCCGAACCCAGAAGCTTGAGTTACCTTGGGCACATCCAGCCTCGAGTTTATCAAGCAGCTTTCAGGTGACTTGACCCATAAAAGACCTTGTTGGCTTAAAAAGAAAAGCGTCTCTCTGATGTCACTCCAAAGTGTCTCTAATTGGCTTAGCGGGGAACAGGGGAGACAAGAAAGGAAAACCCGTGAATGGGAAGGATGGAAAATGAGCAGCCTCAGAGGAACTCCCCAGCTGAGTGGGATTTTGTGGGGTCAGAAGGATGGCTTGCGGGATAAAGCATTGGTTGTACAAGCATGAGGTTCTGACTTCCAGGAGTGATGGCAACCTGCCTATAGCCCCAGCACTCGCAGGGTAGAGGCAGGCATCCGCAGGCCAGCTAGTCCAGCTGAATCCGTGAGCTCTGGGCTCTGTGAGAGAGCCTGCCTTAAGGAATAAGGAGTGTGTGTGTGTGTGTGTGTGTGTAGGGGTGATTAAAAAAGACTTGATGTCAACTTCAAGTCTCTACATGCACAGTCACACTCATACATGCACAGTGCACACACATGTGCACACACAATTCCATACACATGAGAACACGTGTGTGCTATATAAATGCAGAGAAAGAGAGGAGAATTTTGACAGAATAGTCGTTTTTTTCTTGAGACACTATTGCCAAACGTCCTTCCTAGGGGAGACATAGTAATATATCCATCCTTTTTCCTAACCTTCCAGCTACAAAGAGAGACCAGATTCCACCAAAGTTCACTCTGGGGAAACAGTGAGTTCACTGGGCTTCCTTACTTCCATAAGGAAGGAAAGGGATCACCTTCCCCAGGCCCAACAGGTTACCCCTGGAAAGCCTTCACCAGCAGGAATTAGAGCCACTCTCTCAAGCCAGGCACGATGGGGCACACCTGTAATCCCAGCACTCAGGGAGGCAGAGGCAGGGGAATCTCTGTGAGTTCAAGGCCAGCCTGGTCTACAAAGTGAGTCCAAGCTAGCCAAGGCTACTCATAGGAACCCTGTCTCAAAGAGCCCCTCTCTCCTAATCTTCCTTGGCCTGGTGCTACAGCCTCTCCTTCCCCAAGGCCACATTCAGCTAAGGCGGATTTGCACAGTTGCATACACTCAGAACAGCTAGAAACTCTGATGAGGGTCTCATGCGGGCTTATAAACAGTCAGCAAGCCCAGCTGGAGTGATCCACTGCAAGAAGGCATGACTGAACTCCACAGAGTGTGGTTGCTTGGCTCCAAACCCATTCACTCCCAACAGTCTGGCCTTTAACTTGAGACTCCCTGCCCTGGTCTTCAGAACATCAGATTTATAAGCTTTTACAGGCATAGACCATCAAGCTGGACACAAACAAGTTTTATTAGATATAATAATATAAATAAGGGATTGGCAAATATGCTCATTAAAGGGCCAGATAGTTAAACAGCCTTATCTTTGAGGATCATACTGTTTTTGTCAAAGCTAATTACTATTACAGTGGGAGAGCTCACAAGGAAATAGAGGCAGTTTCAATAGAACTCTATTTACAAAAGCAACCAGTGAGCCAAATTTGTTAACCTCTGATAAGAGGCTTGTCTTCTGATTCAACTAGAAATAGTTGGAAGAAAAAGAAGCAAAGGTGAGGGTTAAGTCTTTCTGTACCATAGCTGGAATTCAGTATATAACACCTAAATTTGATATCCTGAAATATCTTGTTATACACAGGGCAGTACATGATATATTATTTAGGCCATGCAAATATATCATTGTTTACTCTATATTGCTTTAGATAGTGATTTATTTTTAAAATAAAAAATGTGAATGTATGTGCAGGTGTGATTTTGAATATAATAAACATAATACACATGTCCAAAGGGCATAGTGGTGCATGCCTGTGACCCCAGCACTGAGAAGGCAGTCAATACCAGCCTGGGCTACACAGTAAGAACCTGTTTCAAAACAGCAAAAAACACTGTGTGTGTGTGTGTGTGTGTGTGTGTGTGTGTAAGAGAGAGAGAGAGAGAGAGAGAGAGAGAGAGAGAGAGAGAGACAGAGAGAGAGAGAGAGACAGTAAATAAGTAAGTAAGCAAAAAGAGATGATTTAATTCTTTAACCATGCTCCTCACTGAGTTGAAGCAATCCCATGTTAAGGGCTATGGTTGAGCAGTGGAGACAATGCCATATTTTTGCTATCCTGGCACAGTCCACAACCTGCACCACTGTATGAGGCCAGCATTGGTGAGGAACTGTACATGACAACATAGGAGGAGAGTGTTAACTGCCCAGACCTTGAGAAAGGGAGAGAAATGACAATGGCCCAGACTATTGCTGAGACCCTGTGTCACACTGAAGGCACAAGCATGTCCCCTTGCTCACTCACTTTCCTTTCTTTTAGGTGACCTGCTTTTAGAGAACTTCAACAGCTACACATTTTTATCGAATGGCTTTGTGCCCATCCCAGCTGCACAGGATGACGAGATGTTCCAGGAGACGCTGGAGGCCATGTCTATCATGGGCTTCAGTGAGGAGGAGCAGCTTGGTGAGTGTCGTACGTCGGACCTAGCAGACTGGGTCTGTGGTGCTGAGGGATTCCCTCCTGGCTCTCATCTGGTTAGTATGGATGGCTTTTCTCTGTGTCCCCTACCTCCTGAAAGGAAGAAAGTGAAAAAGAAAAGAAAAGAAAAGTAAAAACCTGCCACATGTGGCTTGTTAGGCAGTGGCTGAAGTAAAGCTCTTTTGGTTGTAAATTGACACAAACTGGCATAAGCAAAAATATGATTGACTCTGTTAGTTACGTCTGCTTCACTGATGACACCCCAAACAAGAACAACTTAAGAGAGGGTGGGGTTATCTTGGCTCCATGGTCTCTGAGGGTTTCAGCTCATCATGGAGGGAAAGCATGGCAGAACTGTTCAGACCAGGGTAGTGGGAGTGTGTAGCAGAGCTCCTTAAATCACAGCAGGCGCGAAGCAGAGTGGGAAGGAACAGCCTCCACTTCCACAGGCCAAGCCCTGTCTCCTAAAGGCTTTCCAAATAGCCCCATTAGGTGGGGACCAAGAGCTTGAAAGATAAGCCTGTGGAGGATGGACCAAAGTCAAACCATAGTAACTTCTGTATTGGAAAAACCAGATGCGCGAGTTGCAAGTTCAGTAGGATTCAGGCACTCAACTTCTCTAAAAGCTGATTTCTGGTCCACCACTGTTCAACACCACGGTCCCTGTATAGGCTCTAGTTTTCTGGACAGCAATGCAGTTGTATCGCAGTTCTTACTTACAGCCTTAGGGTTTGTGGCTGAAGTGTAGAGGAGCTCTCTATTATAGACAGCCCCACATAGTAGCATCTTACTAGCTTGAGTTAGTGGGCCTAGGTGAGTGTGTGCATTCCTTGGATACCTATTATGGTAGGACCATGACACAAGGAAGGATGGATGCTGAGAACAGGCTCTTGAGGATGAACGCAGACACATCAGACCGGGATAAGGTAACACAGGGTCTGCGAGGCTCTTCCTGGGAATTCAACTCTCTTGATAAACTGATGCTGGCCAACATCACAATTGGCTGTGAAGCCCATTTGGCCCCTGCTGGTTTCAGTGCTATGACTCCAGAAACATTTTTCCTTCTGGTTCGGACCAGCTCTAGCATTCAGCGTTAACCAGGGCAGGACTGTAGTAAATGGGCTTCCCATCCCAAACCTCCTGGGATCACAGAAGTATCCACCAGCTACAGTGAGACCACAGTGCCTATAGGATAGCCTACAGTCCAGAAAGAAGAATTGACAGATGGGTTGTGTTTGTGGCTCTTGGCCAAGGACACCACCCCCCGCCCCCAGCAGCAGCAAAGACTATGAACTTCTAATGTATCTTCTAGGGGACAGGGGTTAATTCGGTTCCTAATCCAGTTTTAAGAAAACACAAAGAAAGACTAAGTGCTGACTGGGTCCCAGCCATGTACTTCTTGTTTTCCCCTTAAGATACCAAAATGTTCAAAGAATTTTATTCAAATAGTGAAAGAAAAAAACAGGAACAAACCAAAATGGTTTATAGAAGTTTGATAGATAAAGTATTATTGTCTGCTCCTGTAAATGGAGACATATGGACCATTTAAACTGTGCTTGGAAAAACAATGCCCTCTGTATAAATGCTTACAGGAGATAAAGAGGAACTAGGAGGAAGCAAAGCAAGACTTTCAACTTTTTGAGACAGGGTTTCAAGTAGCCCAGGATAGCCCAGAATTCCTTATAAAACTGAAGATGATCTTGAACACCTGACTTTGTGCTTTTCCATCCTGAGTGCTGGGATGACAGGTGTGTGCCATCATGTCTGCTTTATGTGCCACAGAGGATCAAGCCCAGGGTTGTCTGAATGACTACGTCCTCTGTGACTTTTTTTTTCCTGTGCTGGGGATGGAGCCTATGTTTGCACGTGCCAGATAAACATTTTTGGTGCACTATTTAGTGTCAGAGGCACTCCCCGAGGCAGCTGTGAGTAGCTTCAGTTTGTAGATAAGGAGACTGAGGCAGAGAAGTAAAAAGGTCTGCCCAAGAACACAGTGAACTGCTGCTGGGGCTCACTCTCAGGACCCTACTTTTTCCTAACTTCTTGAATAATTTATGTCAGGGACAAGGTGGAAAGCAAGGCTAAATGGCCAGGCACTGGGGAGGCCGAGGCAGGAAGGTCAGCACAATCAGTCTGAGGCCAACCTGAGCTACACAGCAAGCTGAAGTAGAAAGGAGTATGGGATGAGACAATGTGGCAGAGACAAATACAAAGAAGCAAGCCACATATGAAGGCATATACCTTTAATCCCAGCACTAAAGAGGCAGAGGCAGAAGAAACCATAAATTCCAGGCCAGTGAAGACCCTGTTTAAAAAAACAAAACAAAACAAACAAGCAAGCAACCCAATAAATAATTAAAATGAAACATAATAAAACAAAAAGTGTAATAAACAAAACTTTAATTCAGGCTCCCCCTACTGTTAATAAACAATGCAGTGCTCATCCTGAGATGCTGGTCGGTCTGGCACTCAGTAGGCCCTCAGCTCCCTTCTAATACTCACTAACACCCCTTTTAGCCACACAGAGCATACCGTAAGCCCAGCCCCTGCCCTGGATCCGATAATACTGTCCATTTTCCTGGTTAATTGATATATTGACTGGATTTTTGCAGGTGAAGGTGACTTTTTGTTTTGTTTTGGTTCTTTTGTGAAGCTGACTTTTAACCTAGGATAGTTTTCTACAAAAATAAACTTGAGGGAAAGGAACCAAGAAAATGTAAAGCAGGTTCAGCTACGGTGGTGCATGTCTTTAATCCCAGCACTTGGGAGGCAGAGGCAGACAGATTTCTGAATTTGAGGCTAGCTGGTTTACACAGAGAGAGTTTCAAGACATCCAGGGCTATACAGAAAAGCCTTTTAAAAAAAAAAACAAAACAAGAAAAAATGAAAAGAATTTTTAAAGGAAAAAGTTAAGTCAATGATGGGCCAGATAGAACACAGATGAAACAGGGGTTACATGCACTGCCTTCTATACATGCCTATAAAGACAGCACATGGAAGGGTGAGGAAGGAGGGTAGAGTTTAAGGTCAGCCTGAGCTAAGCAGTGAAATCTGTCTGGAAGTAGAAAAAATGTGCCAAGCAATGCCCTGGAGACATAAATTTTAGCCAGAATGTCCAGCTCTAGGGTTGGGCACTGCTGCCCTCTACTGGTGAGTAATGGGGGTGCTGCTAAACATCCCATGGATGCACAAGGCTGCCTTCTGTCCAAGAATTTCTGCTGAATCCAACAAGGCTGAGGGGCATTAGATGGCTCACCTTTGTTCTGCAGGCACTTTGGCAATACCTAGCTTTTGAGAACCATGAGGCCAGCACTTCCTAGCTTTCAAAGTTCCTTTTGTGGGTGTTAGTATAAAAGAGAATACGCTTAGCAATGCCCGGTCCGTAGCAGCCTCACAGTAGAGAGGAGCAGGTAGGGGTGGGGTTAGCAGTTAGCAACTGGATCTTCCTCCTCCTGACTTGCATCTGGGCCCTATAGGCCTTATGTGTCTGGACATCTGCTGTAAGAGAGCTAAAACCCATGGTTTAGCCTCGGCTTTGTCCTCGGTGACTGATTCTATAGTTCAATTAGGACAACTGTTGACACTGATCACTTACACACCCTCCGCTCACCCAGTCATTTTTTTAAAAAATATTTATTTATTTATTATGTATACAGTATTATGCCTGCTTGTACTGCATGCCAGAAAAGGGCACCAGATCTCATTGTGGATGGTTGTGAGCCACCATGTGGTTGCTGGGAATTGAACTCATGACCTCTGGAAGAGCAGTCAGTGCTCTTAACCGCTGAGCCATCTCTCCAGCCCCACCCAGTCATTTTGTACCCACCCATCTTTACCCATCTTCCATCCATCCACTCATTCACTCTATCCATTCATCTTTAATCCACCCATCCATGCATCTCCGTTCAGGTATGCTTTCACCCTCTATCCATTTATCCCTCCTTTATCATCCTCCATCCACCTACCCACCTATCACTCCTCCATCCATCCATTCTTCCATCCATAATAGTCAGTGAGCTACATTTGGTCCATGGCTAAAGCTTGCAAGTCCCTGCTGCAAAGAGAAATCCCATGGGATACGAGGTTTTAGCAACTTCCTGACAATACTCAGCTCCCACATCCAGGCATCTTTGCCTGCAAGCCAGGGAGTCAGACGCAAGAACTGAAAAATTGGTCTACAGAAGGATGATACTGGTTGACTCTGGGTGTCCAGTGATGATTAGATTGCCAGTCTTCAGAATCCTGGGCTGTTACTGTCTAATCCACTCTTCTCTCCCTACTCCAGCCATCTTGAAGGTGGTGTCATCTGTCCTTCAGCTTGGAAACATTGTCTTCAAGAAGGAACGAAACACAGACCAGGCATCCATGCCTGACAATACAGGTACTTGTCGCTTGTCCCAGTGATGATAGCTTCAGGAATGGGAGGGCAGGTCCCATTCAGGTATGGTGGTATCGATGGTGCCCTCATCTGTGGCTGCACATGGCAGTCAGCTGTGGTCTAATAAGACAACACAACACAAGGAAGGAGTTAAGAGAGAAAGGCCATCTGCATGCAGGTTTTAAAAAATAATATACTGTTAAAATATCATTTATTGTTACTTTATTAGTAGTAGTTCTTTTTCTTCTAAAGATTTATTTATTATGTATACAGTGCTCTGCCTGCATCTACACCTGCAGTCCAGAAGAGGGCACCAGATGGGTGTGGGTCACCATGTGGTTGCTGGGAATTGAACTCAGGACCTCTGGAAGAGCAGTCAGCGCTCTTAACCTCTGAGCCATCTCTCAAGCCCAGTAGTAGTTCATTTTTAGACAAGGCCTCACTGGATAGCCCAGGCTGGCCTGAACTCCAAGTTCTCCTGCCTCTGCCTCCAAGTGCTAGGATGGCAGGTGTGTTCCACCATGCTGGCTGCCTGACTTATTACTAATTACTGTTGTTAGCTCCTTACAGTGCCTCCTACAAAGTTAAACTTTTATCAGAGTTGTGTCTATATAGGAGAGCACCAGCATGCACAGGGCTTGCACCATGTGGAGTCCCGGCTACTGACTCAGGTTTAGCGCATGTGCCCTTGGCCATGGGGGCTTTCTGCTGTCACTGCCTCTTCCTCCAAGTGTTTCATGACTGCAGATCCTACAGCACAAAGTCAGAAGCCCAGCATTTCAGGCCAGATGGACCCTCACAGGGCATCTCTTCTGAGCCCTCCAATGGCTTATTTATTGAATAAGCATTTCCTAATCTGTTGCAGTCTTCCAGGCCTCTGGGCACAGCAGGAAAAAGTCAGCTCAGCTCTTCTTATGGTGCACAGTCTTGCTGAGGAAACAGGCCTCAAGCTCCTGCAAATGAGGGGCACCAGATAAAACACAGGTGGTCCAGCTGAGCCCAGCTTTCAGATAAGCCATAACGCTTTCCACCATCAGAATATTCCATGGGGCAGGAAAGATGGCTCAGAGAGGCTAAGAGCACTTGTTCTTCCAGAGGCCCAAGGTGTGATTCTCAGCACCCAGGTCCGGAGTCTCACAGCTGCTTGTAACTTCAGCTCTGAGGTATTCATCACTGTTTTCACCACCTATGTCCATGTGTGCCTATTCATACACATATACTTAAGTAAAAAAAAAATAATAATAAGGGCTTTAAAACGAGATTCTACTACACAATGTTATTTATCTGAAATTCATATCTGACTAGAGCCCTGGATCCTCTCCTCTGGGTCTCCCCCACACTGATTCTGGCTATCTTTCTTGAAAATACTCAACATTTTGTGCTTTTGAGACGATCCCCTGGCTCCTATCACTCTTAGTGCCAGCTGAATATCAGATTTCTAGCTCGGGGGCCGCACGGTCTACATATTGTTGTTACTTTACAGCCCCACAGAGACCACCGTATTGGATATATATTCAATAGTACCGTCCCCAAATGTGGCACACAAACAGGATCCAGTTCCCCAGAAGAACCCAGAGAGGAACACGAGCAGGAACAGATAGCTTGTGAAGCAATGGAAGAACCCTAAACTTCATGCACATGTGCCCCAGCCCCAGTGAGATAGACAAGTCCTTGTGTGTAGCAAGCGGCTGAGGATATGGCTCTGTGTGTTTTAAAAGTAAGTTTTTAATTGCAGAAATAGACAGCAATATTACGAGCCACATGTTTATGACCGTAATAGACATGTATGAATACATTTTAGTTTTCTTCCCCCCCCCCTTTCTTTTGCAGTCGTTTTTATTTGTTTACCTTTTGTTCTCTGAGGCAGCGTCTCACATAGCTCATGTAGGGCAGAGGTGAGCTTGCTCTTCTAATGCCCCCACCTCCGTCTCTCAAGTGCTAGGATGACAGGTATGCACCATCACATAGAAGCACTAACATTTTTTAAAGGGAAATAAACAGTATAGATGACAGTGACATACCTACCCTCTGGTCCTAACGGCACCTGTCGTGTTTGGTGGCATAGCTAAAACACTTCTTTTCTCACACAGCTGCTCAGAAAGTTTGCCACCTTGTGGGGATTAATGTGACGGATTTCACCAGAGCCATCCTGACCCCGCGCATCAAAGTTGGACGGGATGTGGTACAGAAAGCTCAGACCAAAGAACAGGTAATGACACTGTAGCTGCTCACGCTGCAAACCTTCCATCCATTTTCCCATCCAACTACCTGTCACTCACACACATGCTATATACCTGCTCATCCTCCTACCCATGTGTCCATCCATCCACCCACCTAGCTACCTTCTCACCCATCCACCATCCACCCAGCTATTCACCACGTATCTGTCTGTCCACCCAGCCACTCATCCAGCTAGTGACCACCCATTCATTATCCACCATCCGGGCTGGAGAGATGGCTCAGCCATTAAAGGCTAGGCTCACAATCATTATCCACCGTCCATCTACCCATCCATCCATCCACTCACCGGCCCACCCACGCACCCATCCATTTACCCATTAGCCACCCCTCTACCAATCCACTCATCTAGCAACCATCCATCTACCATTCCTCTACCCATCCATCGGATCCTCAATTCATCCATCCATCCATTCACCCCTGTATCCTTCATCCAATATTAAAATATCTGAAGTCTGATGCCAACTTTTGAGGACTGCTAACCAAAAACGGCATCCTTCACACATCACAGACCTGAGAGACCTGGCCTGTGGAAATGTCTGTGTATATTTTCAAGAAGCAGAGCTGACAGCCTCTAATTGATCCTTGGAGGGATCAGGCTCCACAGGATTCTAATGGATGGTGTTTGTTATACATGCAGCTTCTCCTTAAGTCTGACCGCTCTTCCTGCCACTTTCCTGCTGGCAATACCTGTGTTTCCTTCATTGCCCTCCAGGCTGACTTTGCCATTGAAGCCTTGGCCAAGGCCACTTACGAGCGCCTTTTCCGGTGGATTCTCAGCCGTGTGAACAAAGCCTTAGACAAGACCCATCGTCAGGGAGCTTCCTTCCTGGGTATTCTGGATATTGCTGGGTTTGAGATCTTTGAGGTGTGTACATCTGTCATCTTGGTCATCTGTGATAGGGCTTTGAGACATTGTTATTTGGGAGAGGGGCATACAGATAGGCTCCATAGTAGGAAACTGTCTGGTTACGGATACACTTAAGTGTGTAATAGACGTACATCCACTCTCTGTGTTTGGCTTGTGTAAGTCGGCTGGTCAGCAAAGCTGGATGCAGAAGGCAGGATCGAGCTGCTCTGTTTCCCACCACATTGGCCCCATCTCCAACAGCTCTCCTCTCATGATGCCGAGAGAGTGCCAGAGCTCCAGATGCCACTTAGCAACCATAGGGAAAAAGAAGCATCTCATTTCTAAGAGCTTCAGTCCAAATCTGGAAGTAGAAGTTGCACTGGTTCCTGCTTCCTTGAGTTGAGCCAATGGGTCACCTCCAAGCCAAGTACTGAGCTCAGGTTCTTACCATGTTCCCTGTAGTACACCCAGAGTGTCTGGGTCCCATTCCCATGAGTTTGAGGGAATTTCTCAAAGAAAGAGGCCAAGAGATGTATCAAAGCGGCCTACTGTGGGATCACCATGACTTCTGAGCCTCAGTTTCCCTGTATGTGTAATGGTGAGGAGAGAATGTACCTTGTATAGTCAGTCCATCTATGGATCACGTGAAAATGCAAGAGGTGCGGGCCCTACGGTATGGCTGTGGGTCACTTTTTGCTAGCCGTACTGTACTTATGCCATCTTAGTTGACTATCTACGTCTCTGGGTGCTGAGATGGCAGTAAGGGCTCTTTAGGGAGCCAGGTCTCGGCCATGGGGCGTTTTGCAGCCGAGCTCCCTGCCCTATGATCTCGCCCAGCTTATCTAACCCCCGCCCCCCCCCCCACATCCGCCCAGGTAAACTCCTTCGAGCAGCTGTGCATCAACTACACCAACGAGAAGCTGCAGCAGCTGTTCAACCACACCATGTTCATCCTGGAGCAGGAAGAGTACCAGCGCGAGGGCATCGAGTGGAACTTCATCGACTTTGGCCTGGACCTGCAGCCATGCATCGAGCTGATCGAGCGGCCGGTGAGGGGCCGGCCCTGTGCACGCGTGGTCCCTCTGTGCACACCTGGTCAGAGCATGCTTTCCATGTGGGCAGTGTCTCTGAGAAAGTGCTGGAAGCCTGTAAATGGAGTCCTTGGGAACTAGGCTATGCTTTCTGTTAATCCATGTTTACAATCAAAGTTTGTTTTTTGTTTTTTTTTTACACTACCCTCTCCCCCGCCCCCTGCCCCCCACCCCCCCACCCCCCCACCCCCCCACCCCCCCGTCTTTTGAGCCAACTTGCTTGGAACTCAGTATGTAGACCAGGTTAGCATCAAACCCTAAGAGTCCTCCTGCCTCAGCTCTACAAGTGTTGAGATTAGTCATGCTGGTCCTCAGAAAACTAGTTATTTTTAGCAATTCTGGGCGTGCAACCCAGGACCTTGCCCACACTAGGCAAGTGCTCTTTCACTTTAAAGTTTAAAGGTGGTTATTAGCACATATTAGTCTTTTTGAGATAGGGCCTCAAGTGTACTATATAGTTGAGGATGGCCTTGAATTCTGGGATTGCGGGCATGCACCATCCCACCTGGCTGACGCATGATTATGACAGTCTTCCTGCCTCCGCCTTCCTGTGCTAGAATCAAGGTGTATACCACCAGAATGTAATTTCCCCAGGTTTCCTCTCCCTCTTTTCTGTTTCTTTGTTCCCAAAGAGTCTGTGCTTTGTCCACTGTTGTATCCAAAACTTCTAGAGTCATAGTACGCAAACAGTCACTGTGTGGAGGGCCTCTTCTTTTAGAGTTGGGGCTGTAACTATGAATAAGACAGTCATGGAACTCCTGGAAAAGCCAGTGGTGAAACCAGACTCCTGGGAAGGCACTATGGAGGACAATCAAGAAATGGTTCTATGAAGTGGAGTTCTCAAAATGGAGATAGTTCTTCCAGGGTGAATGGTACATAACTGACCCTTAATTTAGACCCTCTCAGACACAGGAAAAGCTTTGCTGAAAGGGATGCTGGGTAAATTTATAAGGAAGCAAAGCAACTGATTCGTTTCAAATTCTTGTGTAATCTTAACTGGTGATGGTGGCTCACACCTATAATCCCAGCACCCGGGAGGCTGAGGCAGGAGGGTTTCTGCAGGTTTGAGTCTAATGTTGACTGAGTTCTTGCAACCTCAGATAGAGTGTCTCAAAGCCTGTCTGAGAGCCTGGGAGGCTGTGTCTCAGACAAAACAGAACAGATAGGGATACATAGCTCAGCAGTACAGGGCTGGCCTAGCTGACTCCAGGCCTGAGCTCCATTCTCACTTGGGGTAGGAGAGGGGAATGCAATCTTTGCAGTGTTTGTGTATTACCCACCATCGTGTCCACTTTGTTCCGCTTTCAGTCTCTCAGGTTGTCTGTTCACTGGAGAGTAATGGGTTAATCGATTTGAGGGTGAAGGAAAGAGGGCATGGATTTGCCTATGGTATAAGCAAATGCAATAGCAGTGCCAGGGGGGCTCCTGGGTATCACCTCTCTCTTTTTGGAGGAGGAAATAATTTTTTTTTCACAGCTCAGCCTGGCCATGAACTGTCTACAGCTGAGGTTAGCGCTAAACGGATCCTCCTTGCCTCCCACACACCAAGATTCCAGTCCTGTGCCACCGCACCTGGCTGTGTGTATGGAATCTGGATGGTTGGCCCTTCCTGGTGAGCCTAGGGTCCTCCTGCCTGGTGGTGACCCTGCCCTCCTGTGTTCCCAGAACAACCCTCCCGGTGTGCTGGCCCTGCTGGATGAAGAATGCTGGTTCCCCAAAGCTACAGACAAGTCTTTTGTGGAGAAGCTGTGCTCGGAGCAAGGCAATCACCCCAAATTTCAGAAGCCCAAGCAGCTAAAGGACAAAACAGAGTTCTCCATCATCCACTATGCTGGGAAGGTACCGGTCAGGGGACCTGAGGGGTGCTCTGTCCTGAGGTTACCTGGGTGGTGCTCACAGCCAATGGCAATGGCTGCACCCTCCACAGACTTGTAGTAAGTTGGCTCCCAGATAGGGGTTCTGTATAATTTGTCTAAGGGTCTGTCAGGAGTGGGAGTGAGTGTCTCTCATGTGTGCCAACTATGCTGACCAAACCGTTCTACACTGCAAAGACTCCAAATACAGCTTGCTCCATGGCAAGCCAACAGGAAAGGCCCCTGGAGTGAGGGGACCAGTGATCTCCTTTAGCTTCACAGGACCCTGGAATTACCCACTATGTTTCATCTGGGGGGATCCATCGTCGTCATGATTGTCAACATTGTTATCATTATCATCATCTTGGATATTAGTGTGTCCTGAATACTATAGAAAAGCTACATCTGGTCTCTGCTGGCACTGCACACATACCGCACACAGACACATGAAGGCAAAACACCCATACTTATAATATAAATAATTATTTTAAGAAGAAAGAAGTTATAGCTTGTTTTGCCTTATAGAATTATTTTTATTCACCCTTCTGCTATCCACGCTGAATCATGAGAACAGGCAGTGCCCCATCCAAGCAAAGCAGTGGTAGACTTCAGGCCAAGGCGCACACGTGGCCTACTGCTTCTTTCTATCAATGTAGCTTTACTGTAACACAGCCAGGCCCATTTGTTTCCATAAGGTCTATGGTTTCTTTGGTGTTACAAGGGAGGAGGTAAGCCATTGTGACAGAGACTATAGAGCTCATCAGGCTGAACATAGCTACACTTCGGCCTCTTTGCCAAAAAGTTTCTTGTCTTCTTCTTTATACTCAAAGGAGCTCATGTTCCTTTAAGCTTATCCTGGAAACACTTTTCCCAGGCTCCTGCATGGTTTTTTTTCTCCTAGTCTTCTCACAGATCAGACCTTGTCACCACCATAGCAACCACCACCCCCCCCCCCCCCGCATCCCATCATAACCCACCAGAGTTGTGTTGTGAGTTCACTCTGTATTGTAGTCATAGTCGTTAAAGTTGGGCATTAAGCAAGTCAGGAATTTCAAACGCCCTCAGTGTCCTTTACCTCCAAGCTACCAGGCTAGGGATATGGATATAGCTCAGTGGCAAAGCACGTGTCTGCTATGACGGCTAGTCTCAGGTCTTCAGTCATCTGGAAGAAAGTCTCAGCAGGGGCATTACCAAGACTAGGTTGGCCTGTGGGCGTGTTGGGTGGTTGTAATTGCATTGACTCTCAATTAAGGTGCAAAGACCAACCCTGAGTGTCAGTGGCATCACCCTATGGATGACAGGGAGAAAGCAGGCAGCATGGCCGTGTGGCTTCGCTGTGCCCTTCTCTCTCAGCGATGGCCTGCAGCCCAGGACTGTGAGCCCCAATAGCCCCTTGCTTCCCTAGGCTGCTTTTGGTCAGGGTGTTTATCACAGCAACAGAAACAAACTGGAGCCCCTGCCCTGCTTACACTCTAGGTTCAGTCCCTGGTACGATAATAAAGAACAGTAAAATACAGCTTTTAAGCTGTAAGGATCCCGTTCACCAGTGCGGAAGCCTCTGTGAACTTAACAGTGACAATTCCTGTGCAGCTGCCTTAGAGCAGGGAAACACGGGCTGTGTAGGACAGCTTTTGTCACCATTAGCTTCCTTGGCCATTTCCAGGGCTTACTGTGAGACTCTGGCAAAGGTGGCTCTTCCGGGGCTCTGCAGAATAACAAGAGGTCTTTTTGGCACAAGCTTACCATCAGTGGATGCCCTACTATGTGCAAGATCCCTGAAGATGCTGACCTATTGGTCCCATCTGATGTCTAGAGATGTGTAGAATAGGGGAGGATTTGGGCTTTACAATGGGTCCCTGAGCCAGGAGCCTGATGGCAGGGTGGCTCTGCAGTGGGTCCCTGAGCCAGGAGCCTGACGGCAGGGTGGCTCTGCAGTGGGTCCCTGAGCCAGGAGCCTGACGGCAGGGAGGCTTTGCAGTGGCTTCCTGAGCCAGGAGCCTGATGGCAGGGAGGCTTTACAGTGGGTCCCTGAGCCAGGAGCCTGATGGCAGGGTGGCTTTGCAGTGGCTTCCCGAGCCAGGAGCCTGATGGCAGGGAGGCTTTACAGTGGGTCCCTGAGCCAGGAGCCTGATGGCAGGGTGGCTTTGCAGTGGGTCCCTGAGCCAGGAGCCTGATGGCAGGGTGGCTTTTGGCAGGTGGACTATAATGCGAGTGCCTGGCTGACCAAGAACATGGACCCACTAAATGACAACGTGACTTCACTCCTCAATGCTTCCTCTGACAAGTTTGTGGCTGATCTGTGGAAGGATGGTAAGCCCTCCTGCCTTGCATGTAGCTTTGAGCCAGAAGGCTGAACGCCTCAGACCTATTGCCCTGGTTTCTGTATCTGCCCCAGACTGGGAGGCCCCATGTGGGAACAGGGAGAGGACCAGGCTAACACATGCTAATGCTATCACATTGAAACAGCTTTGTCCATACAACATGCAGTTCTCCCTTCATAAGAAGTAAGAGTTGGGGCTGGAGAGATGGCTCAATGGTTAAGAGCTCCGCCTGCTCTTCCAAAGGTCCTGAGTTCTATTCCCAGCAACCACATGGTAGCTCACAACCATCTGTAATGTGATCTGATCCCCTCTTCTGGCATGCAGGTATACACGCAGGCAGAACAATATATACATAATAAAAATAAATACATCTTTAAAAAAAAGAAGTAAGAGTTTATTCTTAGCCAACTGTGAGTGACTGGCTGAACAATACTGATTCGGATACCCCAAATCCCAAATGGCATGTCACAATGTGGAAATGGTATCATGTTTTAATGTCCCAGAACAAAAGGAAGTCATAAATCAAGGCAATCCTTTTAAGGACTCTTGTGGGACCCTGATGGCATTCTTAGCTTTGGAGTCAATGGAAGTTGGTGGTCTGTTAAGACAGCCCCAAAAGTTTCACGTGACAGTCAGACTAATATTAGGTCAGGCATGGATAGAGATGATGAATGGCCATTTGGGGGCTAACGATAGCCCAAGGTAAGATTTAGTTCTGGATCTGCAACATTCCAACTCTCCATAGTTACCAATCTGCCAGTCTTGTGGGGTCTTTAACATAGATACGCCTTTTCCCCACCTGGAAGATTCCTCCATCCCATTCCTCCACTCACTGAGAAGGTCCTGTCTCAGGGCCTAGGAAGTGGTGTGACTGGGCATGATGAAGCAGACCCCATCTGAAGTCAGAAGGACTGTACATTACACCTCTCTTGTCTCTGTGAGCTGTGACTGTGGACATACTGCCTAACTTTGTTAATTTTGGATGTCCTCGTTTGTAAACTGGGTCAATACCACAGCCCACTTGCCTCAGGAGTTGTGCGAGGTTGGCTCTCACCAGTGGTTCTCAGCCTGGCACCAGAGCCTCCCTGTCAAATCCCAGGCCGGGGCTGGAGCTTAGGCATATAGACAGCTCTGGCTCCATCCAGTGCTGCATCAACCAGATGTGATGGCGGCACCTGCTGGGCCAGTGGGTGCTTCTCATTCCCTTCTGCAGAAGGCACCAGAAGGCTATGGTTATGTGGTAGAGCACCTGCCCAAAGCAAAAGCCCTGTGTGCTAATAGTACTCCCCACTAGTGCCTGGTCTGCCGAGCACTTACCAGTGTGCCCAGTTCTTCCTCAGAGCACTTGCTGTATCTTCTAAGAATGTCCTTTCACTAGATACCTCTGTATGCGTCACGCCATTCTTTATCTTCTCAGACATCAGCTTTTCAGACAGACACTCCCCCCCACCCTGTCTAAACAAGGTCACTCCTATTCTTTCTCTTGTCCCCCTATCCTCTTTTCCTCTTCCTTGTTCTTCCTCTTCCCATTCCTTCCCTCTCGCACTCCCTTTATCCTTGATTTTCCTGAGCATAGCTCACCACCTGATACACTTCATTGTCTGCCTCCTTCTGTTAGAAATGGGCACTCTATGGGCTGAGGTGGACAGGGTCTTTGGTGAGTGCTTACAGCATACATGATCAGTTCTCAGAAAGTCCCTGGGGGTAAGAGAAGTATTGAAGGCGTCTGAGAAGCTGAAAGCTTTCTAGACTCTGTGTCCGCACTCCATCCTTAGGAGAGAGATGTTGCTACTGCTTACACTGTTAAAAAAAAAAAAAAAAAAAAAAGGAGGCCTGAAGCACAACATGAGGCCAGGGCCAGGCCACCCACTGAGTTACTACCAACAGTGAGACTGACTTCTTTGGTTTCTGTGACAAGAACAGAGGATGCTGGTTTACCCGGCCACCCTCAAAGATGCCCAAATCATCACCACTTAGAGGCCCTTTACCTCCAGCTCTTCCCCCCTGATAGCAGTGGAAGCACTGACCATCAGAGGGAAATATGGGGGTTGGTACCCCAGACGGAGTCTGCAGTCTCCCATAGAGTATCACCCACACAAAGCATCTCCCTTGACCACCGTCTTCACAGTTTGGCCCTCTGGCTGATGTCACCCTTCATGTAACTACCCCCATAGTGGACCGCATTGTGGGGCTGGACCAGATGGCCAAGATGACTGAGAGCTCCCTGCCCAGTGCCTCCAAGACCAAGAAAGGCATGTTCCGCACCGTGGGCCAGCTCTACAAAGAACAGTTGGGGAAGCTGATGACTACACTGCGTAACACCACGCCTAACTTTGTGCGCTGCATCATCCCCAACCATGAGAAGAGGGTGAGGCAATCCCCAGCCTGGGGCTTCTGCCTATGGGATAGTGCCGGAGGGCTTCAGAGAGGAACCTGGGAGGCAGCAAGGCAAACTAAGGAGGTGGATGGACACAAAGAGAGGTTTGAGCTTGGGTCCTGCCCTGAGCAGCCTCAAGGAAGGCCTGCATCTACACATGTGGAAAGGATTTGGGACCTACTACCATGCCTGAAAGCAAAGGAGAGCAAGGGAGGGAGGGAGGAAGGGAGGGACTCCTTCCAGAGACTGCTCAGCTAGGTCAAGGTGTGGAGCGTACAGCCACCAATCCTTCCATTCTTCCAGTAAATGCTGCCAAGCTGCTATTTGTGACTGACACTTGGAATACAGTGTTAAAGAAATCACTGGGGACACATTCGCTTGTCACAATGGGAAGGGGATTGCGACACCATCTGATAGCGAGAGGCCAGGAAGGTTGCTGGACAACCCATTGTTCCTACAACAGAATTAGTAGGCCCAAGATGTCACTGGTGTTGACACCACAGGGACCTTGACACACAGGCTAGAACCACAATGGTAAATTAGAAAACAACAAAAAGCTGGGGTATCTACCTCTGCCTCAAGACCTTTAAGAATGAGTAGATGGGCTGTGAGGTGGCTCAGTGGGTAAAGCCTCTCGCTGCCAAGGTTAATGTACTGCGTTCCATCCCTGGGACCCACATGGTAGAAGGAAAAACTGACTGTCTTCTCACCTCCATGTATGCACTGTGTCAGACGTGTGCCCACACATATCCCCCACATATGTATCATAAATAGATAAAGAATGGGTAGGTATCAACTTGGTGAAGTGCATAGTGGGGTATGAGTGTGTTTGGAGGCATTTTAGACCAAGGGCTTGGGGTAAGAAAATGTATAGAAGTGAGAAGAGTCTAGGTAAGACAACTGCAGCTAGGTCACTCTGTATTGTTTTTGTTTCTGTGCATGTGTGTGTACATGCCTATGGCTATGGATAAACATACACAGTGTACTATAGTCAGGAGACAAGCCCTGGCGTCATTCCTTAGGTACCTTCCACTTCTGTGTGGAGAGCTTTCTCTCTGGCCTGGAACTTTACCACATAGGACAGTTGATGAGCTGGTCGGTGAGCCTTTCTCACTCTTCCTGTCTCTGCCTCCTGTCTTACAATTCTAGGATTACAGGCCATTGTGCCCAGCGTTTTACATGGATTCTGTGCATCTGAACTCAGGGTCTCATGCTTACAAGGCAGGCACTCCCAGCCCCTTTGTTTCATTTTGATTCATGATGGCATGAGGTAGGGATGGGACTGTCCTAGATTATGGAGTTCCTTTTGTGATGGCTAGAGATTGGCATCCTGTCTCTAGGAAGCCAATGAAGGAGTTTAAGCAATAAGTCACGATAAAAATTATATTTTAGATTGAATGAGAAGTTAGAAGGAGCAGGCGGGACTGAGGAGAGATGACCAAGTCAGAAGGTGCTCCGGGTGTCTGGGAGACGGCTCAACCATTTAAAGTGCTTGCTATGCAAGTGCGAGATGGAAGCCCAGAAAGCCACATAAATGCTAGGTGGGCATAGTAGCCCACTTGTAACTTTAATCTCAGAAGAAAGAGACATGGAATTTCCCAGAACAATCCAGCTAGGAAACTAGTGATGCTGGTGAACTGAGTTTGAATAAATGAGTAAGATGGAAGAGTGATTGAGAATGATTTCTGACATCAACTTTGGGCCTCCAAATACGTGCGTGCACACGCACACACACACGTGAATACACACATCACACACATGCATCACATACTCATGCCCATTATCACACACTAAACATGTACATGTTCACACACGTGTGTTCTCATAGAACACACGTATATATGCAAACCACATGTGTTTTTAAAAGGAAACTTACTGGGAGAGACTTGGGAGGTAAGAGCTAAGGGTGGTGACGGCCCAGAAGTGAGAGAGAGGATAGTGAGGGAAAACAGCCCAGCTTCTAGCCAGGGGTGCTAGCACCACCAACACAATGGAGATTATTGGACAAACAGGGGTTTCTAAAATGTGGGAGCCCAGAGACGGCAACAGGGGGCATGTTCCTCAGCTAAACCCCATGAGGGCCCCAAGACTGCCCCTGAGGTTTGAGACTTGCTGCTCCGGCAGTCACTGGCCTCTTCCATTTCCACAGTCTGGCAAGCTGGATGCATTTCTGGTGCTGGAGCAGCTGCGGTGTAACGGTGTGTTGGAGGGCATCCGCATCTGCCGTCAGGGCTTCCCCAACAGGATTGTCTTCCAAGAGTTCCGGCAACGGTGAGCCTGCTGGGTTTTGTGGGGCAGGGGGAGCAAGCCTTGATGGAGCTGTGTTGGGTGACTTCTGCCCTGTGTTTTAAGCTATGAGATCCTGGCAGCGAACGCCATCCCCAAAGGCTTCATGGACGGGAAGCAAGCCTGCATTCTCATGGTGCGTTTAATCCGGGATCCTCCCCAGATATCCGGCTGCGACCTCCCAGTTGCTGATCTGGGTGGGATGGCTCTTGTCACCATTGACTAAACAGCCAGTAGAAAATGGCTCCTCTTCTTCCTCTCTCCTCAGATCAAAGCCCTTGAGCTCGACCCCAACCTGTACAGGATTGGACAGAGCAAAATCTTCTTCCGCACGGGGGTCCTGGCCCACCTGGAGGAGGAACGAGACCTGAAGATTACAGATGTCATCATGGCCTTCCAGGCGATGTGTCGTGGCTACCTGGCCAGAAAGTAAATACAGTTTGCTGTGTCCTAAAACTTCCCCCAAATCCACAGTAGAAACACAACTCCAGAGAAGGGGGTTCCTAGCACTGTATTGAGATTCTCTGATTCCAAGATCGACAGCTTCTGCCTGAGAGGAAAAGGATGTGTCCAGTTGAAATGCATATGCTGGTTATAGATGCAAGAAGGAGAGAAAGACAGCCAATGGGCTTGAGAGTCTTAGACCTGGGTTCTTATTTTATCTTTTTAAAAAAGATTTATTTATTTATTTATTATGTACACAGTGTTTTGCCTGCATGCACACCAGAAGAGGGCACCAGATCTCATTATAGATGGCTGTGAGCCACATGTGGTTGCTGGGAATTGAACTCAGGACTTTTGCAAGAGCAAGCAGTGCTCTTAACCTCTGAGCCATCTCTCCAGCCCCCTTATTTTATCTTTTAAAATTCTTCTCTCATGTATTACATCTCGACTGCAGTTTCCCCTCCCTCCTCACTGCCTCCCCTCCTCCCCATCCACTCCTCCTCCATTTCCCTTCAGAAAAGAACAGGCCTCCCAGGGAGATCAACCAAACATGGCATCTCAAGTTGCAATTAGACTAGGCACACCCCTCATATTAAGGCTGCATGAAGCAACCCAGTAGGAGGTAGACCTGAGTTCTTAGCCTCAATTCCTCACCTTATATGCTCAGGTTTCTCCTGAGTGCAATCACTTCATGACAGTGTTACAGCAGTTAGCGAAATAACGCACAGAAAGTATGGCTGGTTTTCATCTCAGAAGTCTTAGAAGAGTGCCAGGCATAGTGGCGCACGCCTTTAATCCCAGCACTCAGGAGGCAGAGACAGGCGGATCGCTGTGAATTCGAGACCAGCCTGGTCTACAAAGCAAGTCCAGGACAGCCAAGGCTAACACAGAAAGACCCTGTCTCAAAAAAAAAAAAAAAAAAAGTCTTAGAGGAAAGGTTATTTGACTATATATCTACCCTGTGTCCAAATAGAATTCCTAAGGTAAAGCTTTAGATCTGTTCTGCTTGGTGTCTAGGTAAAAACTCAGGTTCCTAAAAGAAAGATACTCCAGAGAGGTCCCTCAGAGTGCTTGAGCCTGGAATGTGTGCTATCATCAAATATAGCCCACACCATATCTGCAGAGCCCTGACTGGGTCAAGCTGATTACCAGAGAGACTCAGTATGGTTAAGGCCAGATATTGGGAAGCCCTTAGTATAACAGCAGACCTTATTTGTTAAATTGTATGATTAAATCTCTGTTGCCATCATTCCTGTTCCAAAAATTGGTATTCTTAATTATAATTGGTATTCTTTTTAAAAATAATTTATTTTATTTTATGTGCATTCATATGTAGGTGTCAGATCACTCGGAACTGAAATTATAGACAGTTGTGAGCTGCCATGTGGATGCTGGGAATTGAACCTGGGTCCAATTAGAAGAGCAGACAGTGCTCTTAACCTCTGAGCCATCTATTGTGCAGCCTATAGTTGGTATTCTTAAATGTACCCACAGCCAATGTGGCAGCCACCATGGAGAATGAGTTTGTAGTCTCCATTCTATAGTCTGTCTGTCTGCCCCCCCCCTTTCTTTAAGTTAGTTAGTTAGTTAGTTTTTGAGACAGGGTCTCTCTGTGTAGCCCTGGCTATCCTGAAACTCATTCTATTGACAAGGCTGGTCTCAAAGTCACAGAGATCTGCCTGCCTCTGCCTCCCAAGTCCTGGGATTAAGGTGTGTGCTATCACACCCATTTTATTCTGTAGTTTTCAAACCCAGAAGCATTTAAGAAAGACAGTGCTGGTTTGGTGTTAAGGTTTGAGATTTCTCAAATACTACCAAAGAATGAATAAGTCTGTCAGAACCCAACTGGCACAACTAGGAGTGGGAAGGGTCCCTATAGAAACAGCAGAGAACTTTCCCCCAGATATCATTTCTAGCATTGATTCTGAGGTATTCATGAACCTGGAGTTTCCCCTGTCTACTGAGAAAGGCTCTGGGATTCAGACAAAGTGGCTTGGTTTCTAGATGACATGCTGGTGCTGATGCTCAGAAATATCTAGATGGAGCCATTGGGGGGAAATCCTATGCAGGGAGTGGTGTTGTGAACCGTGAGGGAACCTCCTCACGGCTCCCTGCCTCACTCTCCCAGGGCCTTCACCAAGAGGCAGCAACAGCTGACAGCCATGAAGGTGATCCAGAGGAATTGTGCTGCCTACCTCAAGCTCCGCAACTGGCAATGGTGGAGGCTCTTCACTAAAGTGAGTGATTGGCCCTACATCTTCCCAGAAGCCACCTGATCTCCTCCAGTTCCACAACCCCAATCCCTACTGGGATCCAGATGTGTGAGTGGAGGTGGTCCAAAGTGACTCTGGAACTTGGGTCTGATTCCAGACCTCACATGCAAAAGTCTTCCCATGTATATAAATGTCCTCCCCTTTGGCTTGTAGGTTATAGCCGTGTCATAAGGGAGACCAAAGTTTTCTGTCACCTCAAGAATCTATTTTATGGCACTAGTGTAGCAAACCCACTTCTCTCTGAGGCCCCCTGACAGTCTCTCTTCTGCCCTCCTTTTGTGTATCTTCATCATTTCAAGATGTGAAATGAGTCCTGTGGCTCTTAGGATTGGTGCTTTCACTCAGAATGATTAAGCAGGAAGCCCACACTTGTTGCTTGACTAGGTAGTTCATTTTATTCCTTGCAGCTTGTAGGGCCTCGGCAGCATCACTGGCTACAGAAAGACGTGTTTGCTGGCTGTAAACTTATATATTCCCTTTTATGCCCTTGGGTGAATACATTCTTTCCCCCAAGAAAGTATTTATTGAGTATCTGCTGTATGCTAGGTGTGTGCTAGTTGGCACCATGGTCTCTGGCTTCACAGCTATGCCAGATGATAACAAACAGTTGCAGAAACAGATAATGACAACAGCTGCTAGGTGTGCAAAGGGAACCATGGGGTCCATGGGCAGAGGCTCTGGGTGCCACACAAGTGGGGAAGAAGCCTGAGGTAAGGCTGCTCTCTGTAAATGTTCCCATGAATTCACATTCAAGGGAACTATGCTGAGGAAACCATCTTCCAACAAGAGAGGCAGGAATGCAGGACGTCCCCCCACAGCCTCTCTGACAGTGGCAGCACTTTTTCCTCAGCTGCCTCATTGGATCCCCTGTTGGTGGAGATAGTGGTAGACAATCACCTAGTAAAAACAATGCCTCTCCAAGACTGACAAACAGCATGAGCTAGGAAAACCTTGTGATTTTAAATGAGGAAAACAATATAAAACTAGGCATTCAGTTCAACACTTGCCTTTTTGTTCTCTTCTTTGAGACAGTGTCTCTCTATGTGGCTCTTGCTGGTCTGGAACTCTCTATGTAAACCAGGCTGACCTTAAACCCACATAGATCCTCCTGCTTCTGTCCCCCAAGTGCTGTGACTAGAAGCATGAGCCACCATGGCCAACCTTCCTTCCTTCCTTCATTCCTTCCTTCCTTCCTTCCTTCCTTCATTCATTCATTGGTCTTTTGAGACAGGGTGTTTCTGTGTAGCCTTGGATGACCTGGACTCACTTTGCAGACTAGGCTGGCCTCAAACTCACAGTGATCTGCTGCCTCCGCCTCCCTAGTTGCTGAGATTACAGGCGTGTGCCACCAGGCCTAGCGTCAAGACTATTTTTAAGCAGGAAAAATTACTGGAACAGAATGCACTATCCTGACAGTGACTATGACAGGGAAACAGTGGTGGGGGATTTTTCTCTGTTTTCCTTGCAAAGATGAATAACTATCTCCAACTCCCTTGTTTCTTTCTCCTTTCATTTTTCATTTTGTTCATAAACTGATCTAATGAAAGGCCCATGGAGTCAGGGTATAGCTCAGTGATAAAGCACACAGCTCAGGGAATACCCAGCACTAAAAAAAAAAAAAAAAAAAAAAAAAAACCCGCAAATAACCAAACAACAAACAAAAAATGAGAGGTCCCTTGCCTTTGCCATGCTAGGAGTTTGGACTCAACAATTCTGTCTTGTGGACGATGTTCCTAGAAATTGTTCTAGGACATAAGCCGTATCTCTGGCCTCTACCTATGGATGCCAGTAGAATCCCAGTTTCAATAGCCAATTATACCCCCTGATATTGTCCAGTGTCGCCTAGATGGGTGTTGGTAAAATCACCTGTGAACTCAATATTTGATGAAAATGGCTCCCTTTAGCCAACAGCACCAATGACGGCTGTGTACATGTCTGCAGGTGAAGCCGCTGCTCCAGGTGACCCGGCAGGAGGAGGAGATGCAGGCCAAGGAAGAGGAGATGCAGAAGATCAGAGAGCGGCAGCAGAAGGCTGAGAGCGAGCTGAAGGAGCTGGAGCACAAGCACACGCAGGTGTGGGCGAGTGCGCAGTGGCCGTGGGGTCAGCGCGCACGGCTGGGGGCTCGGCCCGCAGCGAGACGAGGGTCCTCTCGCGGCCACCGCCTCACCCCGCATCCTCACCCTGCATGCAGCTGGCCGAGGAGAAGACCCTGCTGCAGGAGCAGCTGCAGGCAGAGACAGAGCTGTACGCTGAGGCCGAGGAGATGCGGGTCCGGCTGGCAGCCAAGAAGCAGGAACTAGAGGAGATCCTGCACGAGATGGAGGCCCGCCTGGAGGAAGAGGAGGACCGGAGCCAGCAACTGCAGGCTGAGAGGAAGAAGATGGCGCAACAGATGCTGGTAATACATTGCAGGGGCAGCTTGTGGCGGGAACAGACTAGCTAGACCCTCGGTGAGGGCATGCGATGACACACGGTCCTGACGCTGGAACACAGAAAGTGAGGCTTAGCAAACAATGGCCATCTGTCCCACACCACAAAGCTAGGGCAGGAACTGAGTAAAAGTCTCCAGAGCCTGCTCTGTCCGCTGCCTTGTCTCCCGGATGCTGACCCCCTTCTTGTTAGCAACTTTATTTAAAGGATAATTGTGCGGGCTATCGCACTGTAACTACATTTATATGTCAAACAATCCATATTTATCTTAGTAGTCAGCAACTGGGGAGAGAGGGGCTTAGTGAGAGGTTCTGGCTTATGGCCTCTCATGAGGTCAGCAATCAAGATTCCCACCAGGGCCAGTCACTTGAAGGCTCAACCTGGCTAGAAGATGGAATTCTTTGTGGCTTGTTCATATGACTGTTAGCAGAATGTGCCAGTTTCTCAGCCACTTGATGAGGCTTCTGGGGCTTCCTCTTATCATGGCTGTGGGCTCCCCCCAGGAGGAGGGAGAGGAAGCCAGCTGCCTTCCACATGCTAAGCCTCTGAGGTTACAATCTACTCCTCCCTTCCAATTGCATTACGAAGTCTTAGCCTCCCACACTCCAGGGCTTAATTCCCCTGCCTCCAGAAGGAATGGGCATCAGAGAACATCTGGGTATGGTACCCACACTCCAGTAAACACGCGCAGCATACATGGCTCCCATCTCCTCCTTCTGAAGGAGACAGCCAAGCGTAGTGTCCTCACCCCAGCCTCCATACTGGCTAGCTCCCCATCTCCTCCAGTGGCTGTTCCCGCAGAGCTGTGATCCCTGTCTTCTCCCCCCAACACAGGACCTGGAGGAGCAGCTGGAAGAGGAGGAGGCTGCCAGACAGAAGCTGCAGCTAGAGAAGGTCACGGCTGAGGCCAAGATCAAGAAACTGGAGGATGACATCTTGGTCATGGATGACCAGAACAACAAGCTTTCAAAGGTGAGTTAGATGTGCCAGGCTCGCCAGCGACGTCACACATCAGATGCTGTGACGTCACACGTCAGATGCCCATGGCGGCGGCAGCCTGTGAGAATGGAGGACAAGCGGTCACTTCAGTCATCACAAACCCGCCACACATCAGCTAGGCCCTCTGTGCGCTGGGCCTCTGTGGAGCAGGAGGCCAGTGCCCTGTCCTGGGGCTTACCCTCTGGTGGGACCACAGTAACCGTTCCCATTGTGCCAGGGTTTGAAGAGGCTCCCCCTGTTAGGAGTGGAACAGGAGGGAATGTGGGAAGATGTCTAAGGGTTCTTTCTGGAGGAGGGGGCATGAGAGTAGATTGAGGAGTCTTGGGAACAGGACACTGACCTGAAGAGCAAGGGAGCTGAGGCAGAGACCAGCTGTCATGAGGCAGGAGTGGGAAGGTCCCTTGGCTGGACCTGAGTGTACAGGACACACCGGCGTGAGGCCAGAAGTAGACAGCATGGGTGATTCCTAAAGGACTTCCACCATCCAGAACTCCCGGGGCTGGTGATCGGAATGGGGGCTCTCTTTACATTGTTCATATAGAAGCTGCTAGAAATAAAAGCACTGCGGTGCTGGTTTTCCCTTGCCCCCAAAGGAGCGAAAACTCCTTGAAGAGAGGGTCAGCGACTTGACAACCAACTTAGCCGAAGAGGAAGAAAAGGCAAAAAACCTCACAAAGCTGAAGAGCAAGCACGAATCCATGATCTCAGAGCTGGAGGGTGAGTGGGAGATGGTGCAATCAGAGGCCAGTTAAGTGAAGCGAGCTGGGCTCAAAAGACACATACGACATTTTCTCTCATAGGTAGAATCTAGATTGTAATATTTTGTTTATATGCTTTTATTATTTTATTTTCCATTTTCTTTAAAACTGCATTTACTATTGAGTATGTGTGTGTATATATATGGTGTGTACGTGTGTGGTGTGTGTATATATGGTGTGTGTAATATCCATGTGTGTATATGTATGTGATATGTACATGTGTGGTGTGTGTATGTGTGCATGTATGTGCATGTGTGTTTGTTGTGTGTATGTAGCAAGTATGTGTGATGGGATTATCTATGTGTGCATATGTGGTGGGGGTGTGCATGAGTGTATGTGTGCATACATGAGTGTGTGTGTGTGTGTGTGTGTGTGTGTATGGTGATGCATGTCACAGCATGCACATGGAAGTCACAAGACAACTTTGTAGAGTTGGTTCTCTCCTTCTGCTGTGAAGATCCTAGGGATTGAACTTAGGTTGTTAGGCTGCTGAGTCATCCGGTTGGCCCTATTTTACTTTATTTTTAGAGACAGAGTCTCATGTAGCCTAGGCTGGCCTGAGACTGACTATGTAGCCAAAGCTAGCTGTGCGCTCCTGACCCTCCTGATGCATAACGCTGGTATTACAGGTGTGCCACCACGCAGAGCTCATGCAGGGCTGGGGGTTCATCCCAAGGTCTTGTGAATGCAAGACAAGAACTGTCAACAGCCCAGGATCTAGATTTTAAACAAGTGCATGTACACAGGACATGAAAGTTGAAGGGGCACATGCAAAGAAAGGGGTGTTAAGGTCGGGCAGGTGGCCGGGCAATAGAGAGAGAAAGGGGGAAAGGACAACACCTTTTCGTTCATGTGGAATCAGATTTTAAAAAAATAAAAGGAATACCGTGAGAGCAGAAAGAGGGACTGTTTGAGTAAAGACAGACAACCAGGAGGAGGAGGGAAGAGGGACAAGGGACACAGTGCCATCATGTGTGTCTGTGAACATGCTCTCACAAAGCCCACTGTTCTGCATTGTTCCTTTAAACACTAATACATCGGGCTGGACAGATGATCCAGCAGGAGAGAACACTTTCTGCTCAATCATGAGGAGCAGAGTCTGGATCCCAGCACCCACATTAAATGGCTCAGAAATGGCTGGGACTCCAGCTGCACAGTCTCCAACAGCCACTCCTGGCCTCCAAAGACTCCCTCACACGCGTGCTCACACGATCTCAGACATGCCCCCCCCCCCACTGTTCAGATAAAATAAATCATTTTAAGAAATCAAGTAAGCCTGAAAAATCAGAACGGAACCATTAGGAAGACAGGTTATCCTGGGAAAGAGACTGCCTGTGCTCCACACTATGCGCAGCACGCCCTGGTGGGAAAAGCGCATTTCCCCAGACTTAACGTTCCCTGTCCTGGAGCAGGCTCTCGGGCTGCTGCGTGTGCAGCGCCCAGGCGGGGAGGCACAGGCCCCCTCCTGGCACCTCCCCGCACTGAGGTAGCCCTGGCTCTACTGCAGTGAGGCTCAAGAAGGAGGAGAAGGGCCGGCAGGAGCTGGAAAAGCTGAAGAGGAAGCTGGAGGGTGAAGCCAGTGACTTCCACGAGCAGATCGCTGACCTGCAGGCACAGATCGCAGAGCTCAAGATGCAGCTGGCAAAGAAAGAAGAGGAGCTGCAGGCAGCCCTAGCCAGGTGCAGTGGCATGTGGGAGTCTGTCTGTCTGTCTGTCTGTCTGTCTGTCTGTCTGTCTACGTGTGTCCAGAGGCCCTCTGCTTTTCCAGATGGTCACAGGCCCTTGGCATCAATGTCTCGTCTCATACCAGGTCTTCTGCAAGCTTTCCAGCTGTGCTATCGCCCTAGACCTCACATTGCACTTCTCTTCCTTCCAAACTCATTCTCCCTTCAGTGCCCCCACCCCAATGGGACTGCAGCATCTAGGGCACCCAGAATTCCTCATCTGAATGCCAGTTCTGCATGATCAGAGCCAAAACAATGCCCAGGATATTGGGGGATTCGGGTGGAGGTTGGCTCCTAATGGAAAAGCAAAGAATCACTGTGGCATTCCAGGTGACTAGGTACCATTCCCATGTGACTGAACGAGCCTCCTACACTTGGGACACAGGCAGCCAGTCCCAGAATAGTTTTTGGTGGCACTGGGTAACCCTGTGTGTGGAGTCTCAATCCTGGGTGTTTTTTCCTGGGCAGACTTGATGAGGAGATCGCCCTGAAAAACAACGCCCTGAAGAAGATCCGCGAGCTGGAGGGCCATGTCTCAGACCTACAGGAGGACCTGGATTCAGAGCGGGCTGCCAGGAACAAGGCTGAGAAGCAGAAGCGAGACCTGGGGGAGGAGCTGGAGGCACTAAAGACAGAGCTGGAGGACACGCTGGACAGCACAGCCACCCAACAGGAGCTCAGGTGCCGGAGGCCACTGCCCGCAAGCAGACCTGAAATCCATGGCCGTCCTGGCGGTGTCTACAATATGAGTCTGTTTAATTCTATCTGCAGGAGAGTAGCAGTGCAGAGCTGAAGAATGCTTAAAAAGGATAGAACAGAAATCAGAAAGGACATTCTCTCCAGTGCTATCCAGAGTTAGGGTTTTTAAGTAACTTTTTCCTCTGTCTGCTTATGTGCATGGGTGCGTTTTATGTTAAATTAAAAAAAAAAAAAAAAAAAAAAAAAACTCTTGTTCACCTTTTGTATTCTGGTGTGCCAGCCTTAAGAAGGTCTGGGAGCAGGTAGCATTCTCCTTGTTTCAGAGCTGAGGCGATACACAGGGCTAGAGAGCTTCGGCAAGTCACTCTGGTTCCTGCAACAACAAAAGGACGGCTTCCACTCCGGGCCAGCAGTCCTCGTGTGGCCTTGCATAGTTTGTCAAGGCAACCCTCTGGCTCCTGCCTGAGCGTCCCCCACTGTGCTCTTTTCCCCTAGAGCCAAGAGGGAACAGGAGGTGACAGTACTGAAGAAGGCGCTGGATGAGGAGACGCGGTCCCATGAGGCCCAGGTCCAGGAGATGAGGCAGAAGCACACGCAAGCAGTGGAGGAGCTCACGGAGCAGCTGGAGCAGTTCAAAAGGGTGCGTGCTCAGGAGATACCCCCTGAAACCGCATCACGACGGCAGACTTCACCCACTCTTGTCTAGAACTTTGGACGTTGAAATGTTCCAAGACCCTAGAATTTTCTGTGTGTTACAAGTAAAAGTTCCTACCCCAGACTTCATGAGATGGGTCATAGCCGGAGTGTTGGTCAGTACACCAAGGCACTTGATAAAATGCAGCAGGAAACCCTTGTTCAGTTTGAGTCCTATGGTCCCAGGCCCAAGGCGCTTCTTTTTTTTTTTTTTCTTTCTTTTTTTTTTTTAATTAATTTTTTTTTGTTACATCTCAATGTTTATCCCATCCCTTGTATCCTCCCATTCCTCCTCCCCTCCCCCTCTCCCCCCCCCCCCGTTTTCCCATTATTCCCCTCCCCTATGACTGTTCCTGAGGGGGATTACCTCCCCCTGTATATTCTCATAGGGTATCAAGTCTCTTCTTGGCTACCTGCTGTCCTTCCTCTGAGTGCCACCAGGTCTCCCCCTCCAGGGGACATGGTCAAATGTGAGGCACCATAGTACGTGAGAAAGTCATATCACACTCTCCACTCAACTGTGGAGAATATTCTGACCATTGGCTAGATCTGGGAAGGGGTTTAAAGTTTACCTCCTGTATTGTCCTTGGCTGGTGCCTTACTTTGAGCGGGACCCCTGGGCCCAAATCTGCCTATCATATTGTTCTACTTGTAGATTTCTAGGACCCTCTGTATCCTTTTATTTTGCTATTCTCCCGTGCGAGAATCCCAAGGCGCTTCTTAACACACAAACTCAAATAGCCTAGAACCCAAGGAGCCCTGAGATTCCTGCCTCTCAGATGTAGAGAAACTGTGTGGCCCAGCTATGTTGTGGGGGGACCTGGAAGTGGGTGGTTTGCCCAGACTCCAGAGGCCACAGGGTTTTTTCTTCTTCACCCTCCTCACTAGCTGGAGTTCCCCTCAAGTTTTTTGGTTTCACCCAAACACTTTTTTTCCTTAGGTGACCCAAAAATGTACAGGGGCTGGTTAGGGAAAACAGCTTAATCACAGAATCAGCAGGGTAATTTAGACAATGAATGTAAAAGATAAAAGGGAGCGGTGGTGACCAGGACTAAATGGAGTGGGACTGCCACACTAACAGAGCAGCCACTGCCTCCATCTGGACTGATTTTTGCCTTGGGAGAAGGTAAGACCTCTGTCTCCAGGTCTTTAGTTTGTGCTTTGAAAGGCAGAATTATAGCCAGGTGCAGCGGCCCCCGCCTGTAATCCCAGCACTCAGAGAGGCGGAGGCAGGTGGATCTCTGTGAGTTCAACGCCAGCCTGGTCTGCAAAGACAGTCCAGAACAGCCAAGGCTACACAGAGAGACCCTGTCTGGGAAAAAAAAAGTCAGATTTATTGAAATATGTATAATTACTAAACTGTGTAAACACACCAATCCCCCCAACACACACACACACACACACTTTTCTTGTGTTTAGACAGGGTCTCATTCTATAGCCTAGGCTATCTTGGAACTTGTAGTAATCCTGCTGCCTCAGCTGGAATTCCGGGATTACAAACAGAAACCGCCATGGCCTGCCTGCCCCGCCCCTCTCTCCTTCTCTCCTTCCATCCCTCTCTCTCTTTCCCCCTCTCTCTCCCTCTCCCTCTTTCTCTCTGCCTCTCTTCCCTCCTCTCTCTCTTCTTTTGAGACAGGATCTCACTAGATAACACAAGCTTAATATTCACCTGCTGGGTACTTGGATTGCAGGTGTGTGCCACCATAGCCGGCTAAAGTCACCAACTTTAAGTGTACTTTCCAATGCATTTTGACAAATGTGGCCATCTGAGTAAAGAGTGCCACAGTCTCAAGAGAGAACAGAAAGTTGCTAAAAACAAAAACAAAACAAACAAAAATGGGAATCCAGATTTTTCCAGGGAAACATCCTAAAATGTGGTAACCTCTACAGAACAGGCCTCAGGGACATGGTATGTTTCTATTCGATTCCTGTAGTTAGAAAGCTGGAATCTCAGGAGTCCTACAGAAGTCCTGTGTGCCTCTCATGCCTTCCGTTGGATGACACGGGCTGGGGTGGGACAGGGAGAGGAGGAGACAAGCCGCCTCCCTCTGCCTCCCTCCACAGGCCAAGGCAAACCTAGACAAAAGCAAGCAGACACTGGAGAAGGAGAATGCAGATCTGACCGGGGAGCTGCGCGTTCTGGGCCAGGCAAAGCAGGAAGTGGAACACAAGAAGAAGAAACTGGAGGCGCAACTGCAGGAGCTGCAGTCCAAGTGCAGTGATGGGGAGCGCGCCCGGGCTGAGCTCAGTGACAAGGTCCACAAACTGCAGGTGAGGGCAGCTCCCCCATGCTGCTGCCCTACGGCCTCTGCTCGGCCTCCCAAGTGCCCCTGGCTGCCAGCAAGTTAGCTTCCTTCAGATGCACCCTTGCATTCCCCTGTGCAAATTCCTCTCATCAAAACCTCATGCATGCACGCAATGAACATTTTTGAGCACCTACTGAATACCAGACACTGTGCTTAATCCTGAGATACAAGAGCAAGGAAGGAGACAGATTGTCTGTGTCCCATCTGAACTCCAGCTCAGTGGGGTGAGAGAGATGGTCACAGGCTCAGAGAGAAAGTCTGGAAGGAAACCACATAATACTGTAAGGGGAAATACAGGGCAGCCTGGAGTGCAGAGGCCAGGTGGGGCCGGGAATGGCTGTCCTCAGGAGAACTAACACTCAGATGCATGTTTCCAAGCAGAGGGGGTAGTATATGCAAAGGCCTGGTGGCAAATGGGAAAAACAGGAGGGGTCAAGGGCCAGTGGTGCTGACAAGTTGAGAGAAGAGATGTACAGAAATGGACCAGAGAAGGAAGCTGTGGTCAGATTACAAAGGGCCCCGGATGTCCCAATTAGATGTATGTTGGGGTTTTCCCCAAGAGCCAGAGGCAACTGAAGCTGATGAACAGTGGCACCTGATTAGCTTTGCTTTTAGCTCCATAGACACATTTGGCCTGAGCTTCCATTCCCAAAGAATGACCCCCGAGTTTGATGAACATTTACTGTGCTCACAAGCTAGGATGAGGGAGCAGGGAAACACCACAGCTGTTCCCTGCATTTGAGAACAGGGTTTTATGACTCTAAAATGCAATGATACCTAAGGCCTCATTATAAATGGGAGAAGTGAGGTTGGGGCTGCAATTATACATCCCAGACATACCTGTGCAGAGCTGGTGTAAAATTCAGAGATGTAGGACGGGCTCTGCTCTGTGCCTTTAGCATCCGCCTCTTTGGTGATGGCCATTAAGAATCAATGAGTAGGGGTGGGAGCAGGACCAGCCTACAGTATTGGACCACCCTGTTTCTTCTCCGGGGATAAGGAGTGAACAAGTCTGGAGTCACTTTCAATACTGGGACTCTCAGATCTGTAGCTCATCTCTGACAACCTTGGTAAGGACTTGGGATCCAGTGAAGTGGATCCTAACTGGGTCCAGTCAATACAGTGGGGCTCTGGTAGGCTCTTAGTACTGCAGAGTCTAGGCCCAGGATTCCCAGCTTATAGCTGACGGGTTCCAGAAGGGGCCATTGTTGCCCCTTTACCTCCTCGGTATTTTCTGCCACTGGGCACCACAGGTCCGACCCCACAAAGGTGAGTGATGTACTCTGAATAAAATGGGCTTCTCTTGATGATATGTGATCTGAGCTTCGTCTCATCAGTCTCTCACTACCCACCCACCCCCCAGAATGAAGTGGAGAGTGTCACAGGTATGCTCAACGAGGCGGAGGGCAAGGCCATCAAACTGACCAAGGATGTGGCATCCCTTGGGTCCCAGCTTCAGGACACCCAAGTGAGTATCCTACTGTGGCATCTGAGACACCTGTAGTGCCTCCTTCCTCGAAGGCATCCCTGGGACCGCCATGTGTGCTTTCCCTTATAGGAGCTGCTTCAAGAAGAAACCCGGCAGAAGCTCAATGTGTCCACCAAGCTGCGCCAGTTGGAAGATGAGAGGAACAGCCTGCAGGACCAGCTAGATGAGGAGATGGAGGCTAAGCAAAACCTGGAGCGCCATGTCTCCACTCTGAACATTCAGGTGTGGACAGCATGCTAGGGCCCACCATGCATCCTCTCCTCTGCTCTGGGGCACACAGCGGGTCCTCTCCCCTCCTCTGCTCTAGGGCACACAGTGGGTCCTCTCCCCTCTCCCCTCCTCTGCTCTAGGGCACACAATGGGTCCTCTCCCCTCCTCTGCTCTGGGGCACACAGTGGGTCCTCTCCCCTCCTCTGCTCTGGGGCACACAGTGGGTCCTCTCCCCTCCTCTGCTCTGGGGCACACAGTGAGTCCTCTCCTTACCTCCTGGATCCACTGTGACTACTCTCTTCTCTGGGGTCCCCAGGGATCCTCTCCTCTGAGCTAATGTAGGTTATTTGCTCAGTAGCTCCCTCTGCTGTTGGATTTCCTCAGTGAGAAGGAAGAGAGTTCACTTCTCAGGGCCCAACTTTTGGCTATTCCAGCTCTCAGACTCTAAGAAGAAGCTGCAGGACTTCGCAAGCACCATTGAGGCCATGGAGGAGGGGAAGAAGAGGTTGCAGAAGGAGATAGAAGGCCTCAGCCAGCAGTGCGAGGAGAAGGCCGCCGCCTACGACAAACTAGAGAAGACTAAGAACAGGCTTCAGCAGGAGCTGGATGACTTGGTGGTAGACTTGGACAACCAGCGGCAACTGGTGTCCAATCTGGAAAAGAAGCAGAAGAAATTCGATCAGGTAGGGCTTTTTGCTCACCACTCTGTCCTCGACTATGCACAGTTCTGTGTGGCACTGCGGTGGCTCTAGGAGTCTGAATGTTCCCTGGTCTTTGCTGGAAGCAGTGGAAGGCGATCTTATCTCATCATGACATACAAGGGCCACCAGGTCAGGGTGTGAACACATCAGAATGCTCGACACTGAGATTTTTCTAGGCACGTGCACTGTGAAAGCTGCCCATGGGCGCAACCTTAGGGTTGGCATAAGTGCTAAAAAAATGAGAGCCATCTATCCCTTCCTCTAAGTGACTGCTCGGGGGCCCTGCTGCATGCCTTCCAAGCATGTAATCTTTAGAGTATATTGTTTAATTTCTACTTGAAAAAATGGTCTCCTGTTGTCTAGGTTGGCCCTGAACTCACTATGTAGCTATAGTTGACTTTGAACTACTGAACTTCTAATCTTCTTGCCTCCACCTTTGGAGTGCTGGAATCGCTGATGTGCCATACTCAGTTTTATTCAGTACTGGAGAGACTGAGCCCAGGGCTTCCTGAATGGTAGGCAAGCATTTTACCAACAGAGGCCCAGCCTATTATACCACTTCCTGCAAATGTTTCATTATGTGAAACCTAAAGCAGCTGTGTAGTCACTGCCAGAATCAACCATCAACACTGGGCTACATGCCTTTTTGTCCTGTGTTTTTCATTTGTGTCGGGGCGGGGGATGGGGATAGTGGCAGGGTTAGGGCTACTACGTAACTTTGGCTGGCCTAGAACTCTCAATATAGACCAGACTGGCTTTATACTCTCAGACATCTGCCTGCCTCTGGCTCCTGAGTGCTGCTGAGATTTAAGGTGTACCACCATGCCTAGTCCTGTCCTAGATATTTATAATAAAGCTGAATCACAGAAACCCAACATATTTTATCTTTTTTTCATCTTTTGGGTGCATATCAAAGCAAATTACAAAGATCTGTGCTCTTTTCCCTTAACATTTAACACTGCATATTAAAAGAAAGTCAGGCTGGTGAGATGGCTCACTTGTAAAGCAGTCAAGATTCAGCCCTAAATTCAGCTCCTAAAACCTACTTGGTGGAAGGAGAGACCAGACTTCCACAATTAGTCCTCTGGTCACCTTGTGGTACACACACACACACACACACACACACACACACACACACACACACACACAGGTAAATAAATGTAAAAAAAGAAAAAGAAAGAAAAGACTTTTACTTAAATATTTTTGCAGCCAGGTATTGAAATTCTGACTCTCAGGAAGATGAGGCAGGAGGATTATGGATTTAAGGTCAGCCTAGGCTAGGCTACATAGCAAGACTCTGTCTCAAAACACTAATATTAAGTATTATTATTTTATATCTATGAGGTAAATTTACATATGCTGCACTGTACACCTTTCAACTCTGCAGTCACATTGCTCTGAAAGATATACCTGTTATGACCCAAATTCCTAAATACTATCTCTAATATATGTTACCCATGTTTATTAAACATGATTTTATTTATACATAATGTAGGGTTGTTCTAAAACTCACAGATTATTCTGAGAACCCAGCGGGCCTCACTGTGTTGAGCTTGTGCAAGGGACCCCAGTTCCCCCCTTTCCCAGCAACCATTCTGCTCTGGGCTGCCACTTGCTCCCAATGGTCTCATTTTCCACTCGAGGGCCAGAAGTTATTTCTGCTTCCTTCCTGTTGCTATTCTGTGGGGTTTGGTGTCACCTGTGCTGTTAGGAGGTCTCTGCTGGATTCTGCAAGCCTGGGTTTAGGTGCCATGGTCTGTAACACGCTGTAACACTCTTCTCCATCAGATAAGAGTTGTGTTAAGATGGAACAGAGACATCTTAGCATGTGCATAAACATCACACCCTTAGTAGGGCACATGGGGTAACTTCGTAAGAAAAATACTTGTGGCTATGCAAGATTAACAAAAACAAAAATAAACAAAACCAAAACATCCAATAGCACATTGTCCTCAGGAGCAGGCTATGCTAACCCAAGGGGCAGTTTAATCTAGACAGTAAGTAAGTATCCTAGCTGACTTGCACATGTATCTAAATTGCTTGCACTTCCATTGGGCACATTCAGTGTGGCCAGGTCTTTTCCACATCTGAAGTTTGGTGAGGCCCGGTTATGCTAGGGATGCCTCTGAGCCTTGCGTTCTTTCAGTTGTTAGCTGAGGAGAAGAACATCTCTTCCAAATATATGGATGAGAGGGACCGAGCTGAAGCAGAAGCCAGAGAAAAGGAAACAAAGGCATTGTCCCTGGCCCGGGCCCTGGAGGAGGCCCTGGAAGCCAAAGAAGAGCTAGAGAGAACCAACAAGATGCTCAAAGCCGAGATGGAAGATCTGGTCAGCTCCAAGGATGACGTGGGCAAGAATGTAAGTGGTTCTGCATCTCAGCGACTGGTGGTGCATCAACGAGGTGCATGAGCCAGGTGTGGGCGTGAGAGGGAAGTGGCCTGGGGCTAAGCAGTCAGGAGCCAAGGCCCTGCTCCCTCTGCTTGCCAGGTACACGAGCTCGAGAAGTCCAAGCGAGCCTTGGAGACCCAGATGGAAGAGATGAAAACCCAGCTGGAGGAGCTGGAGGATGAGCTGCAGGCCACGGAGGACGCCAAGCTGCGGCTGGAGGTCAACATGCAGGCCCTCAAGAGCCAGTTTGAACGGGATCTGCAGGCTCGGGACGAGCAGAACGAGGAGAAGAGGAGGCAGCTGCAGCGGCAGGTGAGCTGCCAGCTCCCGTCGGTGACTGCAGACCCCTGCATCCTCCACCTCCACTTGCTGCCACGATTAGTGACCTAAATTCAGCCCCTAAAACCTACTTGGTGGAAGCGTGGACACCCCCAACCCCAGCGACACGCATTGGGTTGTGCTGAGGGAGCTCAGGGAGTGGGCGAGTGACCTGGGGCAGCCCTGTAGCCTGCACCCCTCTTCCTGCCTCAGCTGCACGAGTATGAGACGGAACTGGAAGATGAACGGAAGCAGAGGGCTCTGGCAGCAGCGGCCAAGAAGAAGCTGGAAGGGGACCTGAAAGACCTGGAGCTGCAGGCTGACTCGGCCATCAAAGGGAGGGAGGAAGCCATCAAGCAGCTTCGAAAACTGCAGGTGGGTGACGGGGTGTTCAGGGTGGAGGCAACGGGAACGCAGATGGGGAAGAAGCCTCCTGCATCAGTGTGAAGACTTCCGGAAACAGCCTGCCTCAATCACGGGTGCAGGTCGGCTGGTGACTCTGGGCTGCTACTTAGCCACACATGGGTGGTGGTTTTCTGAGTGAGGCACCATTCCTGGGCTCTTGTCCGCTCCCCTCGGTTCACATGCAGGATTCTGCCACTGCAGGCCTGGGGCCCAGGCAAGCACCAGGGACTCACCAAGATAAACTGGATCCCAAGGGGTTGGCATGCAGAGGTAAGTCGCCATGTACAGAGCCAGGTGAGTGAAGCAGATCTTGCATGTCCCGTTTCACTCACTTAGGCTCAGATGAAGGACTTCCAGAGGGAGCTGGATGATGCCCGGGCCTCCAGAGATGAGATTTTCGCCACCTCAAAAGAGAATGAGAAGAAAGCCAAGAGCCTAGAAGCGGACCTCATGCAGCTCCAGGAGGTAAGGTGCAGGAGGGAGAGGCTCACCCTGCTGGCAACAGGCCCTCACAGAGCTGTGGTGGGATCCACACTGCTCCCCCAGGCCTAAGGCACCCAGATTTCCTTCCCTCTCTCAGCTTCTCTCTGAATGAATGGTCCTCCCTCCCACAAAGACAGCCTCCCTGAGCTCAAAAGGGGAACTGTGTTCTGACTGTACAGGACAGGTGACAGGTGACAGGAGCAGGATAGCTACAACCTCTCTCTCTCTCTCTCTCTCTCTCTCTCTCTCTCTCTCTCTCTCTCTCTCTCTCTCTCCCTCCCTCCCTCCCTCACCCCCTCTCTCTCCTGCTTCAGGACCTAGCAGCAGCTGAGAGAGCCCGCAAGCAAGCTGACCTGGAGAAGGAGGAGCTGGCTGAGGAACTGGCCAGCAGCTTGTCGGGAAGGTAAGGGCGCAAGGGAGGCAGTTGGACGTGATGTGAGAGAGCAGCCCAAGTGTGCTGTGGAACTCCCACTTCAGTGACAGCAAACTCGATGGAGCTCTGACAGTACGGACCTTGGGCTGGGGAACGGATGTGCCCCAAGGTCTCCCTACCTACTGATTTGGAAATGTGGCACTTGGCTCATTCTGAGTGAGTAGTGTCAGGGACAAGGAAAGACAGAGGAGATTGTTCCCGCCCCATTCTGGCTTTGCTGGCGGTAGTGTGTGTGTGTGTGAGTCCCAGCTCACCACTTCCTAGCAGGATGCACCTAACTTTGCTCTGGTATGGCTCAAAAACTCAAGAGTCTGTTTTTTAAAGGGGCTTATTTTGGCTCATGGTTTCAGAGGACTCGGCCCAGGGTCTTTGCCTCTGCTGGTCCTGGACTCAGGTTACTACAGAGCACCATGGTGACAGGAGTATGTTGAAGATGACGTTCAATTCATGGTAGACAGGAAACAGTGTGAATTCAAGAAGGAAGAGGAATCCCCAAGGATATACGTCCCCTCCCTCCTGTTACCTGCTCCTTCCAGCAAGCCTGTTTCCTGAGGTTTCTCACAGCTCAGGGATTCTCTCATGTTCTGAATCCACCAGGAATTAACCCATTTATTAAGCCAGAGCCTCCACATCTAGTCACTTACCAGAGCTAACCAGGTAGTACCAAGCCCCCAGAGCACGAGAGCTGTGAGGGACATTTCGTATTCAAGCCATGATACCAGGTGACCTTGGGTAACCCAGGGGCCCCCTCCCCCCGCCCCGAGCTTCTTTCCCCCTGAGACAGCACCTTCCCGGGGAGAGTGTCCTAAGCCTGGTAAGGCCTGTGGGTCCCCACTGTAGCTACATTCCTTTCAGGAATACTCTGCAGGATGAGAAGCGCCGCCTGGAGGCGAGGATTGCGCAGCTGGAGGAGGAGCTGGAGGAGGAGCAGGGCAACATGGAGGCCATGAGTGACAGGGTTCGCAAGGCCACCCTGCAGGTAGGAGCTCCTGAGGTTTGGATGAGGGAAAGGGAGGGAGTAACTCCTCAAGCCATTTAAATTAACCGAGAGGGCCCAGGAAGCAGCCTGCCCCTGCCTGGTCCCTAGCCTGTTAGTTCTGGGTAGCTGCTTCTGCCCTACCCAGCATACGTATTTTAGGCACTCAGCCACTGGACTCAAAATATCAGACCACCTAAGGGCTATAGTGAGGCCAGACCACTTGGCCATATTCCCCACACTGCAGGTGGGAGGTCCCTTGCGGTTCTTGAAACAGAGTCTAGGTGCAGGCCCAGCACTGGCTAAGTAGCATGCACCACAGGTCTGCTTTGTGTTGGCTTCAGGGACAGGGGAGAGGGAGAGGAGCCCTGGAAATAAAGCACAGAGTCCTCCTTCCTCTTTGTCCACCAGTGCCATGCCTGTATCTGCCTGTCTTTTGAAAACTCTAAACAGACCTGCAGGGTCTTCTATAGCCAGCACCATCTGGCTCACTTCACCAGGTGGCCTTAGTGAACGGCTCAGGTGTTTCCCTTCACTGCCCTTTGCCCAGTCCCAAAGTCCTTGGTGCCACTTTGGAGTGAAAGCTCCCTGAGCATCCTCTGTGATGGATACCAGGGACCATCTTGTAGCCCCGCAGGGCATGGGCCAGGGAGCATGGGCAGAACGGAAGAGAAGGTCCCTGGCTCAGTCTCGATGATGCAGGAGGCTTCTGAGCTACGTCTTGGAGTGGATGGGACACGTGTGCTGATTTGCAGCCCAGCTCTATGCCTTGTGCGTCATGGCCACTGCTCCTTCCCAGGCTGAGCAACTGGGCAATGAGCTGGCCACAGAGCGCAGCGCGGCTCAGAAGAACGAGAGCGCGCGGCAGCAGCTGGAGCGCCAGAACAAGGAACTCCGCAGCAAGTTGCAGGAGATGGAGGGAGCTGTCAAAGCCAAGCTCAAGTCCACCGTCGCGGCCCTGGAGGCCAAGATTGCGCAGCTGGAAGAGCAGGTTGAACAGGAGGCCAGGTATGGGGGCACTGAGGCTCCAGCCCCAGCTCTCCGGAGGGGTGCTAGGGAAATCCTTTACCCGAAGAGCCTCATTTCTGGAATGTGACAGTGGAGTGTGTGACAAAGTACCAGGCCGGCCTCTTGGCTGAGAGCAACCCCTCAAAATGTTAGCTGCGGTTAGAACGGTGACGGTCCTCCAGACATGAGCCGGCCTTTGGGGGGGTGCAGGAGGGGTATCACCAGGCCTTTCCTAACCTCTGCCTGCCAGGTACATGAAAGATGCTGCCACCAGCCCAGACACAGGGAGGCTGCCGGTTTAATCACAGGGCACAGCGTCTTTCCAGCCTGTTGTTTTTAAGACTTCTGTGCTGCTTATACCAGCTTTCCGGATGATTCACACACACCCGTGGTTTTTAGTTTATCTGCAGATGTATAAAATGATTACAATTTTAGAACATTTGCATCACCACAAAAACAAAACAAAACAAACAAAAAAACCGAACAAACTTCTTGGACCTTCCTTCCCCGCAGTTCCCAACTTCAACCATCCACTTCATGTCTATGGAGTGAGTGGCTTGTGCTGAATGCATTGGTTAGTTTTCTCCTTGCTGTGACAAACTACCTGACAGAGGCAGCTGAAGATAGGATGGGCTTGTTTTGCCTCCCAGCTCCCAGCCCACAACGTGGGAAAGGCATCATGGAGCCTCGGGGTGTGGGCTTAGCTCACCTGTAGCTGCTGCTTCTCACATCTTGGTGGAGTTTGGGCTGAACCAGAGGCAAATACCACCTTAAAGTCCCTCCTCCATTGACCTATCCTGCTAGGTAGGCCACACGACGAAGGTTCCACACTGTGCCAAGCAGCAGCCTATCCTCCAGGGTAGCAAACATTTGCCTGTGGGGGGACTCACATATCAACGAAGCCCTTTAGTCTTTAGTGCCTGGCTCATTCCTTTATAAGTGGTTTGTGGGTCACTTGTGCTGTAACATGCCTTGATGCCTCACCTTTAGTCTACATCTGGCTAATCCTTGGGGGTGACTCTTGACTCAGAGGCCAAAAAGGCTGGGATGCTAAGTCCTGGTTAACATGGCAACTACAAGGGCGCCACGTCAGTCTGACACTACCTCCATTTCCTCTCCATGGCAGAGAGAAGCAGGCGGCCACCAAGTCGCTGAAGCAGAAGGACAAGAAGCTGAAGGAGGCCCTCCTGCAGGTGGAGGACGAGCGCAAGATGGCGGAGCAGTACAAGGAGCAGGTAGCCACCGCTGCTGCCTCGTCCTGACTACCCTGGCCGCACCCAGCACGTCACGCCCTGCACGCTGGCCTTTGCTGACCCATTGGCCTTTCCTTGGCAGGCGGAGAAAGGAAACACCAAGGTCAAGCAGCTCAAGAGGCAGCTGGAAGAGGCAGAGGAGGAATCCCAGCGCATCAATGCCAACCGCAGGAAGCTGCAGCGGGAGCTGGACGAAGCCACTGAGAGCAATGAGGCCATGGGCCGTGAGGTGAATGCCCTCAAGAGCAAGCTCAGGTGAGGAGCCATGGAGCTAGGAGGGGCCTGCCCTGCACCCATGCATCGGCTCCCCTGCATCCCTGTACCCCCAACACCTTCAACTCTCTCCTACCATTGTGATTCGCTGTACTTTTTTTTTGAGTCAGGGTTTCTCTGTGTAGACTTGGCTGTTCTAGACCCACTCTGTAGACCAGGCTGGCCTTGAACTCACATCAATCCACCTGCCTCCGCCTCCCGAGTGCAGGGTTTAAAGGTGTGCACCAACACGCCTAGCGTCACTGGACATTTTTATTAGTCCAGTACTGGAGCAAGCAGGGCATGGCCTCTGAGAAACTTGCCTCCCATCCTTTAACCCACATGTCTCACCCCCTCCTATGAGGAGGAGGTAGAGGAAGATTTCATTTCTTTTTTTTTTTTTTTTTTTTGGTTTTTTGAGACAGGGTTTCTCTGTGTAGCCTTGGCCATCCTGGACTCACTTTGTAGACCAGGCTGGCCTCGAACTCACAGCAATCCGCCTGCCTCTGCCTCCCGAGTGCTGGGATTAAAGGCATGCGCCACCACGCCCGGCTCGAAGATTCCATTTCTTGAAGCCTATCCTTCATTACAACGACCAGCCCTCACTTCTTACCCTCTGTCCTGGACCTTCTGTCTCAGGGTCTCACCTTCAGCACACTGCCGTGTCTGGTGGGGTTGCACTTTGCTGTGTATGGAGGCTGTTTAGCAGGCCCATCTTCCCAGCACTGTGACAACTACAGATGTCTCCAGAAAGGCTGCCAGGTGCCCTGACCACACTGCCGTGGGGACGAGGTTTGGTTCTTGGCTCAGGGCGGGCTGCCTTTCTGTACCCTATCATTCTGGACACTCAGCCTTCCGGCCTCACTTCACCCCACTGCTCTCTATGATTCAAATATCCCGTGAGCCTTGCTTTCTGTCCTTTCTTGCTGCACTTTGGGATGTGATGAGAGACTCTATACTCAGACTGCACTGTGGGCACCCTGCCAGTGAAGGCTGCCTGTGTAGCTCCATGTTCCCTTCCCCAGTGGTCAACCTTCACCTGTCCCCTCTATACCCCCTCAGCGCTCCATAGCCCTCTCTTGCTTTGATGACTTCATTTGGCTGGTACCCATCCCAGCTCTAACTTAACATTTTCTGCACAGCTAAGACACAAATGAGCCAGATGACACCTCCCAACTGCTGCTTCTACTCTGAGTGTGCCGTCTGAGAACCACCTAAATCTCCCCCAACAAATGGATTTCTCATCTCCCATCTCGCTTCCCACTGATGCCCTCACTTCCGCTTTAACTGGAAAGCAGAAGTGATCATGAAAACACACCAGCCGTCCCCTACACCTGCCCTGCAGGGCCAAGGCCTTGCTAAACCTGGCCCTCATCTGCTTTGCATCCCCAGCATGCACAGGGTGCTGTCTCACTTTCCTTCAGTTAGTCCATTGAGTGAAAAGCCCTAGGCCTGCTTTTCTGCCACCCTTGTCTACACACAATGTGCAGGTAGCATCCTTGGTAGAGTGACATCACAGGACTTGTTGGACACACTCTTTTCCCTGGGCCTCAGAGGGCCCACTCACAGACTGCCCATCTCTATCACAAACCCATCATGCACTGAACTGCCCAGGTTCCATCTTGGTTCCATTCTCATCTTTCTACTTCTTCAGGGATCTGTTGTGAAAGGAGCCTCCGGTCCATCAAGATGAGACTGTTATGGATCCTACTTGACAGGCTAGAAACCATCCATCCCAGCGTCTCGGTCTAGTAGGGCTGTAAGAGATGCACCAGTGCTGGGAGCTCAGTGCACAGGAGCTGTTTCCACAATGACCTGAAGAATATGCTCTAGTGGGACTGGGCCCTCTGTCCCCTGTCCCGAGTGGCTGGGCTGAAGGACAGTCACCTCAGCTACCTGATGTCTCTCTTCTCTCTTAGTCTTAATGGTTCTTCGAGGTCATGTTGCCCTTCTCTGTGGGTTCTACCCCATGTTCTTGACCTGAGGTTGTACAGGCCAAGAGAGAACCAAATCATTTTGCCAGGCCAGTATGTACACAGACACATGACCTCACACAGAGCTGTGGGAGGTTGGTAAACCCCACCAGCAGACAAGTAATCAGTGGGTGAGTTTCACAGTGTTCTTGGCCAGGTAAATGGCTTTCTACATGCCTGAAACATTTGCCATGTTGCCATCACCTCCCACTTAGCTACCAAAGCCAACTCTAGCTAGAGACACCAAAGGTACCAGGAGGATTCCTGGGGCTTTCTGGCAAGCTAGCATAGCCCAGTAGACAATTTTCATGAAGATCAAATCCACACAGCGCACCCACATTCTGGTCCAACATTGATCTTTGCAGACTGGCTTTTTCAGATGCCTTTACCTTGATCCGATGCTGGAATTTGTAGGTGGATCTCAAGTGACTCAGTAGTACAGAAGTTTAGGTGGTGCCTGTCCTTATTTAAAGCGACAGCTTCTCCAGGCTGGCTTGCTCTGGTTCATGTTGACTAAGAAGTACCTTTCATTACTCAACTGAAGCTAGCTGGTGCTTTAACATACTTAACTGGCTCCTTCCCAAGTGTGGATGGTAACTTCTGGGGACTCTCTCTGTTTCAGAGGGCCTCCCCCACAGGAAACTTCGCAGTGAGCCACCAGGTATCTCGTACCTCCAGCTTTACAGCTTGTGTGTTACACTGTCCCTTATTACTCTGTGCCCAGCACCCCTTCATTGTCCCCATCCCTCTGTGCCCAGCACCCCTTCATTGTCCCCATCCCTCTGTGCCCAGCACCCCTTCATTGTCCCCATCCCTCTGTGCCCGGCACCCCTTCCCTTGTCCCTTTCCTTCTGTGTCCAGAACCCTTTCCTTGTGTCTTCCCCTTTCCAAGTCCTTGCAAGTTTCCGTGAGACCCCCCCCCCCAATCTGAAGGCTTGGATTAGTTCAGAACTGTGAATGTAAGGGGAAGATCTCATCTCTTGGGTCATTTGTCCTTCCCTCTGGCATTTGTCAAACTTCTAGCAAAACACTTTGATCACATCTACATGAGACTGTAACATTCTGCAATGTTTGTTTTGTTTTGGTTGTTTTGAGATAGGGTCTCATGTAGCTCAGCCTAGCCTTGAACATGAGGGTAACCTTGAGCTGCAAATCTCCCTCTTTCTGCCTCCCGAGTACTGCAATTACAGGCATGTACGCTATGCTGTTTTATGTACTGCTAAGTATGGAACCAGGACTTCATGCATGGTAGATAAGCTATCTTACCAACTGAGCTACAACTCTGGCCCGTGTTGGGATTGTTCCTACCTGCATGCTGAGGCCACTCGTACACTGTCAGGATGCTCAGTGGTGCCACTGTCCTTGTATAGGCTGAGATACTTGAGTAGATGTGGCATCTTCCTCTTTGCACACACCCCTAAAGAACAGACATAGCTCTTATCTGACTGGCCTCGGTCACAAGTCCAGAATAAAATAAACCGGGCCACAGCGACCACATCTACTCATGGTTAAGCTTGACCTGTCCAAAGGACACGAGCGCTCCGTGCCACAGCAGATGCCAGGGCTTCAGACGGCTTGGACTTGGCTCACTGGCAACTGCATTTCCAGTGCACAAGGCTGGGACTTGGAAAGCTACCTGTGGGAGCCTTTTCTGGAGGCCTCATGGCTTGCACATGTTCAAAGATAGGCAAATGGACACAAAGCAGATGGGCCCTTGTCACACACACATCATCACCACCACCACCACCACCACGTATCCAGGCGACAAGGCTCAATGGAGTTCCCAGGACCCCATGCTGAGCCCAACGACACCCTTGCTTGTATCTAACTTTGCTTTTGCTGCCAAACACTTAAAACTAATTGTGGTCTAGCAGAGAGCACCATGCTCAAGGCTGTGAAGGAGAGCAGAGGAGCCTCTAGTCAACAGGAAACAATGTCTGGGACAGTAGCAGAGCTCCTGCTCTCCTATGGGGGCCTGGTCTTCTCACAGTGCATAAAATAAACTCCAAGTGTTTGGAAAGACCCACAATTCTCCAGGATGAGACCCTGGAGATTTTGAAAAAAAAAATCTTTGGCAGGGTTCCCTTATTTCCTGTAACTGAGAGTTGGTATCAACCTTTTGTCTAGGATTTAGAACTGCTTCTTCCAGTAGTGACCCGCGCTGGAACAATGGCCTCATAGAAAGTTTTGATGAGTAGGGCATGACTTGTCTCTGAGGTCAAGAGAGAAACCTTTTGAGTCAGAAAATATAGACTATTCCAAAAGGCAAAAGTATTTAGCACTTTGATGTACACTTATAGTTTCCAGCCCCAGGCCACCATCCATTGAGTTCGGAAGCCAAAATAGCCGTTTGAGGAAAGGGACACTGACGGTCACCTCTCTATACTGTACTCGAGGCCCCTTCACCCCCTAACGGGAAGGAAGCCCTTCTGAAATGGCCCTCTAAAGCTGGCCTGGTGCCTTAATTTGGGAGTGGCTACAACTTTAAGTATTTTTTCCTGGTCCTTACATCTTAGGAAACCCCAAGAGGTTTACACTGGAAATTCCTCTACCAGATGACCATAAATCTTTGGGCCCGCTCGTGCCTCTGGTCTATTTCCTGTCTGAGCTGTTCCTTTGGGCTAAAGAATGGGTCAGTAGGCAGGCACACCCTCATGGCTTCTCCCTCCAGTCTCCATATGGCCAGCAAGTTGCTTTTATTACCCAATGTTGGCTTTCTTAACTATAGTAGAAATGGGTTAGCACCTGTCTTCAATTTCAAATAGGGCTATGCTGACCCAGCAAGAGGATGTGTTGAGTCACTGAAAAGCCACATAACCTTCTGTGAAATAGTAAACTGAGGTTTCCTCCTTTCTGCCCACTTTCCCCTCTCACTCCAGCCTGTACTGTACATAGCAGTACACTACCCTGTAAAATCGGGTGGACTTGGGATAGCCAGGACGGGACATGCAGAGGCTGAAGACAGGAGCAGTGAAGATTCAGGGCTGCCCTGCCCACTAGAACAAAAACACACCTTGTGTTAACAAGTTTTCAAATATTTATTGAGCATCCACTTTGTGTCATGTGACCATGGTGAGGAAAATACAGACTCAAGCCAGATACCATCTCTCCACCATAAAGGAATCTCAGAGCAGGAAGTTCCACACCAGCAGAGGGCGCTGTGTCATCTCTCAACTAAGGAGTATCTTCCGAGTAACTCGCCCTCTCCACTCTGCTTTTGAAGTCCGTGCCTTTTTGTTTCCACAGACAGAGACCCACAGATCAAACAGACCGTCCTCTCACCACCAGGCCTGCATACTACCTTCCACCTGACACCACCAGGCCTGTGTGCTCCCTTTACCAGCCTTTCCTTTTTCTCTCCCCAACCCAAGGCTCTGGCAGACCAGAATCCTAAGTATCATTAAATGACCAAACCAGACATAAAATCCCATTACAGCTGAATAAATGTAACTGCCCAGACTGTTAAGACTGGCTGGGACTCACCCTGAATTTGTTTTGTGACTCATTCATGTTGAGTATGTGTTTGGTCTCAGCCCTTGATAAAAACCACTTCTAATCTACCGGGAGATTTCCTTACTAAAGGCATTTCTGTTGTATTTCTGTTTAAAACCCATAGGAGAGGAAACGAGGCCTCGTTTGTTCCTTCCAGAAGGGCTGGAGGCCGTAGAGTTATTGAAAACACAGATGGTTCTGAAGAAGAAATGGACGCTCGGGACTCAGACTTCAATGGAACCAAAGCCAGTGAATAAATGGAACCATGGCAGGGAAAACAAAACACTAAAGGACAGCAGAGCCCAGCAGACTGCTTAGCATCTGTCTCCATTCGTTCCTAAGCTGCAGACATCACCCACCTTCACCATGAGTCAACCCACAGCCCTGCACAAAGGGTGTGAATTCAGGTTTTTAAATATGCTGTCAGAGAAAACCCAAGTAAGAGATACAGGCCTTACGCTCTGTGGGTAAGGCTTTAGGAAAACAGCCAGTCACCAATCACCAGCAACTTTGTTTATATGAAATGAAGTTACCTAAACGGGTGCCACTGCCCCCAGCCCACTCCAAAATCATCCCGTGTCCTGCCAGCCCTTCCAGTTTGGTAGAAAAGCCCTTTTTTGAAATTTTCCTTCCCTTTCTGCCTGCCACACCTCAGATACACACAGTACACCAAGACCAAGTGACTTTTTTAGTCACGTGAATTAAAGAAACACTGCTCCAAGGGCTGAGAGCAGAGAGATTGCACTGTCTTATTCGCACCCAGGTTGTACCTATGGACACTTTCACTAATAAAAGGTTATAAGTCACGAGAATGGAGTTGGCTCTTCTGTAAAGCTGTTGACTTTTGCAAAAGAAGAGGGCAGGGCATTCTTATTTAATCCTCACTGTGACCCTGTAAACTTAAGAGTTAGTTCATAAACTGGGGAAACAATCACAGAGAGATGCCACATCCCTGAGTCAGGGACTTTAATTTGGACATGAACACCTGGAAGGCTGTGTGGCCGAGGTACTAAACACACCTTCAACATAACCAAGGAGAGCTTTCACAACCAAGCCTGTGTCTCTGTACCGGCTGAGTATCTGGTCTGAAAACCCAAATGTCCCCAACACCTCTGAAGACCTTTTTCCACCAGCACTGGAAAACCTCAAAGGGAATGGGATCATAACCAAAACTCAGATACACAAAATTACTGTATAAAACTACCTTCAGTTGGGCTGGAGAGATGGCTCAGAGGTTAAGAGCACTGGTTGCTCTTCCAGAGGTTCTGAGTTCAATTCCCAGCAACCACATGGTGGCTCACAACCATCTGTAATGAGATCTGGTTCTGGAGGCATACACACTGGGAGAACACTGACTATATAATCAATATGTCTTTTTAAAAAAATTACCCTCAATCATCAGGCACAGGGTGTATGCCTATCCTCCCAGCACTTGGGAGGTGGAGGTAGGAGGATTGAAAACTTGAGGCCAGCCTGGGCTACACAGTAATGAGCCTCTGTCTCAAGTAAACAAGTAAGAATTAGTTTCAAGCTACACGCAGAAGATATACCCAAAACCCAAATGAATTCTGTGTTTAGAATTGGGTCCTGCCTCAAAGCTGCACAAATATTACAACATCCCAAATGCACAAAGTACTAGGTACTTCTGGACCCAAGCCAAGGTATACACGAAACCCAAATGAATTCTGTTTAGAATTGGGTCCTGCCTCAAAGCTGCACAAATATTACAACATCCCATGCACAAAGTCCTAGGTACTTCTGGACCCAAGCCCTTCAAGGGCAGCACATTTAACCAATAAGTACAAGGGTTCTTTGATCTATTTAAATTACAATACAGTGCTTCTGCCCGGCAGAAGGGGTTCAACAGAGCACCCCTACAGACGTCAGACACATAATATGTGGTGCTGGAGCTCCCCACGTGACAATGCAAGCCTGATGATTGGAGTTTGAACCCTGGAACCCACATAAAGGCAGTTGTATTATAACTACCACATGAGTGCTGCAGCGCTCATAACGGACTTAAATATTTCAGACTTGTAGACCACATCTGCCTCTATAACACACTCATCTTCTAAGAAAACATGCAAAACTGTTAAAAAACAAAACAAAACAAATAACCCACTTAGGCATGGTAGCCCATGTCTATAATCCTTGGGGTTGGAAGGCTGAGGCAGGACTATCTCACTGTACCCCATAACCATTTGAGAAAATGTTCTAGCATGAAGCCCTACAGGAACAGGCCAGGGCTCTTCAACTCTCCAGGTATAGTGCCTTAGGCAGATATGCTTTGCAGAAGTTCTAGTCAACACAAACATTTCCAAAGCCCAACTCAACAGGTTTAAAAAAAGAAAAAATGAGATAGGAAATAAAGAAACTGAAAAGGCCAATCCTCCCATCAGACGCTGGGATGACATACAAGCATTTCCACCACACCACTGCTGAAAGATGACTTCAATAGAAAAAGTTTAAAAACAGATTCAGTGTGCATGGGACTTTGCAAGCATGAGGTCCTGAGTCCAGACCCAAAGAACCCACATAACAGCTGGGTGTGACGGCATGCTTCTGTAGTCCCACACTGGAGGGCAGAGGGAAGCATTCTTCGAGCCTACTGCCCAGCTTAATCTAATGCGGCGACTCGGGGTTAGTAGGAGACCGTACCTCAAAACTAAGGCAGACACTAAAGGGGGAGCCTGCACAAACTGATGCACCAAGGACATTGCAAGCAGAGAATCTGGCCCCCCCTCACCCCCGCTCAGATGCAGCCAATGGACAGCTTATTTTCCACGTTGGGAAGGTGGGGGAAGAGGGGGCCTGGGGTGGGGGACTGCCTCTGACAACAACTCTGATGAGTGAGATCTGATCACTACCCCTTGATGGAGAGGCCCTGTGGGAACACAGAGGAAGGAAATGCAGGGCCTGACAGGCTGTGGGCAGCCGGTGGGGGAGGAGGACCCCCCTGTCAGGCATCTAGGGCAAGAGAACAGGGCAGAAGAGGAAGGGAGGGTGGGAACAGGAAGATAAGAGTGAGGGGATTACAATCTGAATGTAATATGAATAAATTATAATAAAATAAAATTTAAAGACATTGTGTACATACATGCCCATACATTCACCTACACACACCAAACACACAGCTGAGGAAGACACCAGATGCTGACCTCTGATCCCCATACATGCTCATGCATGTGCCTCCAAAACCACACAAGCCAACTACATATACCACAGGCAGAATACTTTTCCCCGTTACTTTATTACTTGGCTAAACAAAAAGCAAACTTCGTGGTCATGTACACAGCCATGGACGGATGAATAGACACACACCAGCAGATCAGGCATTTCTTTTGATTTGTTTTTATTTTCATTTTTTTATAAAAATAAAGTCCATCTTTTCCCAGGCTGTTATGTCTGAGGGGAACAAATAGCTACACAGCCTAAAACCACCTTGTGACTGTGGGTAGCACTCGGGAAGTGCTCAATCCAAGTAAGGCCAGTCCTGTCCCCTCTACTACAAGGTGCGTTAGTAACACAGTGAATGGTGCTAAGCTCGGGAAATGAGCATGCTCTTCTCAGCGTGAACCAAAGCGAGGCAGCACTTCACCCCAGAGACAAGATATGAGTCTGGAGCTGCAGATCCTATGCTGATGTCGCCACATCCCAAGGGAGTGTCCACCAGTGATGTCAATCTCATGTCTTGGTGTCTGGATGAAGTTCTGTTCTTAGGGATGGCATAAAGAAGGCCAGTCCAACTCCAAGTTGCCCAGGGTCCTGATGCAGATGTCACCCCAACATCAGGGCAGGGGACTCAGGAAAGACAGGAGTTTATCTATAGAGGATAGTCTCCCACTGACCTAAGAGGTAAACACACCTCTAAAAACTTTTATGAGAGGCAGATTAAAAAACATCAAAAGAGCCGGGCAGTGGTGACACACGCCTTTAATTCCAGCACTCAAGAGGCAGAGGCAGGTGGATCCCTGTCAGTTCGAGGCCAGCCTGGTCTACAAAGCGAGTCCAGGACAGCCAAAGGTACACAGAGAAACCTTGTCTCAAAAAACAAAACAAAAACCAAAACAAAACAAAAAAAACCAAAAACCAAAACCAAAACAAAACAAAAAACCAACAACAACAAAAACAAAAACAAATCAAAAGAATGGGCAGTGGCGCATGTCTTTAATCCCAGTACCTGGGAGGCAGAGACAGGTGGATCTCTGAGTTTGAGGCCAGCCCAGTCTACATTTCGAGGATAGCCAGGGCTACACAGAGAAACAACTGTCTCAAAAAACAAAACAAAAAGAAAATGTGTCAAAGGTTTATGACCATGGTTTAAAACAGCCTTTTGCCTCTGTAACCTCCTAGTCCTAGGTACAATTTAACCATGCTGTAAAGCCACTGGGAGAAAGTTCCAGAAGATAGCCCCAGCTGGAAGCAGGCAGCAGAGGGCTCCTGAGCTGGGCCTTCTAGTGCCCTTCTGAAGATCACACATCTTCAAAACACCTCAGGAGGCCATTAAAACTCCAAGTAGCCAATGGTACCCACACCTTAGAGCTGCTTTAGGGGACCAGCTCATTTCTATGACGCACACTGCCAGGGACTGGGCCACATTACAGGACGATGCCAAGTCCACAGCCAACAGCCTTAGTCAGATTAGGCTGAATAGCAAAGTGAATGCTGGTGATACCGGCTCTTAACTACCTTTAAGATAAAACAACTAAAAGCTGACTATAAAGTGGGGAAGACAGGTGAGGTGCAGTTCCCATTGGTCCTAAAGCAAAAGCTTGACCACACCCTGGGTGGATGGCAGCGCTGGTGATGAGAGCTGTGAGGCTGGCTTCCCAAACTCCAAGCGTTTTCCTGACCTTCAGACAGAGCAAACCACATTTAACGGATGAGACAACAGTATCCCAGTGGCTAGCACAGGAACCCCAGGGTTCTAAGAGTGAATGTCAAGAGCGGGAACAATTTCTCACAGGGTCTCAGTTTTCTCTCCTGTGAAATGAAGAAAACAATACTGGCTATCTGGTTCCCTGATTCCCAAGGCTGCAGAAAGAGCTCCCATCTCAGAAGACCCTCCAAAAGTATCGACTTCTTGGTCATTTCATTTGAGTCAGGGAGTGCTTATAAGTGAACCCAGGGACTTGTGTCTACTGAGCAACATTCCCAGCTCCTTAAATAAAAAAACAAAAAACAAAACGGAAGGACGCATGTTGCTCAGTCTAGCAATCCTAGAACCCGCATGGTAGAAGCAGAGAATTGGCTTTTCAAGTTGTCCTCTGACCTTCACATGTGCACGATGGAGAACACACTTGTGACATGTGCACATGCACACACATACAATAGACATAACTAATTCTTTGACAATTTTGACTGGCCGTGGTGGTATGTCCGCCTTCAATGCCAGTGCATGAGAGGCAAACACAGGCAGCACTCTGGCCCAGGCCAGCCATGGCTACGCAGTGGTCTCAAAACTGGTTAGAGATCCAGAAGCTAAGTGTGTACCCTGGATCAGTCTGTTTCTTGCAAGTGCCTGCCTCACGCCTGTCTCACTGGCATGGCCTGGGGCCCAGTAATGCCAGCTTCCTTCAGTGAACTCCTAGGTCTAGGGGCAGCTGCGGCTTCCCTTAGGTAAGAAAATAAAAGAGGTGTTGCTGGGCTTGACACATCGGGACCTGACACTGACCCCCATGCCCATGTGAAAGGCCAGACAGTGCCCTCAGGCTTTTGATCTCAGCACTGGGGATGCAGAGGCAGGTGGGTCCCTGGGGGCTCAGCAGCCTACTTGGTGAGTTCCATGCCACTAAGACTGTCTCAAATTTCAAGGAGGGCAGTACCTGGGGAGCACCACTTTGGGATGACCTCAGCCTCCATATACACAAGTACACAGTGCACCTGGGGAGCACCACTTAGGGCTGGACCCTGGCCTCCACATACACAAGCACACAGTGCACCTGGGGAGCACCGCTTAGGGCTGACCCCGACCTCTGTATACACAAGCACACAGTGCACCTGGGGAGCACCGCTTAGGGCTGACCCCAGCCTCCATATACACAAGTAAATAGCGTACCCCAACTCACAAAATGATCTGGGGGAAGTACAATTCCCAGACAAGGGGTTTGGGAAGGACCGCCTCACATTACAAATACAGCTCTCTCCTTGTCTACCTGCCCAGATTCAGATATCATCTAATTTGGCCTCAAACAAGGGGCTTATTTAAGGCCAGCTGAGGCTACAGAGGGAGACTCTGTCTTATGAAAAGAAAATAGAAGCTAAGGTTTGCTGAAATAATCCTTCACCCTTAAAACGCAAGAGCAGGTCATGCTGGGGCTAGTGTCTGATCTGGAGCAGCCTGGTACTTCCTGACAGAGATGATCAAAGGTACTGACCCTTTATCTCCCACACTGGTGCTGCTTGGCCGCCTGTCACCAGCATCTCTGTTTTTGCTTCCTCTCCCTGAGGCTGGCCCAGCTGTCTGGCTTGGGGACTGATCATATACGAAGTTCCGGCATGATGCTAGTTTGGACTCCAGAGCCTGCGAAGAAAGGGAATTCCATCAGCCAAGTTACAGACACAGGGCTGGGTCAGTAGCCAGCTTGGGGAGTATGCAGGAAGTCAGGGTTTGATCCCCAGAGGGACATACACCAGCTATAGCATGTTTGCAACCTCAGTCCTCTGGATGTAGAGACAGGAGGATCAGAAATTAAAAGTTATATTCAGTTACACAGCAAATTTGAGACCAGCCTGGGCTATGTGACCCTGTTCCCATCACACCCTTCCCCACTTCTCAAAGGAAAAAAAAAGCCAGGAACATAAAAGTATGAGAGTCACTGGGTATGGTGGCACATACCTTTGGTCCCAGCGCTTAGAAGGTAGAGGCAAGCAGATCTCTGAGTCCAAGGCCAGCCTGGTCTACATAGTAAGCTCCAGGACACACAGATACTGTCTCAAACAAAGCAAAAGCAAACAAACAAACAAAAACACAACAACAACAAAACCCCAGATAGAATATGGGAGCCAGAGCAGAGAGAAAAACCTAAATTGAGGTTCCCAAGATTCTGAGGGTCCCCAGCGGAACCCAGTGCACCTACAAATACTAAGACTACCCATCTAAAATACCCAGAAGACTCCCAGAGTATTAAGTCTACCTAGTGAAATAAGAGCTGAGCATGGTGGTACAAACCTGTAACCCCAGCACTCAAGGGACTAAGACAGGAGAATTACTGAAAGTTCCAGGCTAGCTTAGGCTTCATAGCAAGACCCTGTGTCAACAACGACAAGCAAACAAATAAAAAAAAAACTACCCTCAGCAAATACTTCTAGAATTGTTTACTTGTTTACCTCATTAAACCTGCAGAGGTTCAAACAAGTGCTTGAACTTGGAGTAAACAAACTTAAATAGCCAAAGACCTATAGACCTATGTGTGTGAGCAGACCCGTGTGTGTGTGTGTGTGTGTGTGTGTGTGTGTGTGTGTGTGTGTGTTCTCTTTCTGCCTAAGGATAAGCTGGGCTGACATTAAACGGCCTTTCAGGCAGTTTCTAAAAATGAAAGAACTACAAAGAATTCTATGTTGCTGCTTGAGGACAAAAGCATCCTGCTTGTAATTAACATAAAGCCAAACCAGGGAGGGAGGGAGGGAGGGAGGGAGGGAAGGAGGGAGGGGAGAACACCAACCCACTTTTAAATGGCCCTTGGATTTTTTTTTCAAACTAAGAAACAACAGTTGAGCACGGTAGTCCACAACTACCTCAGAATTTGGGAGATTGTGAGGCAGGAGGACCGCTGCCTGTTATGAGGCCTGGGCTACAGAATGAGACCCAATCTTGAAAGGAAGAGACACAGACTTAGACACCACCCCATTATCCAAAATTACTTGGAGCAGAAATGGAAGATGCCTGAAAAGGAAAAGGGGACCTGGACGCGGAGCACACAGCTCCTCCACAAAGTCCCACCTCATGAGCTAAAGATGCTCAGAGGCACAGAAGGGCCAGTCACATCTAAAAATCCAGGAGGGCTCTATGAAAGTGAGGAGGGGCCCTGTTGGGGCAAACCTTCAGAGGAAAAACTATGCAAAGGCCCAGGCTCACCCCGACTTTCCGAAGCAGGTCACCAACGATGTTTAGGGCTGATATCCGGGCAGCAGGTGTGAGTGGGGTGCCACTCCTGGAGCTGTCCAGGCCTGGATATGCAAGAAGAAAGGGGTACACAACACCCTTCAGTCTGTGCACCAAAGACTGAAGTCACCAAACTCAAACTGTGGGGGTGGGGACGAAAGCTGACACCTTCCCTTTGACTCTGCCCACCGTCTTATTTCATTAAGGAATTAACTGGGCGACATGCCAAAAGAGTCCTTGGAAAGGTCATCTAAAACATCTATTTTTATAGGTTAATCTTTTTAAACCAACCCAAGACACATCTAAGAATTCCATATACCCTAGTTGAAATGGCCCATGCCTGTAGCTCCAGCACTCAGTGAAGCAAAGGCAGGCAGATCTCTGTGAGTTCGAGGCTAACCTGGTCTACAAAGTGAGTCCAGAACAGCCAAGGGTACACAGAGGAACCCTGTTTAGGAAAAAAAAAAATGTTGTTTGTTTTTTGTTGTTGTTGTTGTTACAAAAAGAAGAAGGTGTGTGGGCCGGATATGGTGGCAAATGGCTTAAAAAGAAAAACAAAAAACTCTGTATACCTTGTTAACTTAAGTGATGAGTATGGATATAAATAAGCACAGTGGGAGAAAAAAAAGCCACATTTTGGGGAGGGAGAGACAGGGTCCTTCTACGTCCGGCTGGGCTCACACCCACAATCTTGTTGCTTAGTATTAGGACTACAGCCACGCACCACCACAGCCAGCTGAGCACTCCACATGAGAAGCAGAACCAGCCAGTGATGGCTCAGAGCCAACCTCCACACATACACCATGGCAACCACCCTGTAAGTACATACTTACTTCTTTGTTTTGTTATAAGCTGGTACAGCTGTAGACCCCACTGGGACCAGCTGAGCCTGACCCACTAACATAGGTGTGATGGTTTGAAAAAGTACGGCCCAAATAAGCCCATATATGTGAATGTCTCATCACCTGGGAGTGGAACTGTTTGAAAGGATTATAAAAATTAGGAGGGGCAGCCTCCTAATAAAAATTGGAGTAGGCATAGCCTTGATGGAGAAGTGTCACCAGGGGTTGGCTTTGAGGCCTCGTACCTCTCTCTACTTGTGGATCAAGATGTAGCTCTCAGCTACTTCTGAGCACCATGCCTGCCTGCTACCATGTTCTTTGCCACGGTGATAATGGACTAACCCTCTGAAACTGTAAGCCAGCCTCCAGTTCAGTGCTTTATTTTATAAGAGTTGCTCTGGTCATGGTGTCTCCTTACAACAACACAACAGTAACTAAGACACCCAGTGAGTCATATGAACCTGGACACACAGGAAACTGCTCTGGCCTGGGGCCCCAGAAACCACACTGTTGTCATCACTAAGGCCCACACTCTTGGCTGATTATGCCCTGAGGACCAAAACCCTGCCACCTATCTGCTAGATGACTTTAGGGACATGGGTGAACACACCCAACAGATGGGACTACCACCTGTAGGGCAGGCTTGTGAGGATAGATCTGTGAGGTCCTACTATGAAGTATTGTAAAGATTGTCTAGCATACAATGAGCATTCAATAATTGTCTATTTGCCTTCAGTGGCCTGACTGATCAGGTGATCAGCCAAGAGGTTGGGGGCAGAACTCTAAAGTTCTCATTTTTTTTGTTTTTGTTTTTTCTTTTTTTTTTTAAAGATTTATTTATTTATTATATATACAATGTTATGCCTACATGTATGCCTGTACACCAGAAGAGAACACCAGATCCCATGTGGTTGCTGGGAATTGAACTCAGGACCTCTGGAAGAGCAGACAGTGCTCTTAACCATTGAGACATCTCTCTAGCCCTGTTTTTGTTTTTTCAAGACAGGGTTTCTCTGTGTAGCCTTGGCTGCCCTGGACTCACTTTGTAAACCAGGCTGGCCTCGAACTCACAGCAATCCACCTGCCTCTGCCTCCCGAGTGCTGGGATTAAAGGCGTGCGCCACCACTGCCCGGCCCTAGAGTTCTCAGTTTTATCCAACCAATTACACTGGGCCCATCTGCAGGACTCCCCACTCCCCTCATAAATATTTACTTATTGCACTATGTACAGCAGGCTAGCCTTGAACTCTCAATCCTACAGCCAGCCTCCAGACACTGTGATTACAGATGTGCCACCATGCCCAGCCCATTATGCCTTTGGCTTTTATTTGTGAAGAGCACTTAGACCTCTGGGTTTCTGGACTCTGTGGGTGCCTGAAATGGTTTGCTAGGATGGACCCATGTGCTCAGTGGCATGAGTTGAGAGGTTGCTGCCCTTCCAGACAATTTCTATTCTTTTTTTTTTGTTTTGAGACAGGGTTTCTCTGTATAGCCTTGGCTGTCCTAGACTCGCTTTTGTAGTCCAGGCTGGCCTCGAACTCACAGCGATCCGCCTGCCTCTGCTTCTCGAGTGCTGGGATTAAAGGCGTGCGCCACCACACCCGGCTTGACAATTTCTATTCTTTATCACAGGATCTGCTATGCCTTGCCTCATTCAAGACCCTCCTATCACATGTCACAAATGCCTGCTCCACTGAGAATTCCCACACTACTCCCTAACCCTGAGCCAGACCTACGCAGCCATTTATTTATTTGTTTGTTTGTTTTGAGGCAAGGTCTCTCTACAGAGCCCTGGATGTCCTAGAACTCACTAAGTAGACCAGGCTGTCCTTGAACTCACAGAGCTCCTCCTGCTCCTGCCTGTTAAGTGCTAGGGTCAGGCGTGCATCACCACACATGGCCTAAGGGCAAACTCTCTGAGTCAAAGAAAATTCTCCCTCTCCTCCATCTCCTCACCACGTCTGAACATTCCTGGCGTGTTCAAGCCAGAGCTGGGTCCTCGGTGAGTGGTGGGGGTAGATGGGACGGAGCCTGTGGCCTGCACAGCCATGTCTGTCCTCCCGGCTTCCGCTGAGCTTGGCATGGGCAGCCGCGGCTTGTCTTGCTTCTGCTGCACAGCCAGTTCCTGCCGCAGATCTACGCAGAGAGAGGAGCCAGAATGTGAGTCCCTGCTTTGTGGATGAGGGTGGGAACAAAAGAGGAGGGTTACAAGCTACAGACCAAGCTGGAGACCCTGACTGGGGGAACACCCACGTGCTTTCCCTAATAGCTGTGCAAAACAACACTTTTCATCTACATAAAATACAAAAAACTTAAAAACTATAGCTCATGCTTTAACATACTAATTGTTTAAAAAGGTTTCAACATCGTGGTATAGACAGAGCCTAAGCGAGAGCTTGCTTCCTCCCAGGCCTCTTCTCTCTGGAACACATGTCCAAGTTTTAGCTGTTTTTGTTGTTGCTATTTTCCTCTGGTGTTGCTGTATTTCCAAGCTTGAGGACAGTCTTATTAGAATTTAAAATAAAAAAACCCCAAGCAGGCAAGCTTGAAATCTCAGCAGCTACCAGAGGGGAGTTAAGAGAAAAAAGAAGAGAGAAAGCCACACGGTTTGAGGTAGCCAGCGCACTCAGCAATGGCACGAGCGTGCCGAGAACTTCAGAGAAAGTAAGCAAGGCCAAGTGCCCGGGGTTTGCCCAGTACTGGAAAGAGAGAAGGGACAAAGAAAAGCAAGTCAGAACAATGGAATGACCTCTGCAGAGCAGTGAGGCTGTGGCTCATCGAGCGACTGACCGCCTTTTTGCTATGTATCCAGGAGTAATTCCAATACCTGATCCTCCCAAGTCAGCCTCCTGAGCACTGGGATTCCAAGTGAATACCACCACCTCACCTTTCCAGGCCTCCTCCTTATCCAGGTCACTCACATGTGCTGGAAGCTCCTATACAAGTGATCTTAGGAAACTCATCAGGTAGCCAGCCCTGTCTGTAACTAATTCTCTCCCCTTCCAATGAAGGGTCTGACCCATCTTTCCCATGACAACATGTCTACCAATGCCCACTCATTTTAATAACTGCTTAATACTCCACAAAAGAAATTATTGGGATTTACCGATATCTTCAGTACTGATGGCTACAGGTTAAAGAGGCCAGTAGCTCTTCTGAAATATTTTGGACCATATATGTATCAGATTGCTGAGTCCTTTAAACTTTGTAATGTTTGCATATCAATCAATTTCTCCCATCCAAGGTTTTTGTTGTTGTTGTTATTTTGAGACAGGGTCATTGTAGGCCAGGCTGGCCCTGAACTTGCTATGAAGCCAAGGATGACCTTAACCTGATCCTCCTTCAAAAGGCAGGGCTATGGTGTACACCACTATGCTCAGCCCCACTGGACACTCCTACTGACATCCCACATGTTCCGAAATCTAAAACACTTAAACGTGACTATTGCTTTTTAAACCCTATCTAATGACTACACCATTGGAAGTCAAATTGTTTTAAAAACAAAAACAAAAAGAATTAAGGGCCAGGCATAGTGGCATGTGCCTTTAATCCCAGTACTCAGGAAGCAGAGGCAGGTAGATCTCTATGAGTTCCAGGACAACCAGGACTGTTACACAGAGAAACCCTTCTTGAAAAACCAACCAACCAATCAACCAACCAACCAAAGAAACAAACAAGAAATCAGGATTTGGGGCAAACTCTCTTAAGCACTCAGCTTGGATGGCTCGCTCACCAGTGAGCCATTTTTCTCCCCAGGAAAGTCTTGTGCTTCTGCCAGGACTCAAGTCTGCCTAGCATGCATGGGAGTCATTCCCTAAGGAAACATTCCTGAACCCAGGATGCAGAACTCACGAACAAAGACTGGATCTGTGAACGCCAAGGCTTTTCCTGCAGGCACACATGAGGTGTCTGACAGCTGTTCCAGTAATCGCCAAGAATTGTTCGGCCAATTTGGAACACCCACCTCAGCAGGAGTCTGCACAGAGCTGCCCCTCACCCTCCTTGGAAAGGCAGTGCTAGGCAAGGCCGAGGGACAGCACACGGGGAGGGACAGGGCAAGCCTGACCTCGGGCTTCATCCTTCAGCCTCTGCACGGAGACGAGGAGATTCTCCTTCTCGTCCAGCTCGCTCTCCAGGAAGGCATTTCTTTCAATGGCTTGGTTCAAACGCTGCTCAAAGTCTTCCAGGGACATGATTGTGGCTCTGGGTAAAAGAAGTACCAAGTTATCCACCAGAGCAATGGCAGGCAGCAGGTGTCAGCGCCTGACGACCTGAAAGGTATGACAGCAGATGTCCGTGAGTGATCCTAAGCACCACAGGACCTCCTGGGCCTCAGGCTCTTCACCTACAAAATGGAATCATCAGGGCTGAGAAGATGCACCAGGCTGTCTGGAGACTCAAGTCTGATAATTTCCATACTGCACTTAGTGATGACCTAAAGCCCCACCATTAAGACCACAGGCCCCACCTAGTCATTGACAGCAACCAGCTCCAGCTTGTCTCCGAATGCTAATTAGCACACACACACACACATACACACACATGCACACACGAACACGCGCGCGCACACGCGCGCGCGCACACACACACACACACACACACACACACGGCAGAAGAGACCAGCATTCATCTCTTAGTGACTTTAAAGCTAAGAAAGTGCTACTACAGAGATGGCTGTCACTAAAGCGCTTGGGCGCCTACTTCAGTTGAGATCCCCAGCACCCACATAAAAAGCTGAGTACCGCCGGGCGTGGTGGCGCACGCCTTTAATCCCAGCACTCGGGAGGCAGAGGCAGGTGGATCGCTGTGAGTTCGAGGCCAACCTGGTCTACAAAGTGAGTCCAGGACAGCCAAGGCTACACAGAGAAACCCTGTCTCGAAAAACCAAAAAAAAAAAAAAAAAAAAAAAAAAAAAAAGCTGAGTACACAGCACAAGCCTGTTATCTCAGCACCAGATGTTTTTCTGGCCATGCAGCCAGCCTATCCAGAACAGGAAGCTCCAAGCTCATCTAGAGGCCTTGTGTCAAATACACGGTGGGGGTTGACTGAGGAAGACACCTGGTGTTGACCTCCACCACCCTAGCCTCCACACACACACACATACGCTCTGGGCACTCAACCCCAATCCAGCTGCCATCCGACAGCCTCTTCTTTGTGAACAGGGTAAGTATTTCACTAGAATACACTGGTAAATTCGGTAAAGGACACAGAAGGGCTGTAACTTAAAAACAACAGTAATAAAAAGTATCTGCCTCGTGTTATCTCTGGCCCAGCGACTTTCACTGAATGTGTCCTCATATGTAAGGCAAGGGTGGTAAGGGCACGTCTGTGACAGGAGGCCAGGGAGACAGTAAGCGAGACAGTAACCACAGATTTCCCACACAGACATGCTCAGTCAGTGCTGGCACTCGGTAATTAGAGGGCTGTGTTTGCCCCGAGAAGGCACGTGGTATGCTGCAGTGCAACTGCGTCTCCTGCAGCTGGAAGCAGGTTTGGAGTGGGGTCCAGAGTTAACACCCTGTTCTTCCCTGTCAGACTCACCAGGGTTCTTGTTTCTTCCGCTGGCTAAATCTATTAACTCATTCAATTATTTCCTCTTAACACCATGCTAGCACCTGTTCTCAAAGGGTCTTTAGAGAAGGCAAGTGGGATAAATTTACCTAAGGTGCCTATTTAGTATCAACAGAAGGAAAGCACTCAGGAGTCTAACAAACACCAGGATCCATCCCAGTGTCTCTAACATGACAGGTAACAGTGAAAAGGATCAATAATCCAGGAATGCCTAGATGGAGGAACATCGATGCTTCTGGACTCGGGAGCCCCATGAGGGAGAGAAACCAGTCCTCTGGGCAGGCGAAATGGTTCAATGGTTACAGCAATTGCTACAAGCACAAGGACCAGAGTTCAGATCCTGAGGATCCATGTAACGCCAGGTGAACATGGTGAGCAGCTTGGTATTTCTGTCTGGAAAGGTGGAGACAAAGGATCTCAGAACAAGCTGACTAGCTAGACCGACCAACAACTTCAGTGAGCTCAGTGTTTGACTGAAAGATCCTGCTTCAGTCAATAAGGCGTAAGAGTGATGAAGATTCTCAACATCAACCTCAGGCCTCACAACAAGCACGTGTACACACATAAAACATGCATTTATACACACTGCACATACAAAGGAAAAGGGAAAGAACAAAATCCTTCAGTAGGTTAATGAATAACTATCACCATCTTATAAGAAAAATACCAACTGGTATCAGTGGCGAGGGTGGGGCACCACAGACAAGAGGAGGCAGAGTTAAAAGGCTAGTGGTAAAGAATCAGTACAAGAGCCGGGCGTGGTGGCGCATGCCTTTAGTTCCAGCACTCTGGAGGCAGAGGCAGGTGGATCGCTGTGAGTTCGAGGCCAGCCTGGTCTACAAAGTGAGTTCAGGACAGCCAAGGCTACACAGAGAAACCCTGTCTGGGAGGGAAAAAAAAAAAAAGAATCACTACAAGTATAAAGCTCATACCACTCTAGAGTCTCAAAAATAAACAAGAGCCAGCTGTGATGATATATCTTTGTAATCCTAGCACTTGAGAGGTTAACACATGAGGATTGCAAGTTCAAGGCTAGCCTGGACTATATAAAGAAACCCTGTTTCAACCCTCTGCCCTCTTCCAAACTAGAAAAACAACCAAACAAGAGACAAGCCAAGTGTTTTTTAAAGACTGGATAACAAAAGGCTCTCCTAACTGTGACTGTCTTGAATACACAAAAGTCAGATAACCCTTGCACAGCAAAGCACACAAGACAAAGCATTAGACAAAGCCACAAGAACTTCCAGATACTTTCCACACATGTCACAGACAGACAGATGAAAGTCTTTTAGAAACAACAAACACACATGCATACACAAATACTGGGTGGGTAACGCATCCTTGATTCCAAATCTTCCAAGGTAGAGGAAGGAGTATCAAGAGTTCAAAGTTCTCCTTGACCACAGAGTGAGTACAAGGCCAGCCCAGGCCCCATGAAATCCTATCCAAACGTTAGAAGACCCCCCTTTCACTCTCCTCACAACTCCAATGTCAAAGTGGACAAAACAGAGTGAGAGATGTAGCTCGGTGGTAGAGCACTTACCCAGCATGCAGAAAGCTCTTTGATACCGAATACTGAATTGGGAGGAAGGGTAGGAGGGAAGGAGAGGGGGAGGACAGGGGAGAGGGAGGACAGGGAAGAGGGAGGACAGGGGAGGGGGAGCACAGGAATAGGAGAGGGAACAAGAGACTGAGGATGAAACTCAGAAAATGGGGTACCATAGCTCCAGGTCATTTAGAATTCAAAGCCGCGGTGAGCCCATTTATCATCTATTGGATTGGCAGAAATCCTCAGTGTCCCACTGTATAAACCCACTGTGTTTAAGGAAGCTATCTGGAAAATGAGAACTTGGTACAGAGCCACTGGGAATATAAATTAGCAAATCAAATGGCCAATGCCTTTCCAAGTCACAAAGGTCTGTGTCCTCAGACAGGGCTTCTCCACTTCTGGAACCCCACTGCGCAGGTGCACATCCTAGGAGGCTGCTCGTTACAGAGACCCTGATCAGTAAAGGAACTAAGAATAGCAGGGCATACCCGTGCACCCAGGGACCTGGATCAGTAAGTCACAGTATCAGCCTATGTTAAGCACTTAGTAGACAATTGAGTATGTGTTTGGGGGGGGGGAAGAACAAGGGTGTTCTGTATCCTTCGACAGACAGATATCTCCAGCATCCATTGTGAAGAGAAAAAGCAAAATGTACAACTCTGAGTACAAAGTGCTCTATTATGGGGGACCAGAGGTGGAAGAATAAAAATGTCTTTTGTTTTATTCTATCAGAATATATTAATTATACATAAAGGTTTCTTTATGACATTTTCATATATGAACATCATATCAATCATGTTACTATGACCACTCATTGCCCTATTTTGTTCCCTACCCTGTCCCTTTATACCCTTTTGTTTTCATGTCTTGGGGGGGTGTGTGTGTGTGTGTGTGTGTGTGTGTGTGTGTGTGTGTGTGTGTGTGTGTGTGTGTGTGTGTGTGTGTGTATGAGAGAGACAGAGATAGAATGAGAGAGACAGAGAGAGAGAGAGAGAGACAGAGAAAGACAGAGACAGGAGAGAGAGAGCCAATAAGCCAGAGTGTTGCTTCCAGGTGTATGGATACTTTAAGACTGCTGCACAACTAAAGAAAAGTCTTGCCGGGTATGGTGGCGCATGCTTTTAATCCCAGCACTCAGGAGACAGAGGCAGGTGGATCGCTATGAGTTCGAGGCCAGCCTAGTCTACAAAGCAAGTCTAGGACAGCCAAGGCTACACAGAGAAACCCTGTCTCAAAAAAACAAAAAAAGCGAGTCTAGGACAGCCAAGGCTACAGAGAAACCCTGTCTCAAAAAACCAAAAAAAAAAAAAAAAAAAAAAAAAAGCCACTTAGGGGAGGGGGGCTTCATCTATGCTGCTACGTGGAAGCCCTCATCCCTACTGGGTGTACTTTCCAGGTGTGGCCTTTTGGGGGAGAAGTGCCAACACCCCAGAAGTGACCTCTCACCTATGCTCTGTACAGAAGCCCAATGAATTCATTGCTATCCTACAGTGACCTTTGGAAGAATCATGCCTCAGTTTCTGTTTGGACCTTAGGAGAGGCAGATGTTGTTTAGTCTTCCCCCTGTGAAGGGATTTATTTAGCAATATCCAGTTTAACAGCAGATGGAATGGAAATAGAAACAGAAATAGAAATACTAGAAATATGGGCTGGAGAGATGGTCAGAGGTTAAGAGCACTGACTGCTCCTCCAGAAGTCCTGAGTTCAATTCCCAGCAACCACATGGTGGCTCACAAGCATAATGTGATCTGATGCCCTCTTCTGGCCTGCAGGTGTATGTGTAGGCAGAGCACTGTATACATAGTAATAAATAAATAAATCTTTTTAAAAAAAAGAAATAATAGAAATAGAAGATTAAAGGAAAAACAAGTGAGGGACTGTGGAAACAGCTCGGTGTGTCAGCGCTTGCCATGCTAACAGGAGAACCTGGCTTTGGATGCCCAGCACCGGCATAACAGCTGGGATGGAGGCACAAGCCCACAGCCCCACTGTGTATGAGTTGGAGAAAAGACAACCCCAGGAGCTCTCTGGTAGCCAGGCAGTCTAGCCAGAACAGCAAGTTCCAGCTTCAGTGAAAGACCCTCAAAACCTGCGATGGAGAGCAACAGAGGAAGACGCCCAAAGTCAAGCTCTACCCTCCATATGTACCTGCACAAACATGTCAACACAGACCACAGAAAGAGAGAGAACCTCTGAGACCCATATGGTAGTATCAAAATGACAGGCCATGTCATGCCCCCAAAGCAAAGAAGAGGCAGGCACTGGAGGCACAAGACTTTAATCCCTGCATTTGGAGGCGGGAGGATCTTTGTAAATTTGAGGACAGCCTGGTCTCCATAGTGAGTTTAGGCCAGCCACGGGGCTTAGTGAGACCCTGTCTCGAAAACAAACAAACAAACAAATGGAAAAGTATTTGGAAAAAGAGTGACCAAAGTTAAATTTGGTGAAAGACACATGTTATCCCTAGCCTGCCTTCAGCAACTTGACACCAGCTGCCAAATCAGATACATACCCTTTAAAAGGTCCCTGCCACCACCCACTCTCTTACTCTTCTCTCTCTCTCTCTCTCTCTCTCTCTCTTTCTCTCTCTCTCTCTCCCTTTCCCCCTTTCCCTCTCTCTCTCTCTCTCTCTCTCTCTCTCTCTCTCTCTCTCTCTCTCTCTCTCTCTCTCTCTCTCCCCAATGCAAGACGACCTTTCGTTCCCCCCAGGAGCAGAGTCTACCAAACCACAAGTTGGTGAAAACCCGAGAGCAGCCATAGAAAACAGCTCTTCAGACACATAGTGAAGCAACAATTACAGAAGACAGTGACATCACCTTCAAGGCCCAAGCCTGTCAGGCCAGAATTCTGCATCTAATGAGAGTATCTTCCAAGCCAGCATGGGAGTACACACCTGAAAAGCCAGCACTTGGGGGGCGCTCAGGAGCATCATCAAAAATTCAAGGCTAGCCGGGCGTGATGGCGCACGCCTTTAATCCCAGCACTCGGGAGGCAGAGGCAGGCAGATCGCTGTGAGTTCGAGGCCAGCCTGGTCTACAAAGTGAGTCCAGGATGGCCAAGGCTACACAGAGAAATCCTGTCTCGAAAAACAAAAAACAAAAAACAAACAAACAAAAAAAAAATTCAAGGCTAACTTGATATACATAGAGTTCCAAACCTACCAGAAAATGAAGGAGGAGGAAGAGGAGGAGGAGGAAGAAGAGAAGAAGGAGGAAGAAGAGGAGGAGGAGGAGGAGAAGAAGACTATAACCTTGAAGGCAAGCTGAGAAGTAGCACAGCAGGACCTTTTCTCAAACACAAACAGAGGGGAGTGGGTGGGAGTGCCTCACAAGTGTGAAGACCTGAGTTCTAATCTCTAAAATCCATGTAAAAGCCAGACATGTTAGTGAGAGTGTCTGTAGCTTCAGCATTCCTATAGGGAGATGGTAGGTAGAGACAGAAGGCAGGAGAATCTCTCAAAGTTCACAGACCAGCTAGCTGACATCCACAGGGTAAAACAAAGGAACCTTGAGTCCAAGATGGAAGGTAAAGACCTCGAATACTCAAGGCTGTCCTCTGATTTCTACAAATGCACATCCACACATATGAATGCCCACAGGTGCACATGGGTATTCACACACACACATGCATGCAAGAATGGAGGCAAAATAAAGACATTTTCAGATAAGCAAAAATCTGTCATAAGCAGTCCAATCCTGTAAGAATTCCTGAGAGCAATCTTTCAAACTGGAGGAAGAGGAAAACAGATAGAAACTCACACCTTCAGGAAGGCAGGAGGAACAACAGAAATGGTAAACAAGTTCCATCTTGCCCATGAGCCTGCAGGGCTTTGTTTGGGTCAGCTCTGAGTTCTTCATGCTCCAGTTCTGTGTTCGCCACCTCACAAGCCTTTCTTTGCCCTGCCTACCGTTTGGCTCTTTCCAGGTCATCATTGGCTTGCTCCAATTCCCGGATGTATTTTTGCAGTTGATCCTTAATGGCTTTTGTTTGAGCCAGGTCATCCTCCAAGGCTGAGATCTGCCGGTAGCCCTCTGAATGCTGCATTTCAAATTTCTCCTACAGGACAGAACAGAAGCCAGTAGGCGACCAAGACTTTGACAACCCATGTTCACACCCCTTACCTATCATCACCCCACCACCAAATATGGCAACTCTTATAAAGGAAAACATTTAATTGGGGTTGGCTTATAATTTCTGAAGTTGAGTCCATTATCATCATGGCGGGAAGTATGGTGGCGTGCAGGAAGACAAGCAGACAGGCAGAGAAGGTGCTGGAGCAGGAGCTGAGAGTTCCACATTTGCATCCGCAGGCAACAGAATGAGACTGCTACCGTAGGCCTAGCTTGAGCAGCCCGTTTCCACAGTGACACACTTCCTCCCACAAGGCCACGCCTCCTAGTAGTGCTGCTCTCTGTGGGCCAAGCATTCAAACACATGAGTTTACGCGGGGCCATTCCTACTCACACCACCACACAGGCCATCAAGAAAGTTTAAAAAATAAATAAAATAAACATTTTAAAAGGCCAAAAAAAAAAAAAGCTAGCTCCTCTTCCCGACTAGATTCAAGAAATAAAGCTGTTGTGACAATCAGTCAGATGTGCCAGGTAACGCCAGGATGCGCAGGCTGGAGAGGATGATGGCAGACCCCTAAGAATGAAGAATGAGCGCAGGGTGACAACAGGAAGGGGCCTTCAACATCGTAAGGCTGCTAGGGTTTCCTGGCACGGATCAGAGAACAAGTGTCTGCATTTAAGCAAAAGGAAACTGAATCCTAGATCATTAACCTTGGCCCCAAGAAGATGTGGAGACCCAGATCCTCTGCCTGGATAGAGTCAGATAGTTTAAGCCTGGGACAGGAACACTGCTGCCTCACCAGGCTTTCATCTGGGACTGATGGAGGCCTCAGTAAATGTTGTCTGATGCCTTACAGGCTGCTGAACTCAATTCAAGGCTTGGTGAACACCAGCCACAGGTGACTGATAGGGAAGTACAGGCGGCAGGCTCTCGTCCCTCAGGCTGTGTGCGGAGCCTCATGCCTCCGGCCATGTGTCCTGCAAGTTCGAGGGTCAGTCTTGGAGTATATAATTACTTAGTAACCGAAGAGTATGCCCACGGCTGTTTCCTATGAAAAGCCTCTTACTGGCGTTTGCTCATGTCACAAACCTTCCCCTCCACAGCTGTCAGCCTCTTTAATGTAAGAACTAGAATGATTCCTCATTGCCTATTTCAGGGGCCAAATGAAAATACTTCCAGGGTCAATGAGAAATTTGGACCCTACATAGGACAAGGAGCAACAGATAATCTTTGGTGTCGGGATACAGATAGTTTGGATTTGGGACCGGGACAGGCTGAGCAGGCCTTATGAAGCCAGCTCTCCATCTCTCAAAGGAAGTTAGGGACCCTGAATGTTCTAGGAAGCTTCATACATCTTAGTTTCTGATATTAAATATCTTTTAAACCTTGAAGCGGCATAGAAACCCTGTCTCCAAACAAACAAATAAATAAACAAACCATGAAACTGAGCTGGCAAGATGACATCTGCCGCTCAGCCGGATGACCTGCCCCACAGGATGGAAGAGAGAACCCACTCATGTGGATCTCAGGTCACCGGGCTTCACGGCAGGCACCTTTATCAGCTGAGCCATCTGGAAAGACTGTTGTCTCAAGCCCAGGAGGTGGTGCTTTTTGTTTCTGGGAGATGAAAGCCAGAAACACTACTCACTGTCTTACAGTGCAAAGCTTGGCCCTGACGACAGTGTCCCGGCTTGGGTAGTAACACAGTGCTTCCTCTAAGGGGATACATTCCAAGACATTCTGTTCCATCTCCCAGAGCTTCAGACACCATCAATCCATATACACGCTTTGTTAGTCCCATGTTTGCCTATCACATCGCTTAGTTTACAAACTAAGAAATTAACATAATTACAAAATGGAATGATTGTAACAGTACACCATAACAAAAGATATTTAAATCATATAAATTGTTCATGCCTGGAATTTCCCATTTAATAATTTTTTGGACTTTGTTTGATGACTAGTAACCCAAACCATGGAAAATTAAGTCACAGACATCGATGCAGGTAGAATTACTGCAGTGCCCAGTTAATAAAGCTGTTAATGACTGGCATGGTCCTAGGGAATGTTCTAGAAAGTGATGTGTACATAAGTGAAACCAGGAGTTATATGTGGCTACAGAGCTCCTGAACTGTGGCTAATATGAGTAGAAGAATTTTTTTTCTCATTAATTTTCAATGGCCACATGTAGCTAAGCGATACCACACTGTTCCTTATAATATATAACCAGGAGGCATTCTAAAGCCAGGCATGATGGTGCTTACCTTTAATCCTAGCACTTAGGAGGATAATGCAAGAGGATCAGGAGTTCAAGGCCACCCTCAGCTGCACAGTAAACTCAGAGCTGGTCATGGTGAGCCTGGGCTACTTGACCCAGTCTTGAGAACCTGCAATGCTGACACTGCAGCCTCTGAAGAGCTCTCCTTGCCATGGCCCTTGTGAAACCAGTACAGCAACCACCAAAAAAAAAAAAAAAGGACGGAAAGCCATGTGTGCAACTTGCTTTTCACAGATTCCCACCCACTGGGGCAGAAAATGTACAGTGAGCACAGATACCTGACAGGATTGCAGGAGGAAGTGGGCCTGGTGCAGTCACTTCACCGTGTAGAACTGCTTCTTCAGCCATGCAACCTGCTTGCCACAAGCCACCCCTGCCTGCAGACATGTCCCCCAGGACCCCTGGACCCCTCACCTTCACGGTCTCCAGCTCCATTCGAAGGCGATTATTCTCTGACAGAAGGTCCCGGTTCCTGGTTTCAATCTGCTGCAGCTGAGTCTCCAATTCAGCTTCGTATTCCCGACTTCCTTCCTGGAATTCTCGGAGTTCCTCCTGCGTAGTCTCTGCCCTGTAGCAGAATCGCAAATAAATCTATCACAGAATTAATGATGCTGGGTATTATGCTGCAAAGCGGGCTGCGTGGATCATGACTTGATTCAGCCCAGAGGCTCAAGAATTCCAGACCAGCCTGAACTATATAGTGTTGACCCCAGCACACAGGCACAGATACAGACACATACAGTCATACACAGACACAGACAGATACAAAACACACACACACACACACATATACACAGCACTCTTAGATGTGCGCACTGAAACACAAGTTTCAAATTTTAAAGTCTTTAATTGTATTATGTATGTACGAGTGTTTTGCCTCCATGTGTGTATGTGGACCAAAGGCAAAGCTGGTACCCAAGAAGCCCTCGGGACTGGAGTTAAGGAGAGCTGTCAGTCACCATGCGAGTGCTGGGAACTGACCCTGAATCCTCTACAAAAGCTCCAAGTGCTCTTAACCTCAAGCCATCTCTAGCAACAGCCTATTTTGATAGGCACAGGTAAATCTTCTCCCCTGACATAGGAGACCTGACATAGGTAAAGCCCCATCCAGAGCACACTGACATGTTAGAATGGTTAGGTGCCACAGACTGTAGTTCAAATCCCAACTCTACCTTACAGCTGTCGTCTGAGTTCCCTAAGGCTCAGAGGCCTCTGGAGAACAAAGTGATCCTAGTTTCTTCCTGGTCCAGACCATCACATGATAGGCCATGTAAGTGGCAGCCATCACCCTCCCAGGAGAAAACAGTGAGGGATGCTGCAGGACTGACCTCTGCTTGTAGGTCATGGCCAAGTCTCTCCAATAGTTTGTCTCTTCCTCCTCTGATCCAAAAGTCTTTCCTGAGTCCTCCATGGTAAACGGGCAAGAGCTCACTCTCCCTGTGGCATGATGTCTAGGAGAAAAGTTTAAAAATTATTAGCGAGTTCTGGGTAACAGCTGTCCTTTAACTTAAAAACAAAACAAAACTTAAAAGTCCTAAATGTCATGTTTCTCTAAAACCCAAACCAAATCCAAATAAAAAGCAGCCTACCTCCAGTTACAGCCCAAGGCTTCTGTGTATCTCCCTCCAAACACTTAGCACCTACCAAAGGACCCTCACATCCAAATAGGACACCATCTAGATCCCTGGCTACTCTGGGGGACGTATGGGAGAAAGAGATGCATCACTACAAAGCCTCAGGTGAGTACCGGGGACAGAGCGCTGTGCAGGACGCTGACCCAAGCAAATGGCCTAGGTGTGGAGTGTATACTTGGTGAATTTGGACGTGGATATGGCCCTGAGGAGCCACCAGCAGCTCTGTAATATGCATTGTTGTGTATGTGACCACTCAGGGAGTACATCACTCGACCTGAAAGTCAAGGTGGGTTTCCTAGAGGTGGCACATGAGGAGCATGTGAAACAGGAAAGAGTTGGCAGGGCATGAACTGGGGAGGCAAGGGAATAGCCCTGGACCTGCAGGCTCTGAGCTGTTCAGAGTAGAAGGCTGGGAAGCAAATTTCTAACAGCAGATCATAAACTCCTTGCTGAGGTGTCTTGGGTGCCATAAATTATCTATCTGCTCATTTACTGAAGACCCTTAGTCTACATACTGAGTTCCAGGACAGTCAGAGTTACATAGTAAGGCCCTGTCTTGAGAGAGACACACAAACACCAGAGAGAGAGAGAGACAGACAGACAGACAGACAGACAACAGCATTAATATCTCTGCTTTGTGAGCGCAGATGCAAGGGCACCATGCCTTCCCAGGCATGAACTGTGAACCAAAGTAAACCCTCCCTTCCTTTAGTTACATTTTTGTTGGGTTTTTTTGTCACAGCAATAATACAAAATACACGCAGGTACACATGCACACACACACACACACACACACACACACACACACACACACACACACACAAAACTATTCTTCAATACATAACAAACACTATTTTTGGCTTTAAAAAAAATCACTAAGCCGGGCGTGGTGGCGCACGCCTTTAATCCCAGCACTCGGGAGGCAGAGGCAAGCGGATCGCTGTGAGTTCGAGGCCAGCCTGGTCTACAAAGCGAGTCCAGGACAGCCAAGGCTACACAGAGAAACCCTGTCTCAAAACAAAACAAAACAAAACAAAACAAAACAAAAAAAGAAAGAAAAATCACTATATTCTTCTCTCCCTCCTACTATTTCTCTTTTCCCTAAATCAGAGAAAACATGTCATTTTGTCACCCTACCCATAGCTGCTCAAGGCAGGGAACCTGGAAGTGATTTATTCTTCCATCTTCCTGTAGTAGTACCCCAATATCCCTTTATAGGAAACCCCACTCTCATTCCATGTTGCTCAGGCAGCTGTGACAGCATTCTCTGACCTGGGAGGAAGCACAAGTCTAAGCATGCTTCTCACTTTCATGACTGGCTCAGCAATGGGGCTAGCTTACGCTGAGACACCAGCTTAGGAGTCGAACCAAGCCCAAACTGAGCCCATGGAAGGGTGGAGCTAACCCACGGAAAGCCAGTGCCAGGCTTGGAGAGAGGCGTAAACAAAGCTGAGCCGGGGAGTGTCTAGACCTAGGCCTTTGGCACAGCTACAGACAGATACTCACAAGAACCAGCCTGCTTGAGAAAGGATCCAATGGACCCAGAGATGGGATCCTACCAAAATCATCACCAGGGCAGCTATGCTAGACGGAATCTAGCCGAGAATCTACTCCCTGAGCTTAGTAAACATTGCCAGTACTGCCACCATCACTGGGGAGACAGGTGACTGGGTAAAGAGCTTGCCCAGTGAGCCCCAGACCTGACGTAGGGTCAGATGTGGTAGCAATGGCTGTCATCCCAGTGCTCTCTTGGCAAAATGAGAGGCAGAGTCAGGATCCTCAGATGCTCATGAGCCAGCAAGCCTTGTGTACATGCTACAAACAAGAGCCCCTCCCAAGGCCTTGACCTCCACATGACCTCCACATGACCTTCACATGAACATGGACCCATACAGAGGAGAAGAAGAAGAGCTGGGGAGAGGGAGATAGCAGGAGACGGTCAGGCTGGCCTGAAACTTGTTATGCTTCTCTCACGCTGACTTTGAGCTTTTGATCCTTTCGTTTCAACCTTGTAAGTGATAGAACTGTAGGCATGTGCCACGGTGCTCAGCAGGAAAAAGCTTCTAAAATCACTACTCTCTTCCCTAGTGAAGTTTAAGACTTGAACTTTGGGAAAGAAACTGATGGAAGTTGTATGTGTGGGTTGCCCGGGGGCCAGGGGGAGAGGGCCCTCCCTCATTACAAAGAAGAGTCTGATCTTAGGTACTGCAGAGAAACTGAGCAGGGACTAGGGACTCAGCTTGAGAACTGTCACACCAACTAACAGACAAGTAGCACAGGTATGGTGTACATGCCATTCCTTAAATTAAAACCATATACATTTTCATTAAAAAAAAAAAAAAAAACATATACGGGGGCTGGAGAGATGGCTCAGTGGTTAAGAGCATTGACTGCTCTTCCAGAGGTCATGAGTTCAATTCCCAGCAACCACATGGTAGCTCACAACCATCTATAATGTGATCTGATGCCTTCCTCTGGCTGCAGGTGTACATGCAGGCAGAGCACTGTATACATAATAATAAATAAATAAATCTTTTTTAAAAACATATACATCTAAGGCATTTTAAAGTGAAAGAAAAGGGCACGCCTGTAATCCCAACACTTGGGAGGCAGAGGCAGGCAGATCGCTGTGAGTTTGAGGCAAGCCTGGTCTACAAAGTGACTCCAGGACAGTCAAGGCTAACACAGAGTGACCTTGTCTCAAAAAACCAAAATAAATAAATAAAGTGAAAGAAAATGCCACAAGTAAAGAGGGAAGTGGCAGCTATACCACTCGGTAAGACTTTTCTTCTTATCTGGGAATGTCTCACAAAGTCCTGCAGCACTGCTCTCTACCACAGAAAGCATGTAAAATGTCTCAGAGTTATTTATTGAAGTTTACTACGTAATAAATTTTCAATAGGCACCAGCCTCTTTAGGCTGTTCTACTCCAGGAGCTGGGCAAGGCAGTCACCAGTGCTTAAAGGAGAAGCAGAGACCGGGATGCAGCTCCATCGGTAGTGTTTGCCTCGCATGCATCAAGTCCTGCGTTCCATCCCTAGCATGCCCATAATCTCAGCTCCCACGACGCAGAAGCAGGGGGATCAAAAGTTCAAGGTCATCCTCAACCAGGCCAGCAGAAGGCCAGCCCAGCACAGGAACCCTGAGATGGTAGTGAAGGGGAAAAAAAAAAAAAAAGAATGAGAAGGAGGATGAGAAGGAGGACGAGAAGGGAAGAGAGAAAAGAAAAAAGGAGAAAGAGGAGCAGACTCAGCAGGAGGCAGCAGCTGCTGAGCCTCTTGACCATCTCTTAACACCACAAAGGAATGGTGGAAGCCACTGGACCCAAATGCAAGATGCTTCTGTTATCAAGTTCAAGAACTGCAAAGTTGCATATACACTGGCAGGAAACTGGTTTGGACGACAATCTTTTTAAAACACCATTATAGTAGGCATTAATACCAGGTTACAGTACACATTTTTTTTGTGCCTTTTATCTTAAAAATGGATACTAGAGCAGAGCAGTGGTCCATGCCTACAACCCCCAGCTACGACAGCAAGTGAGGCAGGATTTCTTTTTGTTTGTTTGTTTGTTTGTTTTTTCGAGACAGGGTTTCTCTGTGTAGCCCTGGCTGTCCTGGACTAGCTTTGTAGACAAGGCTGGCCTCAAACTCAGCGATCTGCCTGCCTCTGCCTCCCAAGTACTGGGATTAAAGGTGTGCACCACCACGCCCAGCTCGAGGCAGGATTCTTAACTTTGAGTCCAGCCTAGATGACTTAGCAAGAAGACCCTTGCTGAGACCCTATCTGCAAAATAAAACTGAAACAAAGAACCAGGGATGTAGCTCAGTTAGGGATCACTCAGCTGGCACACAGGCGTTCAATTCCCAGTACTACAAAAAACTAAGGCAATATGGCGTCCATTCATATTATTCATGTGTGACTAATTGCTTCTCAATGCCATGGGGCCATCTTATGCCTCTGTGGACAAAACTCACTGCAGTCTAAAGTATCTCTTCCATTCAGGGCCACACAAAAGTTTGACAGGACTGGGAGATGGCTCAATCATGCAACCATGAGAACCCTGAGTTCAGAACCAACACACCCATGTAAAAAGCTGCACATTGGTGTTCTATAGCCACAGTGCTGGGTGGTGGGGAACCAGAGATAGGCGGGCTCCTCATAGCTCATTGGCCAGCCAACCTAGCCGACCAATGAGGTTCAAGTTCAGTGAGACAGACAGACCGACAGACAGACATACCTGAAACAATTGGGGAAAGACACCTATCATAGATTCTTCTGGACTCCACACAAGTATACAGCTGTGCTAACAAGTATATACACCACACAAAATTTTAAAAATAAAATTAAAAAAGAATCTGCCTTCTAGAACTTGGTTTTACACCTCTAAATTCATTTCAGCATGGGGTTTCTGTGTGTATATGCAGGTGTTCATGTACATCTAGTGCCAGAAGTCTACAACAGGTGTCTTCCTCCTCCTCTTCTTCCTCTTCCTCCTTTTTTGTAGGCAAGGTCTCTCTCTGAACCTGAAGCTCACAGTTCTGTCACTATGGCTGGGCAGCAAGCCTCAGGTGTAGCCCAGCACTGTACATCAAAGGGGTGTGCCTCATACTAGCTTTTTATGTGGGTGCTCAGGACACTGCTTGGCCCCTCCTACTTTGAAGTAAGAGCTTTGGCAGCTGACGCATCTCCTCAGTCCCTAGGCTTTGTCGGAGCACAAGGCTGTCTTGAAAACACACTCACGGCACACACCTCTAATTTCAAAATTCTAGAAAAGAAATAAAGTGGTGCCTGAGTGGAGAAAGCTAGCCAAGCTGGTCAGCAATGCTCGGATACACAGGAGCTAGCACAATACCCTTCTCCGGCCCAATCTGAGCAAGTCCCAGGACAGCCAAGGCTACACAGAGAAACCCTGTCTCAAAAAAACCAAAACCAAGCCGGGCATGGTGGTGCATGCCTTTACTCCCAGCACTGGAGGCAGAGGCAGGCCCTTTGAGGACACGTCCTTTCATGTCTTCGTATCTAAGCATGAAGACAGAAGCTATGCTTACTGAGTCTTGTGTCACCACAGTGACATCATTTCTGTGGATGCGCACCGTGTGTCCATCGTCACACAGGTTTTCTCTCCCCTGCCTCTCCCTTTCAACTCACCCCCTTGGTTGGTTTTGTTTGTTTGGGGGGGGGGTGTCATTTTTTGGTTTTGGTTTTGTTGTTAAGTTTTTTGGTTTTTCGAGACACGGTCTCTCTGTGTAGCCCTGGCTGTCCTGGACTCATTTTGTAGACCAGGCTGGCCTCGAACTCACAGCAATCCACCTGCCTCTGCCTTCCTGAATGTTGGGTTGGACCTATGCTAAAGATTCTACAAGATCAAATGGCTGAACTTCACCAGTAAGGAGAGTTAAAATGTTGCAAATCAGAGCCAAATGATCTGGCACTATTTTTTTTTTCTGTTTGAAAGGGTTTTTTGTTTTGTTTTTTGAGTTTTTTTTTTTTTCCATACCAGTGTCAGAGGTAACATCCTCTCAGTATCAAAACCTAAAATGCGTTCTGAGCCAACTTTTAAATTTCACCAATCCAAACACTACTAGGGTTTTCCCCGTTGGGTTTTTTGAGACAGGGTTTCTCTGTGTATCCCTGGCTGTCCTGGACTCACTCTGTAAACCAGCCTGGCCTCAAATCCACAGAAATCCACCTGTCTCTGAGTGCTGTGATTAAAGATGTGTGCCTTTTAAAAAAATTCTTTATTTTATGTATATGAGTGCTCTATCTGCATATATACCCGCATGCCAGAAGAGACCATCATATCACATTATAGATGGTTGTGAGCCATCATGTGGTTGCCGGGAATTGAACTCTGGGCCTCTTGAAGAGCAGACAGACAGTGCTCTTAACTGCTCAGCCATCCCTCTAGCCCCACCCCCACCCCTACCCCACCCCACCCTTTTTTTTTAAGGAAAAGAACATATAGTTGAGTAAGAATAAAAACAGAATAACTATTGTTTGGTGGTCATTTTATCCTATTGATCAAGGTGCCTTGGAAAGTCTTCCTACTGTGGTCTGGGTCCCCTCCAAGTCTTTTCAGTCATTTCTTTAACAGGCACATTGAGTTGGGCTATATACCAATTACTTCCATTCACAACCCCAGTGCAGGTTGCAAAGGCTAACACTAGGAAATTCCCTCCGAAGGAAAAAGGGGGTTTACTCTCACCAGGCTCACAAGTTCTAGGGTAGAACCTTGGTAGCAAAAATAATATCCTCACAGAGTAAGTCAAGAGAGCAAACTACTATCCGAACAAGAACTCTGTAAGGGTGAATTACTTAAACCTCAAAACTGGTGTGGTGGGGAGGACGGGTCATGGGCAGATAACCTCAGGCTTTGGGAGTAGCTTGTATCGGATTGTACTTCAAAAGCACCCAACTGAGTCCTAAAGGGTATCCTAGCACACAACACAGAGAAACAGGGGCAGAGAAAATTACAAACCTCCACCGGGCCACAAAAGGCTTTATCAGGGAAGTTGAGAAAGGTTCCGGCTAAAAGGCAGGAGGATGCACAGCCTTACACAAAACCGAGATCACTTTGGAGAGATAAAGTCGCTGCGGAGCCGGTTGCCCACCTCAAAGAGGAGGTCAGCTGGGCCAACATCCAAGGTATGGGGTGAGCACTCACCCTTTATCGGATAAAGTTTATCCTATCCAAAGTGCTGCCTAGGGAAATTTGAAACGTTCAGCTGCCGAGACCGAAGAGGCACCGAGGAGGAGGGTGGATACAGGCCGGTACCGGTGCGGCAGCAGTTGGGGACCCCGGGACTGCGGGGTGAAGGGCAGACGAAGGGACCCGGGGGCCGTGGGGCGGCGCGGGCACCGGTTTGAGGACGCTCGAGGAAGGGAAGCGGCCAGCAGAAGAGGAACAGAGTTGGCCAGGGCGAGCGGCGGAGCTCACGGATGGAGAGTGGGAAAGTGAGGGGCCGGCTTGAGGGACGCGTCCGCTGGGTGCTGCGGGTGTGGCAGCCCCCTTGCCCACAACCTGGCTCCACTTACCCCGCCCGGGCGGCGACGATCGCGGCGAGGCGCGGGCTAGCAGGGCCCGACCGCCATCCAGCCTAAGCCGGCACTCCGCGGCCCGCGCCTCCCATTGGCCACCGCGTCCGGAACGCATCTGTCTTGGCCAATCAGCGAGTAGAAGCGAGGTTTGGAAACTTTTCCCCTAGGCCGGGGCGCGGTTCCGCCGAGCGAGGGAGGTGCGGGGCGGCGGGGGGCGGGGGGCGGGGAGGCCACGGAGGCGCGGGCCACTGGCCGGGAAGGCCGACCTGGAGAAGGCCTGCAGGGGGCTCTGTGCGCGCGGTGTCACGCACTCCGGAATACCCGCAGGCCTCCCCTCCTTCACACCGGTTGCATTTATCTGCTCTTGCTGTAGCCCAAGAAGAAACAAAGGAGCAGTTGGTAGGAGAAACTCGGGCATTAGGGAAAAGCTGGTGTCGGGTTACACTTGAAACCGCCCTACCCAAGTCCAAAAGTGCTATACCAGCCCAGAATGCACAAAAACAAGACTGCATAGAAAACGACAAACTTCCGCCCAGCCCACAGCTCCCTTGTCCATCCCACAACTTCACACCGCAAATAGAAGCTTAAACAATGGCTTCTTCTGAGACAGCATAACTTAGTGTGACAGAACTTGACTTTGAATCCTACCCCTGCCACTTATTAGCTGTGTGAGTTTGAGACAAGGTATTTAACTGCTCGTGGGTTGCACAGGGCTAAATTGTAAAACGCTGAGTGCAGTGCTTTGCAAATAGCAAGTACAACATATGCATTAGTTGAATGACCGTGTGTTAAACGACCGCGTCTCAGTCGCAAAGCTAAGTTCTTTTGTGGGCGGTGGTGGCGTTGGTTTTGAGCCAGTCTCATATTGTCCACACTGGCCTCTTACGTGCTGTGTGGGCGACCTTGACGTTTCGGTAGTCTTGCCCCCACCTCCCAAGTGCTGGGGTTATGGGTGTGGGTATGTGTCCCCTGGACACCTGGGCTTTACAAGGATGGAAGGTTTCCAGCATGTTAGGCAAGTGCTCCTCCAAGTGAATCGCATCCCAGTCTTTGCTGGTTTTGCTTTTTGGGGCTGGCCTCACATTCCTGGCATCTTGCCACACTCAGCCTTATTTTAGCTTTATATTTTGCTGGGATCACAGGCTCAGCTAATAATAATTTCTTAACATTAAGACATTTTAATTGCCTAACAGTATTGAGTATTGTTAGGGACAAGGTAACCTTGCAACCTGGTGAATAAGACAGAGAATCTGATCTCAAACAGTTAATGCAGTAAACAGGTACAGATTTTCAGATGACTATCTGAGAGATGGGAGAGCCACGAAAAGGCATGTTTATTTTAATTTTTGGCAGCGCTGGGCTTGAACCTGGGGCTTTGGCCATGTTAGGCAAACACTGTACCATTAAGCTATACCCCCCAGCCTCCTGTGGTTGTTTAAAAGATGAGAAAATAAAGGCAGAGGAAATCCAGTAAGGAACTTAAGGCTGGCCTTTTTGGACACTTACAATTGTGTTCTGACAAGTAATCCCTGCTGCCTCCTGTCAGCGTGACCTTTCTCTAATCTTGCTTTTGAGTCCTCCATAGGTCCTTAAAAGAACCCAAAGGCACAAACAGAAACTCCACTACTTACATTAAACAAATTGAAGAAAGTACTAAACTGTGTTCACTTTTACTTTGTCTGTGTGTATGTGTACACACCACATGAATGTCTGATTCCCTCAGAAGCCAGAGGAGCACACTGAATTCCCCTGGAACCATAGTTACAGATGGTTGTGAGCCATCATGTGAGTGCTGGACACTGAAACTAGGTCCTCTGGAAGAACAGACTCCTCTGAACTGCTGAGCCATCTCTCCATTCCCAACCCTATTCCTCCCACAGTGCTTTGCAGTAAACTTTGAAATACCAGCCACCGATGGGCAGTGGTGGTGCTCCCCTTTAATCCTGGCAGTTGGGAAGCAGAGGCAGGTGTATCTCTGTGAGTTCGAGGCCAGCCTGGTCTACAAAATGAGTCCAGGACAGCCAAGGCTACCCAGAGAAACCCTGTCTCGAAAAACCAAAAATGAAAGGAGAAATATCTACCATCTAAAACCTACATGACAACCTTTTCCTGCTACTTTTAGAATTTTGTTTGATTCATAACCATCATCCTGGTTTATAAACGGAAACATAAGGCAGAAATGTATCTGTACGGATCCTGCCTGTACGGATCCTGTCAAGGCATTTTATCTACTTGGTTGGCAATTTTCACATTTCTCCATAAGGCACTGAAATGCTAATAAGGTCTTATTACGAACAAAGGTTTGGGAAATGGGTTGGTTATTGTGTAAATCCTTACCACCTGCCCCCCTCCCCCAGTCGGCCTGATTGAAATCGAGCCTTTGCCCACTCTAAGCAAGTGCTCTACCACAGACCTATATGTTCAGCTTATTATGCTTCTGAGTCAAAGTCCTTTTAAGTTGCCAGGCTAGACCTAAACTCACCATGTAGCCTAGATAAGCCTTGAACTTGCAATCTTGTCTCTGCCTCTCAAGTAGCTGGGATCAAAGAGCTGAACTACTGTACTTGGCCTTTTTTTTTTTAAAGATTTTTATTATTTTATGTATGCGTGCTCTATCTGCATGTACACCTGCAGGCCAGAAGAGGGCATCAGATCCCAGTATAGATGGTTGTGAGCCACCATGTGGTTGCTGGGAATTGAACTCATGACCTTTGGAAGGGCAGACAGTGCTCTTATCCACTGAGCCATCTCTCCAGGCCTCCCTCTTTTTAAATTCTATTCATTTTCCTTGTAGCTTTTGAGCTGTGACTAAGGAGAGAGTTCAGCTTTCTTCCTCAGATCCTGTTCTCTGGGGGGAAGAGGAGAAGTTTTAGCATAGGTCTTTGAAGACTTGAATCAAATGGAAAATAGCTGGTAAAATTAAAAAAAAAAAGTCTCTGTTATCTTTGTTTCATGAATGTGAAGATTATTATTGAGAAAAAGAAAGAACCTGAAGCTTTTTTTTTTTTTTTTATGAGACAGCGCTTCTCTGTGTAGCTCTAGTTATCCTGGAACTGTACCACCACTTCTGGCTAAAGGAACTGTACCACCACTTCTGGCTAAAACAAAAAGCAAACAAACAAAAAAAAGCAAAAAACAAAACTCTTGAAACTTACTTTAATTAAATAGGAATAAAACTGAAACAGGCATGGCGGCCCAGCGCTCAGGGTCAGAGGCAGGCAGATCTCTGTAAGTTTGAGGCCAGCATGATCTACATACTGAGCTCCAGGACAGCAAGACTATGCAGAAAAACCCTATCTCAGAAAGAGAAAGAGAAAGAATATTAATTTTAAGAAATTAAATCTTGGGCTGGAGAGATGGCTCAGTGGTTAAGAATGCTGCCTGCTCTTCCAGAGGTCCTGAATTCAATTCCCAGCAACCATATGGTGGCTCACAGCCATCTATAATGTGATCTGATGCCCTCTTCTGCAGATAAAGCATTCATATGCAATAAATAAAATAAACAAATCTTTTTTAAAAATTACATCTCTTCATAAGTTTCTCTCCTCTCTCTCTCTCTCTCTCTCTCTCTCTCTCTCTCTCTCTCTCTCTCTCTCTCTCTCTCTCTCTCTGCTTTTGCAGATAAGATATCACCACTATGTGGCTTAGGCTTCTCTCAAACGCATGACCTTCCTACCTAGCTCTCCTTAGTTCTGCAGTGGGGGAAGTTCAGAGGACACTCTCAGATGTTGCGCCTTCCCTTTTGTCTTGATCCTACCCTGAGACCTTCCACCTCCCGTGGCCTGGTAGGTATGCTCTGAGGTTAGGTAAATGTACTGCTTCTGGATTTTTTCCATGGGATCTGGGGATCTGAACTCAGGTTGTCAGGCTTACACGGTGACTAGTTTACCCATTGAGCTATCTGCCCAGCCCTGGAAACATTCTTTTAGAAAGATTAAATTGTACTTCCATTCATCCATCCACCCCCTCCTTGGTCTATGTTTGTCTGTCTGTCTATCTAACTATCTATCTATCTATCTATCTATCTATCATTTACAGGTGTTTTGCCTGCATGTATGTTTCTGTACTATGTGTGTGAAGTGCCCAGGTGGGCCAGAAAAGGGTATCAGATCCCCTGGGAACTGGACTCAACAGACTACTCTAGCCATGTGGACACTGGGAGTAGAACTTCAGGGCAGCAGCAGCAGCACCCCTTCCTCTGGAAGTGCTCTTAACCGCTGGGCCATCTCTCTAACCCTTGGCTTAATTTGTAGAGAAAGTAAAACTGAATCCTTTAAAAAGTATTCATGACAAATTCAGGCGAGGTGGCTCACGCTTGTAATCCCAGCACTCTGGGAGGCAGAGGCAGGTGGATCTCTTGTGAATTTGAGGCCAGCCTGGTCTACAGAGTGAGTCCAGGACAGCCAAGGCTCTGTGTACACAGAACTCCGTCTTGAAAAACAAAACAAAAACAAACAAGAAGTATTCGTGATTCCTCACTTTCTTTAGCTTTTCACTTAGTCTAACTGGCTGGCTTTATTTAGTACATTACCTATGGACCTTAGCATACCTCCTGAGTAGAAAAAAAAAGCCAAAGTCAAAGGAAAATGTTTCTTCCTTCTTTTATGATTTGTAATTAAAAATCTGTTCAAATAACAAGCATCACAGCCAGGTGTGGTGGCGCACACCTTTAATCCTAGCACTTGAGAGGAAGAGGCAGGCGGATCACTGTGAGTTCGAGGCCAGCCTGGTCTACAAAGTGAGTCCAGGACAGTCAAGGCTACACAGAGAACCCTGTCTCCAAAAAAAAAAAAACAAAAAAAAAAAAACAAAAAAACAAAAACAAAAACAAAAACAGCTAGAATATAATGGAGATAAAATAAATACCTACAGAGAGTAACATTACTTGTTGAGACGCTGAAAAAATAAATAAATGAACAACTGGAATCTTTTTCATCTGTTTCAGTTCTCCCTTAGAAAATTCTTACCCCAACACAGACACAATGGTGTTCTTAGCAGTAACACACACCTAAGCATGCCGTCACTGTGTGCCTTCTAGAGAATTTAATAGAAACACAAAGGATTCTTCAACTACATGTCTGAACTTGCCCTCCTGACCCTGGTTGACAATGATGCCAAAGTCTCAAAATGAACGCACTACATACCTGGAGATTCAAGAGGAAAATGTTGGCAATTTCAGCTTCCTAATTAATTAGCAAAGTTTATTTGTTTCCTGGCAGTTTTAAGTAGAAACTATTTAAAAGTATTACTCAGCAGCACATTCTAAATTGTGCCTACATTTAGATAATATTTCCCCCTAATTTGCAACAGGAAATAGCAAACAGCTGGCGACTTTAGAAATAATTTCCCCCTACTGAATCCTGAAAAGGCGTGGTGGATGGAGCCCGCCTTTATTTCTCTCACTTGGGAGGCATAGGCAGATGGATCTCTGAGTTTGAGACTACTCTGGTCTACAGAGAGTTCCACAAGGACAGCCATGGCTACACAGGGAAACCCCGTCTCAAAAAACAAACAAAACTAAACACAACAAAACAAATCCAACTCATATTTAGGTAAAATAAAAGTGAAGATTTCAAAGCTCAACTGGGGGTGAGGGTGGGGATACAGAGCGTGGTTTACCCATTTAAAACACAAAGTATTTTTGATTCACAAAATTTTTATAGCTTTAACGTCTTCATTTTGGTGCTCAACCTGTCGCCTGAAAAGTATTCATTTGTAACAAAGCACTGGGTTTATTAAAAGAAAAAGTTTGCCACACAGGGCAAATGCCTTTAATCCATAGCCCTCAGAAGGTGAGTTCGAGGCCAGCGTGGTGTACAGACCAAGTTCCAGGATAACCCTGGGCAATGCGAGGGAGATGCTGTTTCCAAAAAGGGGGAAATGGGTAGGATATCATGTACTCTTACTTGTTGGTGACAATATTCAGCAGCAGTGTTTGCATGACTTTATCTGCGCCAGCTGGGCCGAAACTGCGAGAGGCAGAAAATTGCCAAAAGACCATTTGGCAGGTCTTACTGTTCTTTCTCCACTTGCCACTAGGTTGCAGCAAAAGATGTTTTGCAAACAGGCACGATTTAATTGGTAAAAAATAAAGGGCTATCTACCACGTGACGAGTCAGACGTTAAAACGCCTTCAAACACTTTATTTCACATTAATCTTGTTTCATTCGCTCTCCCCCTCCCAAGACGTTTAAGAGCCTGGACCTTAGCAAATCCCATTAGGCAGGCTTTTTCTCGTCTCCATCACAAAAAGCCTCCCCGTCCTCCATCTGGAGGCTCCATTCGACCTGGTGTCATCAAGACAGAGCTGAGGACTCCTAAACTGGGGGCTCACGTTAAAAAAAATGAGGCTGCCCCCCAGGGAAAGACTCTATTTAGGGGTTTATCGGGAGGGGACTGAGCCTGACGAGGCTGCAGGGCCGCGAGGCCCCGCCCCCCCCAGTTCCCATCGTGCCCCGCGCGGAGAGGGCGCGGAGGCGAGGGCGGGGCGGAAGAGAAGACTGGGCGAGATGCGAGGAGAGGCGGACTTAGAGAGAGGATGGGAGGAGCGAGTTAATGGGCGGGGCGCGGACAGGGTAGAAATGGGCGGAGGGAGGCGTGCCTACGGGGAGGAGCAGAGGAAGGGTGTGGCGCTATGGACGGAGAGGTGAGGCGGAGAGGAACGGAGACGGGGCGGCGCTAGTAAGTTGAGAAGCGTTTTTTTAGTTTTACGACAGGGGCGGGACGGCGTGGAAGCGGAAGCGGAAGTGGAGGGTGCGCTTGGCGGCGGCGGCGGGAGCTGCGGAGTCGGGAATCAAAATAAAGGGCCTGGGGGGCGGGGGGGGGAAGGCGGCGGGGTCGGAATGTGAGCGGAGAAGGAGCTGGCGGCTGAGGTGAGTCCTCTGGTCCCTGTTGGGACTCCGCGGGCGGTCCGGGCGCTCTGGCTGGCAGCGCACCTGGCCTGGGAACGGCGCCTTCTTCCCCAGACGGATGCTTCTGGGATCGGAGGACCCAGACTGGGACCCGCCGAAGGGGCCGCGGGAAAAAGTCCCGTCTCCTTTGCCCGCCCGGTTTCTTCCGGGGCGTTTTGCTCCCCGCTGGCGCCTGCCTCCCTGCTCGCTCCCGGGCCCTCCAGCTGTCAGTAGCAACCTTCGCTGGGTGTGCAAAGTTGGAAAGTTGAGAAAGGGACAGTGGTGGGGCTGCGTCCCTTTTTTGTTTTTGTAGCCTCTTAGCAGCTCCTTTGGATACAGCGTCGGTTTCAGACACTCCTCCCATTAATGTTAGCATGAACGTCTTGGTACACTTTTTTAAGAGTTTGCTAAGCACCTTTCTGGTGTAACCTGGGGCTTTCTAGTTGTACTAGTATCTTTTGGAGTCCCCAGGATCTTCCTGTTCCGTATGCAAGGAAATAGCCGGCTAAATCGTTTTCCTTTACATTTCGTGAGTTCTACATTTGCCCGGCGTTCGTCTGTTGACATTTGTGAGGCACAGCGGTGTTGCTGGGTTCAGGGGATACTGTAGTGAATGACAAAATACAGGCAGTGCTGTCATGGCATATTCTAATGGTGGAGAAAAATAGAACATCAAGTAGTCGTTTTAGGTAAAAGGTAGAAAACAAACAAATACGTAGAACCGGTGAAATGGAATAGCACACTATGGGAGTTTGCGGCAGGGAGAGGCCATTTGAGAAATAATTCATCTTCAGGTATCATTCTTATCACCAAACCACACATAACTCTGTAAGTAAGGGGATTGTGATGATTATCAGACTCACAGGAGATGAGCCTTATGTTTAGAAAGATGACATGCCCACAGCTGCACAGATAGGAAGGTGGCCTTGAGGACTAACGTGCAGGCAGCATAATGTCACAGGCTGCATTCTCAGCCAGTGTTTGAGTTGCTCAAAGATTGAGAATAACAGACGGGAAGACTCCCATCAGAGCTTCCTCTGGCTGATTCAGTTGCTTAAGTGGAATTCCTAGGAATATTTGGGAAAATTTTAGGCTGCGGGCCACACTAAAATTTTCTTATATTTATTTGTGCTGAATACTCTGTGTCCATTTCTCTCTCCCTCCCTCCCTCCCTCCCTCCCTCCCTCTCCCTACCTCCCTCCCTCTCTCTCCCTACCTACCTATTGACAAAGTCTCACTGCGTAATCACCACTGCCTGGAACTTTCTTTATAACCCAGGCTGCCCTTAAGCTTGAAGCTATCCTCCTGCCTCTGCTTCTTGTGCCACCACTCCTGGTTCTCTGACTGAGCGATGTTGTGGGCACCTTGGTGTAGAAAGCGGTAGGTGAGCCTTTTGACCTCAAGCTGCCTATGAAGCTTCATTACATGTCTGTTCCTCAGTTAAGTGTTAGACATGGGAGTTCATTTTTAGGATTTGGCTTTGAAGAGGTCTGAGCATGCTGAAATGACAAACACTGAATCACATCACAGCTCTTAAGAAGAAGAGTGGAGCATGTTGGGTGATACACAGCCTCATTTTTGTGGGAGGATTGTGTTTTGTTTTGTTTGAGACAGGGTTTCTCTGTGTAGTCTTGGCTGTCCTGGAGCTCTCTGTAAGGCTGGCCTCAATTTACACAGATCCGACTGCTTCTGACTCCTTAGTACTGGGATTAAATGCATGTGCCATCAACCCGGTGTAACCTGAATTTAATTATAAAAACAGGTATTGTAATTTAAACAGCGATGATAGTTAACTTCTTCTCCCAGATTATTTTCAGCTGTGTACTAGATCAATTTTCTGCTAATTCCTTCATTCATCATATAATTACTTTGTGATTACCACAAAATAGGCCTTGGACTGAGTACAAGATACGGTGATGAAATGGGTAGAGCATACATCACTTTCTAGGTTACTTTCTACAATGTTGTATACAGACAAGGAAACAACCTTCTTCTTTTTTATTTTTTTCCCCCTTCCTTCTTTCCCTACTTTGCTTTCTTCCCTCTTTGCCTCTCTTTCTCGCTGGGATTGAACCTAGAACTTTCACCATACATCACCATCTATAAACAGAAACTTAAGTTTTATAGTTTCAGCACACTGGCCAAATAGTAACTATATTGGACGTTACAACGGGATCATGTGGCAAAGACTCCAGTCTCAACTACAGTACAACTCAGCCATAAATAATATTTAAATGAAGGAGTGTAGCTGTCCTAATGAAGCTTTATAGATATTAAAGTTCAAATTTCATGTTTAAGGACACTTTCTCAGGATTTTTTTTTTTTAAAAATCATAACATATTTAAATACAGGTGTGTTGTTGTGTTGTGGCTCACCCCTGTAATCTCAGCATCTGGAAGGTTGAAGCAGGAGGATTGTTACAGGTTTGAGGCCAGCTTTCAGGAGTACAGAATCAGCTCCTGTTCAGGAAAAACTAGATAGATAAACACACACAGGCACACAGGCAGCTGGCTGCTTGGCTGGCAGACCATAGTTTACTTGAAGTACGTTATGAACCATTCTTCCCTTACCCTGTCATGAAAATATAAAATCTCTTGGAAGCATCTTACCAGATACAGCTGAAAGAAATCATCTTCTACATGATGAGATGAATTCTCTGATAAAATAATCTCTGCAAAGGGCCAGGGTTGGGCCGTTGTGGCAAGACTTACAAATACGGTTTAGTTGTTCTCACCGCTGCTAGCTTTCGTCCTGCCCAAAGAGTGTGCATTGGCTTGGCCTTTGGTGTACTAAGACCCATAAGAAACGCTGGGGTAAAGTGTATCTATGGGCTCTGACTTCCTTAATTGGTGGATGTTTGGTGATCCAGGCTATTACATTGCTTTTTCATTGTAAACAAACCAAGAAATCATTTGCATGGCTTTTCTGGTAGAAGAGAACTCAAAGTCCTCAGAGGTCATTTCATTTGGCCCCTCTGTGCTCATATTGGGCAAAGAAAGGTTGATACTGTGGCTGTTCTTTTACTAAGATTAGATGTTCTCTGCTGGTAACTTTTTTGCTCTCCTAAGCAGAACTTGTAGAAAGAAGTGCTTGAAAGTTAAAAACTATAGGCTGGGCGTGGTGGCCCACACCTTTAATCCCAGCACTAGGGATGCAGAGTTCGAGGCCAGCCTGAATTACATAGTGAGTTTCAGGATATCAAGTGCTACACAGAGAAACCCTATCTTGAAAAACAGAACAAAAAAAAAAAAAAAGAAAAGAAAAGAAAAACTACAGGAGAGTCTGCTTAGAGCCCAGAGGCTTATTTCAGCCAAGTGAAGAGGGGTATTCTCACCTAGAACTGCACAGTACCTGTGCTTTGGCTCTGTCCTTCAAGCATGGCCATGTCTTAAAAATAAATAGGACTCATCTATAGTCCATTCTCATTTGAAAAGTTGTCGTGGCTGGGGATGACTCGGTAGGTAAAGTGCTTAGTGAGTAAGCATGAGGTCCTGAGTTCGTTCCCTTGCACCTGTGAAAGCTGGGTGTGCTGCTGACATGCTTGTAATCCCAGTGCTGGGGAGATAGAGACAGGCGGATCCCAAAGGGGCTAGCATAATTGGTGGCGAGCTCTATGTTTATTGAGAACCTTGTCTTTAAAGAAAAGGGAGAAGACGAGGAGGGAGAGGGCTGGAGTGATGGTTTAGTGGGTAAGAGCACTGGCTTCTCTTCTGGAAGACCTAAGTTCAATTCCCAGCACCCACATAGCAGCTCACAACTGTCTGTTAACTCCAGTTCCAGAGGATCTGGCACCTTCACACAAACATACATGCAGACACAACACCAATGCACATAAAATTTTAAAAAAAAAATTAAGAAGAAAGGTAGTGTGCCTGCAGGGTGGATACCAGGAAGATTGTGGTCATAGAGTTAAGAAAAGGAGAGACAGGTGATCAGTGATCAAAAAGCAGCTGCTGTCCCATCAGCTGTTCCTCCCCTACCTGCCGAAGGTCCTTGAACCCCCAGGCCTCTGGCTTGGCTGTCATTCCCCATCGGAACTGAGGAAGACACCCAAGGCTGACCTCTGGTCTATACACATGTAAGAGCGTCCCCCGACCTCCCATATATGTATATGTTCATGTGGTGTGTGCATATGTGCATGTATGCAGGTGCACATGCACATATGCACACGTGTGTAGAAACCACAGTTTTGTTTTGAGTATCTTCTTCATCCTCATCATTCACTACTTTAGTTTTTAAAAAATTACATTTATGTGTGAGTCATTCTCTTGCTTAACTTGGAGCTGATGGGTTTTGCTGGGTAGGGTAGCCATTGAATTCTAGGAATTTCCTGTTCCTTCCTCCTCAGTGCTAGAGGTACAGTTGTATGGCTGGCTTTTATTAAAGTGCTGAGGATCTGAGTTCAGGCCTTCATCCTTGTATGGCAGATATTTTTCTCAACCATCTCCCAGCCTCAGATCATAGATTCTTTTTTTTTTTTTTTTTTTTTTTTTTGGTTTTTCAAGACAGGGTCTCTCTGTGTAGCCTTGGCTGCCCTGGACTCGCTTTGTAGACCAGGTTAGCCTTGAACTCACAGTGATCTGCCTGCCTCTGCCTCCAAGTGCTGGGAATAAAGGCGTGTGCCACCACGCCCAGCCTCATAGATTCTTTTTTCTAAATTAAATTTAAATAGTTACAGTCAGGCAACTTTACCAAATTTTAGAAGCCTGTGGTGAGCTAGGGTATCCATGCTGTCTTTGTTCTTTAAGGCCTGTCTCTTTGAGACTCATTGCACCACAAGTTCAGCTGGGTCTCACATTTAACATTACATAATGGGTACCCGTGCAAAGAAGTAACATAAACGTTGACTCATTTTTAACAGGGTGGAAGAATGAGAGAAAAGAAAGATGAAAGAATGTTGAACCACGTTGTCTGGCAATGTGATGGAAGGGAACGGAACTAAGGACCCTTGCAGCAGAACACTGGGATGGCTTCACCAAGATAACGATGCTAAGGCGTGGCTTTGGAAATTCTCTGGTTGCTTTTCTCATCCTGAGCAGACGCTGCCTCTTAGTTCCCAAACGGTAACTGCGTGCAAGGCATAGCACACTGAGTAGATGACAGGCACAGGTGCTCTGGGACAGTCTCTCCTGTCCATATCACCCCCTGCACATTTTTATAATCTCACACTTGCTCAACTGTGTATTCCACTCTGAGTAGCATAGGTTTTAAGTGTTTACAATTGGGGAGAACTTGGTTTCTTATTATAAGTCCCAAATTCCAAAGCTTACGTAGTAAAATCAATGAAAAGTCTAATATAAATTACATTTAACTATACTTTCTTTTTTTTTTTTTTTTTTTTTTTTTTTTTTTTTTTTTTTTTTTGGTTTTTCGAGACAGGGTTTCTCTGTGTAGCCTTGGCCATCCTGGACTCACTTTGTAGACCAGGCTGGCCTCGAACTCACAGCGATCCACCTGCCTCTGCCTCCCGAGTGCTGGGATTAAAGGCATGCGCCACCACGCCCGGCTCTAACTATACTTTCTTAAGTGGCTTTGGAGATAAGTTTTCCTTATATAGTCCAGGCTGGCTTGGAATTATGATCCTTCTGCCTTGGCCTCCCAAGTTCAGGATTATAGACAGGTGTGAGCACTGTCCCTGGCTCGCCATCTTAGTAAATTAGAAAAGATTGGCAGTACCTTTCTGTTCAGGATTTCTTATGAATATTGAAGTCTGTTACTACTTTTCCCTTTTGGTGGTGCTGGGTTTGAACCACCAGTGGTTAGTTCTAATCACTGAGTCTTTGTGCTGGTCACAGTGTAAGAGCTGCACTAAAGCTTCAGTGACTCCTCGGAGCTATCAGCAGCACACGTGGGCCCTTTGGGCAGATGGCTGGTTTCACTAAAACCCTCACTAAAACCCTTTATTTGGCACCTACAGGAATAAATGAAAGGAAGCCACTTGCTTATAAACTACCTTCCTCAAATGCTGTCTGTGAAGTCATGGTTTGCATACCTCAGTTTTCTTTAGATAGCGCTTTGAATCAAGGGGAAGTTATAGTTCCTAAGGGCTGTGTGGTTAGTGTGGTTTGCTAAAACTGCACACAGAGCTCCCTGCCTGACTGTCTCAGAATTCTGACAACAGCATTAGTTTTAGTTGTATGTTTCTTTAGTTGCCTTCCTGCAGCTCTCCCTGAGGATTGTCCCTGATCTTAGCTGGATGCTGTTCTATTTGTTCAGTTATGATTGAGTATAAACAGAGGTGAACGTTGTTTTCCATTTCTTGCTGTAGTAGTGTATGAAAGACCAAAACACAGTGGCCTCCAAAAACTGACTTTTGTTCTGCTCTTCTTTCCTCAGAAAGAGTACATGGAGAACAAGAAAGCTGCTGTGGAGTTAAAGGATATACCATCTCCCCTTCATGTTGGCTCTAAACTTTTCCCAGCAGTTCCACTTCCTGATATTCATTCTCTTCAACAACCTAAAGTACAGCTCTCAGCTGTTCCCAAAGTAAGCTGCTGTGCTCATTGCCCTAATGAACCCTCCACTTCACCCATGCGTTTTGGTGGTAGTGGTGGTGGTGGCAGTAGTGGAGGTTCTGGGAGCTTGATTCACACGGGCTCACTCTTAGACTCACCAAGCGCCGGGACAGTCACGTGTCAAGTAGGGTCAGGGTGTGCTTTGCAGTCCGTGTCTTCACTGCAGAATGCCTCTACTAGGAACAACATGGTGGGTCTTGCGAGTGACTTCCCCAGCATGTGTGTAGAAAGTAACGTACCTTCCTGCAAGCACCTGCCGTGTTGTGGGAAGCTCCATTTCCAGTCATGTCACAGTAATGTGCACAAGCTGCATCAGTTTCCGACTCTCCAGGGCTGCACCTCTGCTGGCTATTTCCCCTGTTCTGATTTCCCAAGCGGGGCTCCCAGGCATTTGGAAGAGCGCCTTTCCCAGTCAGAGCTCACACCTCACTTGTGCACCAACTCTCTTCACCTAAGTGTGGCACCACCGGTTTGTTTAAAGGGCTCACTGTACTGTGAAGACTGTCTAAACAAGGTCTGTATCTTTTATTTTTTATCTTGGGGCAGATGAGGTTTGGTTCTGTTTAGAAATGGCTCTATCTTGCTATGTATGTCTTTACTGCGCATGGGTTTGAAGATTCTTCATGATGTAGATCACGCTCCATCGCATAGCTGCTTCTGGTACTGAAAGATGCAAAAGGTAACATGGGAGACCATCCAGAAAAGTCAGTGTAGTTAAACACTTGTAGCTGGTGCTTTTAAAACCTCAGGTCACAGAAAGCCGTGTCCTACAGGACAGCTTAGTTGCAGAGTCCATGATGCATTTTACCCTTCTCTAGGATGCACTTAGTCGCCTTCTTACAACTTACACTCAGCTTATACATGGGGCTGTTCATAGCAGGACAGTAACTATACATTATCTTTTTGTAATATGAGGACCTTGAAACTTGGCCTCAGTCACACTAGTGTTCAAAGGAATGCTTTCCTGCCATTTATAGAAGGTGCATGTAAGATCTCCTTCATAGCAGATGCATGTCCCAGATTGGAAAGGACTAAGCATTTTAGCAGGTTCCTGATCATTTCAAGTTGCTTCTTGAGATGAGACTGTGGATTGGTAGCTGGTCATTCTCATAAAGATTATATGAAAATGCACTTTATCAGAGATTACCAGGTAGGAAGGTAAAATTCTTAGAATGATGTTTTCAGTTGTATATGAATCTAGGTTCTGTACTGATGTATCTAAAATGTCCTCCTTTTTAAAAAATGTTAAAACAGCCAGCAAGAAATAGTATAATTGATGCTGCTAAAATCTGGCCAAATATACCACCTCCAAGTACTCAGCCTGCACCCCGAGCTATCCCTCTGTGTAATGGCTGTGGAACAAAAGGGATGGAGAAGGAGACCTCATTGTTGTTGGCAACCAGTCTAGGCAAAGCTGCTTCAAAATTTGGTAAATAACTTGGTGTAGCATAAAAATTGCATTTAAATTGTCTCTTTCTTTTTTTTTAAGGCTATTTATTTTTATATTATGCATATGAATATTTTGCATGCATGTATGTAAGTGTACTGTATGTGAGCCTGGTACTTGCGAAGGTCAAAAGAGGCCACCGCATCCCCTGGAACTGGAATACAGCGATTGTCAGCTACCATGTGTGCGGTAGGAACTGAACCTCTGCAAGAGCAGCAAGTGTTCTTGTCTACTGAAACACCTTTACAGCCTCCGTTTGAGTTGTTTTCAGCATCTGACACAAATGTATTTAACTGCCTGTAAAAATCCCCTTGTGATTCTAAGGGTGCCTTTGCGTTTTGAAGTGTATGTGAGCCTTCCTTTCCCTCTGTTTATAGCCTGAGGCTATGTGAGACCAGAGTCTGTATAGGACGATGGGGATTGTATTACACAGCTTCAGTGCTGTAAGAGACTTGGGCTCACTTAGGTTGTGTCTTTTCTTTCTTTTTTTGAGACAGGGTCTTTCTATGTAGCCCTGGCTGTCCTTGAACTTGCTTTGTCAACCAGGCTGACCTCAAACTCACAGAAATCCATCTGCCTGTGCCTCCCAAGTGCTGGGACTAAAGGCGTGTGCCACCACCACCCAGCTGTAGTGCCTGATTATTAATAGTATTTCAAACCTGAGAGTTCACAATCAAAATTATTTCCCTAAAAATTGGTAACTGCAATATTTTATTGAAGAAAACATCTCTGAAAGGTTAAACCAGATGTTCATGATGTATCAGAGTAGTTTAAAGTAAGAAGCAATGCCAGTTTCAATTTGTGGTCTCTTCAGTGCTCTTCCATATGCACCAGGAAGCCAGGCCTGCACTGAGGTGGAAGCGGGTCCAGGGACTTGAGCATCCACTCAGTTTCTGGTAGTCGTTGGAGAAGCACCATGGGTCAGCAGGAGATGCAGTCACACTGAAACTTAAGAGTTGTTGTGGGCATGGCACCATTGATTTGTAGGTTTGTTGCTACTAAAAATATAGGCGTGGTCTCAATATATCTCTGGTTTTTTATTGCGCTAGCCAGTGAAGTTAGTATTCTTAAACTTAATAGCAAGCAATAACTCGGTGTTTCTGTTATAGAATGATGGGTAGTTACCTATTGTATTTTAGCTTGCTGTTTCTTTTACACTTTGTGTAACTGGAAGTATTAACATTTCTTAGGGTCACCAGAAGTGGCAGTCACTGGACAGGTGCTGGAGACCCTCCCCCCCATTGGAGTTTTCTGGGATATTGAAAACTGCTCCGTTCCCTCTGGCCGGTCAGCAACAACTGTTGTACAGAGAATCCGTGAAAAATTTTTTAGAGGACACAGAGAAGCAGAGTTTATCTGTGTGTGCGACATCAGTAAAGAAAACAAGGAAGTTATTCAAGAGCTGAATAATTGCCAGGTAAAAGAATTTCTGGTTTTTTTAAAGGTTTTATTTTGTTTTGTTTTGGTTTGGTTTTTGAGACAGGGTTTCTCTGAGTAGCCTTGGCTGCCCTGGACTTGCTTTGTAGACCAGGCTGGCCTCGAACTCACAGCGATTTGCCTGCCTCTGCCTCCCAAGTGCTGGAAGTAAAGGCGTGCGCCACCACGCCTGGCTTGCTTTTTAATATATGTAATCTCCTGGATCCAGAGCAGTGGCTCAGCAGTTAAAAGCACCGACTGTTCTTCCAGGGGACTGAAGTTCAGTCCCTAGAACCCACGTGGTGGCTAACTTCAGTTCCAGGCATCCTATATCCTCTTCTGGCCTCTGCAGGTGCCAGGCACACATGTGGTACATAGACATACCCACATACGAACACACATAAGAAAATTTGAAAGTAATGAAATTTTAAAAAATGTTTATCTGAGCCGGCCACAGTGGTGTACACCTGTAATCCCAGCACTCTGGGAGGGAGAGGCTAGCCTGGTCTGCAAATGGAGTCCAGGACAGCCAAGGCTACAAAGAGAAAACTTGTCTCCAAAAAAACCAAGCTAATCAGCTGTGGTAGCAGAATAAGTACATGTTATTACTTGGGTTGTTTTGTTTAAAATCCCAAATCCAGATTGAGTTAGTGATGTTATTGTTTTTGTTTTCAAATGAGGAAAGGCACACACAGTTTTTCCTAGGATGCTGAAATTTAAGCATTTGATCTTTCAATAACTCTGCTTGTACCCTGATGCTCTGTGCTGTAGTGGCTGCGTATGCTGTCTGGTTTGGCTTCATTTCTGCTCTCTGTCTGAGCCGAACATACAGAATGGATGTAGTATTTGCAATTTACAGTTGAAATTGAGGCTCTAAGAAACCACTTTCTTATTGTGTTGCCAATAAATGAAAGAATTAGAGTAATTATGTATTTAGAGACAAAGTCTCACCAGATAGCTCTGGCTGGCCTAGAATTTGGTATGTAGGTAAGGCTAGCCTTGAACTCACAGATCTGCCAATCTCTGTCTCCTGAGTGCTGAGATTAAAGCATGAACCACACTACATTCAGCATTAAGAACTAAGTTTAAATCAAGTCAGGCTGACCTCAAAGCTAAAGATAGAATCCAAATGTTTTGACTCTTAGGTAAATAATGCCATTGGCATTTCATATTTTTGCATAGAATTATATATTTATGTACAACATACAAATATATATATATATTATATCTATATTGCATATCTATGATACATATACTTACACAAACTGGAGACAGCTTTGTTTACGTGTAATAGTCTTAACAGGAGTCAGTGTTTTTGGCTTCCACGGGGATGTTATTCCCTCTTCCATCTGTCATGCAGCCCCAGATCCTGTAGGGATCAGACAGTAGACGACACAGGTGGTAAAATGCAATCCCACAGTGTACCTTAACCTTACCATTTGCAGATTGTGGCCAAGATGTATTATGGGAAGCTTGGTGACTTGGAATTTGATTTTCTTTTCCTACTTTTTTTCTACAGGGGGATAAAAGAAGTTCAAAAGCAATTAGAAACGAGACTTGGGACACTAATTTCTCCACTTTTTGTGTGGAGGACTAGTTCTGAAACTACTGAGATCCAGTTATAACTGTCTCATTCCCAACAATAATACTCGAAGAGCTTCTTCCCTTGTGTGTTATCCACTAGGGGCCAGGCGGAGCATTTCTGTAATCCCAGCATTCTGGAGGCTGAGACAGGAGGGTCCAAGAATTTAAGGCTAGCCTGGGTTACACAGTGAGACCTTGTTTAAAAAATTGTGGGCTAAGTATGTGGCAGTTTTCTAACCCTAGTTCCTGTTCAATGACCCTTTTATAATGGCCACAGGTAACCGTTGCTCACATAAATGCTACTGCAAAGAATGCTGCTGATGATAAACTCCGCCAGAGCCTGCGAAGGTTCGCAAATACGCACACTGCTCCAGCTACTGTGGTTCTTGTGTCAAGTAAGTGTCAAAGCGTCTGCTAGTTTCAGCCACACTCATTGCACGAGAATTATCAGAAATGTACAAGAATCGTAGAGAGGTGAAAACAGGGCATGTAGTGATGATTGTTGACAACTGTTGAGGGAAACAGCTGAGCCTACAGCCTGGTGTGGTGGCTTATCCCTATAATCCCAGCGTGTAGGAGGCCAAGGCAGGAGGCTCGTAAGTGAGGGCCAGCTTGGGCTACATAGTAAGCACTTGATAGAAAAACATTAAGAGAGAAGAAAAAGAGTTGGAATTTTTAGATGTTCTCCATGAGTTATTGGAGGGCCAGTTTATTTAATAAAATGGTTTGCTTTGGGTAGGGGTAAGTATTTTCTCTCCCTCAATTTTTTGGGGTTTTTGTTGTTGTTATTGTTGTTGCTGTTCTTGGTTGGTTGGTTTTGGTTTTTCGAGACAGGGTTTCTCTGTGTGGCATTAGCTGTCCTGGACTCACTTTGTAGACAAGGCTGGCCTTGAATTCACAGAGATTCACCTGCCTCTGCCTCCCCGAGTACTGGGATTAAAGGTGTGTGCTATGCCCGGCTCATAATTATAACTTAAAAATGCAAGATGAATATTTTTCAGATTTTCATTTCCCCAACGTGTTAATACCTACTTCTTGTTATATTAGAAGGAAGCTATGTCTTGGGTGTGTGATATGATTGTCCTGTCATGTTACCTCTTCACAGGAAAATGTGTTCCAATCAAAAAGGGGAGAGTAGCTGAGTCTAAGGCAGTCCTGCCTGTCTGCTTGGTCATGCCACTAACCATCCAGGGCTGTCTCTATTGAGTGTTTCTAATATTTGTCTCTTCTTTCAGCTGATGTCAATTTTGCACTGGAGCTCAGTGATCTGCGGCACAGGCATGGCTTCTACATCATTTTGGTGCATAAAAACCAGGCCTCTGAAGCCTTGTTACACCACGCTAACGAGTTGATCAGATTTGAGGAGTTCATTTCTGATCTGCCTCCCAGGTTACCGCTGAAGATCCCTGTGAGTAGGTTTCCGCTGCTTTTTCTGTTTTCTGTGGTAGAGTTTGGAGACTGAGGGACCACACCACCCTTGGTAAGGGGTCACCAGGGCTAGGGGTACGTTTCTTTGTAAGAGGTGGATCAGAGTTTGAAATAACCTTGGAAACCTCACATTCTTGTCTTGAACAGATACAGATGAGTTTTCTTTTCTTTCTTTTTTTTTTTTTTTTTTTTTTTTTTTTTTTTTTTTTTTTTTTGGTTTTTTGAGACAGGGTTTCTCTGTGTAGCCTTGGCCATTTTGGACTCACTTTGTAGATAAACCAGGCTGGCCTCAAACTCAAGCAATCTGCCTGCCTCTGTCTCCTGAGTGCTGGGATTAAAGGCATGCACCACCACACCTACTTCAGATGAGTTTTCTTTAATGGTTTTCAAACTTGTCTAGAGAACCAGCTTTGGGTTTACCTCACTAACCATTGCCCCCAAGGCTAGAGGTACTTTGTATCATATGGATGAAACAGTGGAGGAAGAATTATTGTTTTGCTCCCAGGTATTATGGGTAGAAAGCATAGCAAGAGTTTACACGCTTGTGTGTCTGCCTTCAGATAAACAGAGCAATTGTGAATCTCTTAGGTACTTTTTTTTTTCCCTAAGCTGCAGCAGGCCGTAGAGACTGCTTTTTGCAGTGTTTTTCTTGTCATGCATGGGTGCCATTGGATGTTATAGGTCATACATACTAGGAGAGTGTAAGCACATTCCCAGGAGCAGCATTCTGTTAGAATTCTGTTATCATTCTGTTAGAATTGATTTGGAATAAGGGTGATTGCCACAGTGTTGAGCCATGTGTCTATTTGTACATGTTTGGGAATGCATGTGTAACTCTGAAAGAAATTCTAACAGTGATAGAAAGGCCCTCTAGTGTAGGTGTTCCAGGAGGATGACAGTCTTGTACAGTAAATCCATTTTAAATATATAATTTAATAACTTTACAGTTGGCAGGTGTACTTTATAAATGATCCTGTGCAACCCATACTGTGACATATACCTGTAATCTCAGCATGTAGAAGTTAGGAGCAGGGTATCAAAAGTTCCAGGACAACCTCGGTTGGATAGTCCTGTCCCACCAGAGCATCCAGTGTTCTCACGGGAGGTAGAAGTTAGTGCTTAGGGAGGAAGCAGGTTGACAGCAGAGCAGAGGCTAAGCTCAGATCTTCCAGCCCACCTGCTAGTCCTAGGTGCCAGCAAGCCCAGCTTCTGCCATAGTCAAAACTATGTGAGGGACAATCCACAGTTGGAGGTTGCAGACTGTGGAGACCTGTGGCTGCAGCTGTATTACCTGCCTTGTCTTCCATATCTGTCTTGTGCTCTCTAACTGTAAATGCCATTAAATCAGTCGTGATATTTTGGCAGAGAGCTTGTCCATGTGGGATGCTTTCTCATTTAGTAGAGTGGTAACGGCACAGTTTTTCTTTCCTGTTCCTCAGTCCAGCCCTTCAGCTTTGTGTTAGCTTTGCCTGGGTTTTGAGTTGGCAGGTGTCACAGGAAGAGTGAGATTTTGTTGATGGTTGGTTGACAAAACCCAAGTAAAAAGTAAGTTTTCAATACAGAAATAATGTCAGTGTAAAAACAAAAACAACATGTAGAGCACAAATGCACACAGTCCTACCTAAGGGGACCACTGTTTACAGTTAAGCATTGTTTTCCAAATGTTTTTAAAAAAAGAAAAAGAAGGAAAGAAAAAATTTTAAAGTCAAATCTCTTTTTTTAACTTAGTATCATAACTTGGGTACATTTCTATGTCCATGTAAAATATTGGTATGAATCGCCCATATTTTTAGCCATTTGAATGCTGAGTGCCAAGCTAGGCAGTGATGTCACATGCTTTTAATTCCAGCACTCGGGAGGCAGAGGCAACAGATCTTTAAGTTTTAGGTTAGCCTGGGCCAAAGAGAGAGTTCCAGGACAGCCAGGGTTATAAAGAGAAACCCTGCCTGTCTTGGAAAAACAAAATAAAACAAACAAAAAGGAATACTGGCTGACAGCATGCCTGTGGCTGACCATTGCTTTGTTTAAGCAGTCTGCCTGTTACTGGATACATGTTTCTACTCAGTTTTTTTGCATTCTCAGCTGTGGTGGCTTTGGTCAGAAGTCCCGGGCAAGGTCTTACTTGTTCTCCAAGAAAGCAATATTGATTCCTACTCTTATCGATGAGAAGTACAGGTGTCTCTTTACAGTGTTTGCCTGTGCAATAGGTGAAAAGTACTATCTGCCTATAGTTGCCCCCCCCTTTTTTTTTTCAAATCTCGTTTTCTTTTGCTGTTGACCGTGAACGTTTTTTGTGGCTCCCAGCTTTAGCACTCCCCACAGTTCTCTCCCTTCTCCTAGCATCTTGGCTGTTCTGTTTCTTGACACATACATTGCAGGTTATCTGGTTCTAACCACAGAAGTAACATGCTGTTGTCTGACCTATGCACTTAACTAGTTTTTTATATTTACTGAGTTGTACCTGCAGTTTGAAATGGTTTCCATGTGGTGTCTGCCAGTCAGTGATGATCCCTTCTCGTCCCAGGCATCTAGTCACCAGTGTCTAGGCTAGTCTTTTCTGGACATTGTATAGAAACATGATCACTCATTACATCTGTGGAAGCCACATTATACTGAAGAGATTTGCCCTCTCCCTTTCTGTGCGTTAGCTGAGTGGAGACAGCCCATGTTCTTGTTTTGAAATTGAATGTGCACTTTAGACAGAACCTGATGTAACACTTTTCCTGTGCTTACAGTGCCACACTCTGCTCTACGTTTATAACCTACCAGCAAATAAAGATGGCAAGAGCATCAGCAACAGGCTCAGGCGCCTGTCTGATAACTGTGGTGGCAAAGTGCTGAGTATCACAGGCTGCAGCGCAGTTCTCCGCTTCATAAGCCAGGACAGTGCGGAGCGGGCCCAGAAGCGCATGGAAAATGAAGATGTCTTTGGTAACAGGATCGTTGTGTCCTTTACTCCAAAACACAGAGAATTCTTTGAAGCCAAGAATTCAAATGTAATTGCCGATAAAGTGAAGTCTCCCAAAAAAGTTAAGAACACAAAATTGTGCTTCATCAAAGACACAAGTGAACAGTCACCCAGTGCCAAAGCCATGCCTGGGAAAGGATTGCAGGCAAATTCTGGATCTGCTACAAAACCCACAAACATTAAAAGTTTACAGGTACTTTTGACATCTCTTGCTTGTTGAAGTCTGCGGCAGGTTTGCTTTCTTCCTGTGTGTGCTGTGCCTGCTGCCTCTTGTTGTATCCTCTTACTTTGGGTTTTGCTAAGCCTCATTCACTTTACTCTTCGTTTCGAATCTGTCCCATCTGAGGTACTTAGGCTTAAGGCCACTGCACTTGTGTCTTTAAAGGAGTTGTGCCGAATGGAATCAAAGACCGGCAGCAGAAACAGTGACCACCAGCAAGGCCATGGGAGGCTGGCAGTACTGCCCAATAGCAGCGCAAGCACTTCAGTGCCCACCTTGAACACAGGTGTGACGGAGCCACTCTACAGAAGCAATCAGAAGTATGTCTGGTCTTTCTTTCTTGATAGCTGCTTCTATGAAACTACGTGAGACCTATGACACTACCTTCCAATTCTCCCTCCCGTTAGAAAAGAGAACCTCGGTTCCCAGAATGTGACCAGCTGTCCTGTAGAGAAGGAGAGAGAGGAGACTGTCTTCCAAGTGAGCTACCCGTCAGCATTCAGTAAGCTGATTGCCTCACGGCAAGGCAGCCCTCTGCTCACCTCTCAGTCTTGGTCTCCAAGGTAAGTCCAACTTTCTCGCCAGTAGGGTGAAACGTAACAGGAAGGCTGTAGGCTACTGTGTTAGTTATTGAGACAGTACAGAGGGAGAGACAGGTCTGCCATCTCTCACTGCCAGGCTCTCCCTTCAGGTTACCATAGCTGACATTCATTCAGAGGCAATGCTTTCCTCCATTGTTCCTTCCTCCATTTGGAAATCTAGGTAAGTCCATGTCAACAGGGAAGGACATTAAGATGTCCTTATGACCAGGTGTGGTGGTGCATGCCTGTAGTCCCACCATTTGGGAGGATCATGAGGCTGGGTTATGTAGTGAGTTCAAGGCCAGCCTGTGTAACTTCGCAAGACCTTGAATAAAAACTACCAGCTAAACAAACAGCATCTTGCACTCTTTGTGTTCAGGGAAGCTGAAATGAAGTGTGCATTGGCTGCTCTTAATATGACACTTTGTAGGAGGCTGCTGGGAACCCACTTTGTGAGACTTGGCAGATGGGGCTGCCAAAAGGCCGGTTCTCACACTGCAAAAGCCAAACATAGTGTCACATGCCTTTGATCCCAGCACTTGGGAGACAAGGGTCTTAAGTCTCTATGAGATCGAGTCCAGCTACGTCTGCACAATAAATTTCAGGACAGCAAGAGCTAAATACTGAGACTCTGTCTTAAAAAATTAAAAAATTAAATCACTGCAGAAAGGAAATAAATAATTTCAAGTAACAGTTGACACCAGATCCTGCCTTATGTATTATACTAGGCCTTTTAAGTCAGAGGAAGCTAAAAATTTACATAAACATTGTAGACTACATTTGTAAGACTAAAATGGAGAGAGTGGAATTTCAATTCAGCAAGGCTTCCTAAATTTTGTCCCTTTTTGCTTTAAATATTTCTGTGAAATAACATTTGATATTGGATAATTTTTTTTACTGAGGTCCACTCATAGTTCTTTAGACATTAAACCTAAATCAGCATAGGTTTAAGGTGAAACTAATTGCAAAGTCAAATAGGGAGGTTTTTTGGTTTGTTTTGGTTTGGTTTTTTTGGGGGGGGTTTTTTATTCACTCCAGACAAAACCAGAATGGCAGAACCTCAGTGCATAGGATGGTTCATGTCTTGTGTGTTTTCTGCAGGAGTATGTCTCCAAACCTTTTAAACAGAGGCTCACCACTTGCTTTCAACGTTGCCAATCCCAGCAGTGGTGCCGACTGCACAGAACCATTTGCAAATGGTGTTGACATCCAGGTCAGCAATGTGGACTACAGGCTGTCCCGGAAGGAGCTACAGCAGCTCCTCCAGGAAGCCTTTTCCAAGCATGGCCAGGTACTCTTGTTGTTTGGGTAATTGGTTTGGATTTTTGGGAGTGGATGGTATTATCAAGACAAGATCTCAACTCTTTAACTTCAGACATGTGAGAGTCCTGCCTCAGCTTTCCAATTGATATTAAAGACAGAAGCCACTCAGCTTCACTCTTTCAATTTTTAAAAAGACTTACTTTAAAATTAATTATGTGGGTTTATGTGTATCTTTGTGTGAGTATGTGTGTGGGTGCCCTTGGAGGCCAGAGGTGTCCAGATATCTTGGAGCTGAAGTTTCAGGAGGTTTTAAGCTGCCTAATATGGATGCTTTGAAGAGTAGCATAAGCTCTTAACTGTTGAGCTGTTTCTCCAGCTGTCATACCCTGCCCCCCAACTCTTGTTCTTGTTGTTTCACCCTTGGTGCAGTTCAGTGCCACAGGGCCTAATTGGACACATGGGTAGGACTGGGCAAGTTTGAACTTCTTTTCCCTTATCTGCGTTAGAAGAAATGTAGAACTCATAGTTTTTAGGACCTCACCCCAGAGAAAATGAAGCTAGCCATGAGAAGTGCATGTCATAGGCAGAGGGACTCACTAAAAGCTACATGCAGAAATACAGAAAGTCTAAAGTAGTGACTCTCAACTTTCCTAAGGCTGACCCTTTAATACAGTTCCTCATGCTATGATGACCCGCCAACCATTGTTGCTCTTTCATAACTAATTTTGCTGTTATGAATTATAATGTAAGTATCTGATATGCAGGATATCTGATACGACACTCTGTGAAAGGGTTATATGACCCCATCCCACCCCCAAAGGGTTTGCTGCCCACAGGTTGAGAACCACTAGTCTAAAGTAGTAGTGGCTACTTCTCAATGTACCCACCCCAGTGTTAAGATGCAGTTTATGAAAAAATGCACCTTTCATAGAACTTGCAGAGAAGTTTTCTGAGCCTGCCTCTGAGCGTGGCATGTGCAAGAGCAAAAAGGCAGACTGACTAGCTCCTTTGAAGATCATCTACACTCTGGTCACGTGTAGCACTTTATTCAGACAAGTTACTCTGTGCAGGCTCTGACATCTGCTAGCATATTGTTCAACAGTTTACTCTCACTTTGGAAGTTGACAGACTCTAGATAGATACTGGTAGTGCTCTGTTTTACTTTGTCCTGTTGTAGGTGAAGAGTGTTGAGCTCAGTCCCCATACCGATTACCAGCTCAAGGCCATTGTCCAGATGGGCAACCTGCACGAAGCAGTCTGTGCCGTGAACAGCCTCCACAGGCACAGAATTGGCAGCAAGAAGATCCTGGTCTCACTCTCCACAGGCGCTGCCAACAAGTCACTCTCCTTACTAAGGTATAAAACAGCATCCAAGCCATTCACTTAGCATATAACAGTCGACACACAGACACTTTGGGAAATAATAAAAATAGATTTTTATCACATTCCCCTTCATCCTCTATGCAGTGTGGTTATTGTTAAATGATAGGGTTTGAAATCTACCCTCTGGCTTTTGTTCAAGTCATTAAGCAAAAGCCAAACACAGCTTGAATTTGGCAGGCCTTTGAGAGTGAAGGAACATACTGCATACCCAAAACAGGTCCCAAGACTAGCAGGTCTCTGTAGTAAAATGCAGAATTCTTCACTAGAAGGGTAAAGTCCTCATGCAGCCTCCCTGATGACTGAGTCAGTGTGAGCTCTTGGACTGTTCAGAGCAAGTCTTCATGCTGCTTTGGCTCAACTGCTGTGAGGAGCTAGTAAAGTAAGATTCACTGAGTTTTGGAATATTTCTACTTGACTAGTATTTAAAGTTGTGGGTGTTTTTTGTTTGTTGTTTTTTCTTAGAATAAAAATAATACTCAGCTTTTTGCAGTGCTTGGGGAAGTTCAGCAAAATGGAGAAAACCTTCTATTCTGTGGCTCCAGACTATTCGCCCTTTCTAGTTAGGCTTGTTTGTTTTTAGTACCTTTTTTGTAAAGAGTGGTAAAGATGATACTGTATGCAATTACATGTCCAGTCACATGCAGAAATCCCAGTCCCATATATCTAACATATAAGCCACACATGACAAAAGATAATTCAGACTGTTTTCCTTCGCTCTGAGTTAACCCAGTGTCTCTCTCCCCATCCTCCTGTCCCCAGGAAAGCCCATGTGGACTTCCTGTTACTGAATCCCAAGGAATTACTTGATTAGTTTTCATGGCTTGTCCTTAAACCTTTTGATTTTCCTTTAACTTTTCTGAAAAGTAAACTCTAATGTATCAAAAACTAGTAAGTTTACTTTGCTTGCATTTTGTGTTAGTTTTATGAACCTTTAAAAAAATATACTTGGGAAGTACACACACACACACACACACACACACACACACACACAGGGGCTGAAGAGATAGGTCAGAGGTTAAGAGCACTGCCTGCTCTTCCAGAGGTTCTGAGTTTAATTCCCAGCAACCACATGGTGGCTCACAACCATTTATAGTGTGATCTAATTCCCTCTTCTGGCGTGCAGGTGTACATGCAGGTAGAACACTGTATACATAATAAATACATCTTTAACACACAGACACACACAGTAATATATGGGAGTAGTCTGTCCTCTAACTCATGGATTTTGTCCTACAGTGCAGAAACAGTGGCTATTCTTCAGGATGCTCCTGCCTGTTGTTTGCCTCTCTTTAAATTAATAGACATCTATGAAAAGAAGTAAGTTTTGTTTATTGTTCCATTGATGCAGTGGTAATTGGTGACTTCTATGCAAAAACAAAAAAAACAAAACAAAACTATAATACTCAGCCTTAAGAACTTCTCACCAGGGAAAGAACAAAACAGAGACAGTGCTGTTCAGATTGGAAGTTTGAATCTAATACCTTTTTTTTTTTTTTAAGCAAATTTAGACTTGAGTTCCTATCTTAAGGTTTTGTTGCTATGACAACGGCAAATCTTATAAAGGAAAACATTTAAAAAAAAAAAAAAAAGGAAAGCATTGAACTGGGGCTGGCTTACTGTTGTAGAATTGGCTGTTAGACTCTAGAGGGCTCCTCTACCCCAGCTAGTTTCCATATAATTGAGACAGAGACCTTTTAGAATTGTAAAAGCTTAGCCGGGTGTAGTGGCGTACACCATGACTGGGCAGGTATTAACCCTCTAGGCTATTTTGCTATTCCCAGCTACACACCCTAAATTACTTGCCTTAATTGTTCCTGTCTGGGCTCTTCTGTTCTATCAGGCCAGCCTTCATGGCCACATGCTCATGGTCCATATTGCCCCATGGTGACTTTCTTCTCTCTGGCTTCCTCTCCTCCTGCTATGTCTTCTAACTCTCTCTCCTCCTCCTGGCCTCCTGGTCCCTCTGAGACCCCAAGCCCAGGAACCTAAGCACTGCCTACTTCTCTTCTGCCCAGTTACAGGCTTCAGCAAAGTTTACACAAATACCAGTGTATGTTAGAATGTCTGGACAACAACCAGATCTTGGGAGCCAGTAATTAGCATTAGAATACGTAGCACTAGACCAACCCCAACAGCTTACAGTTTCAGAGATTGTTTGTTGTCATCACGGTGGCTTACAGGTAGTTGTGGTGCTGGAGAAGTAGCTGAGAATTCTATATCCAGACCCATGGGCAGCAGGAAGATAGACACTGGGCCTGACTGTCTTAGAGGTTTAGTCTATTGTCATAGTAAAAGCATGGTGGCACCAGGCAGACATGGTGCTGGAGAAGGAGCTTGAGGGTTTATATCAAGATCCACAGGCAGGAGAGAGAGAGAGAGGGGGGGTGGGGGGTGGGGTGGGCGGGCTAGAGCAGAGGTTCTCAACTTTTATGTAGTGACCCCTTTGGGGGTTGAATGACCCTTTTACCAAGGTCACATACCAGATATCCACATTGCTATTCATAACAGTAGCAAAATTAGTTGTAAAGTAGTAGCCAAAATAACTTTATGGTTGGGGCTCACCACAACATGAGGAACTGTTAAGGGTCACAGCATGAGAAAGGTGGAGAATCGGTGGGCTAGAGAGATGATGACTCAGCAGTTAAGAGTGACACTGCCTGCTCTTGCAGGGGACCCAGATTCAATTCCTAGCTCACCCACCTATAATTCTTTCTCCAGTGGATCTGATGTCTTCTTCTGACCTCCAAGGGCACTACACATGTGTGGTGCACAGATATACACGTAGGCAAAACATATATACACATCAAATACTTTTTTTTAAAAAGAAAAAGGAAATTCAAGTGCCTGTGGAACAGGAACCGATGACTGGTGTTGGGTAGGAAGCAAGCTGGCAGGGTAAAAGGTAGAAGGCATCTGGTTGAGAGCATTGTAGGACAGATGGGAAACAGGAGCAAGAAGCTCGAGTGGGAAGCACAGGCCTGGGTCTTGGTTTTGGACATAAAAGTTCTAGGGCATCGTTGGAGTCGCTATAGAGAGTTAGAGTGCATTCTAGAGGCTCTGAGTGAGATGTTGGTTGTGAAAGTAATGGCTATTTGCTGAAGAGGCGTTATTTCTGATGAGCAGGGAAGCAGATACGGCCAGAAGAGGTGAGAGGGAGGTAGAATTGGATAGAAGGCCAGGAAAGCAAACAAGGTCCCAGAGATAAGGGTAAGTAGGAAAGATAACATGCCAGACATTGGGAAATCTTAGGGGGCTGAGGAAACAGGATGAGGTTTGGGGATGACTAGGGACATAGAGCCAGGAAGGAAGGGGATTAGAACCTGAGTAGAGATCAATCCTGAGATCAATTATTTTTACTCTAAAGAAAATGAGAGTTTAAGACCAACAATGAGAGCACAGAGAAAATGCTTATCTCCTCATGTGGGGAGACCCCAAGGATGGCTGTAGGGCACTGGGAATGGAACCTGGAGAGGTAGGAAGGAATTGCCAATACCCAGGCCAAGCCCCACCCAGGCCTGATTGCACTCAGTCCTCACTCAGCACTATGAGATACAAGTTATCACAGCATTTTAAAGACCACAAAATTGAGACTCAAACTGCTTGTGTATCTTAACTAAGGTTATAAAGGCTGAAGTAGAGTCAGGATGTGAACTCAAGTCTGTCTACATCCAGAGCCTGGGCTTTTATGCTCCAACTATAGCAGGTCCAAGTCAGGGTTGAGGAGTCCAGGTACAGAGGACAGCGCTCCACAGTGCAGGTCAGTGTGGGTGAGAACATCTCTCTAAAGGAGTGTACACTTAAAGGGCAGTGGTTGGAGGTGACACATGTTGAGAGCATTCCCATCCCAGACACATAGGCGAAGGAAGACACTGCCATGGGAAGGGGCTACCAAGGGATAGTTCTGCTGTTGCCTGGCTGTATGACTTCAGGAGTAAATGAGCTCAGTCAGTAGTTTGATTTTACTCATGGAGAGATGGGGAAGCCATTCTGTGTTCCTTTAGTAAACAGGTCAGGTGTTTCTATATAATCAAAGAAAAACATTCTAAGCCAGCACCTCTTTTCTGTTCTTAGGTATGGACACAAGTTAAATGTGTCTGATTTATATAAATTAACAGACACAATTGCAATCCGTGAACAGGGAAATGGGCGGCTGGTGTGTCTCTTACCAAGTAGCCAGGCCCGCCAGAGCCCCCTGGGCACTTCCCAGTCACATGATGGCTCCTCCACAAACTGCAGCCCAGTTCTGTTTGAAGAGTTGGAGTATCACGAACCTGTCTGCAGGCAGCACTGCTCTAATAAGGACTTCAGGTACATTGATGCGCTCCAGAGAGTGAGCGGGGAATGCTGTCCACTCCTGAGAAGTCAGCTCACTGTTTACTCTCTTTCCTGCAGTGAACATGAGTTTGATCCAGACTCTTACAAGATTCCGTTTGTGGTTCTTTCTTTGAAAGTCTTTGCACCTCAAGTTCATAGTCTTCTCCAGACCCACGAGGGCACGGTGCCTTTGCTAAGGTGAGCCATGGTAGCCTTTGGGAGTAGAGTGCTGGTAGGGTCATTTCTGCAGTTTGCCTACTGATGGAACCAAGGATTAGAAAGAGGGCTCTGTCCTAGGGTGAAGCTCTGAGGAATGGATTCATGCACTCAGTATTTCAACAAGAAACTGGCTATATGTTGAATTTCACAAACATAAACATGAGGATAGTTTGTTTTTTTGCCAAAGAGATGCATCTAAATTGAAACCTGCACAGGTGCCAGGAAAATGCATCTTTTCACCTGTGTTCAGGTTCCAAGGCTGTAAAGAAAATCATACATTAGAGTACATTGAACTACTCTGGGCCGTGGACAAAGGCCAGCTCCAAACTTGGTGGCTCTGACAATCCAAAGTGCTTTATCTCACTCCCTGCTGAACACTGCCTGGGGATTTCTGGAGCTCTTCATTAGACTGTGTCACAATGGCAGTACTACAGCGGTTACTTCTCAACAGATACATGGTTAAAACCTGCTCTTCAGCCTGCAATGCCCTTTTCATTATTTTCACTTAACCTTTTGTCCCTTCAGCTTTCCAGATTGCTATGCTGCGGAATTTGGTGGCCTAGAAATTACACAAGACAGCCACAGGGGTGTCCCCTTAGAGCACTTCATCACCTGCATTCCAGGAGTGAACATTGCCACTGCTCAGAATGGCGTCAAAGTAGTGAGGTGGATTCACAACAAGCCCCCGCCTCCCAACACTGGTAGGTGGGCCAGTGTCAGGGATTCAGCCCTAAGCTCCCAGCCATCTACAGGAAGGCCAGGCTTTGATTTCAAACAGCAGCACCATTTTCACCAAGTGTCTCCTCTAATCTTTTTTGGTTTTGTTTTTGTCACATTAAAACCTGATCCTAGCCCCCTCCCTCCTTTCTTCTCAGGCCTACCTTCGAGCCTCTCTTCTCCTCCTCCCCCATTTCCTCCTCTCCTCAGAGAAGGGGAGGCCCCTAAGGGGAACCAACCCACCCTGGTACCTCAAGTCACAGAAGGACTTAGAGCATCTTCTCCCACTGAGGCCAGACAAGGCAGCCCAGCTAGGGGAAAGGGATCCAAAGGCAGACAATGGAGTCAGAGATATCCCCTACTACCACTGTTAGAGGGCCCACATGATAGCCATGCTGCACATCTGTTACATATGTGTAAGGGATCTAGAGCCCATGCAAGTTCTTTGGTTGGTGGTTCAGCCTCTGTGAGCCCCCACGGGCCCATGTTAGTTTACTCTGTACGTCTTTTCGTGCTGTCCTTGACCCTCTGGCTCCTTCTGTCATTCTTCCCACTCTTCCACAAGACTTTCCGAGCTTACCCTGTTGCTTAGCTCTGGATCTCTGCATCTGTTGCCATCAACTGCTGGATGAAATCTCTCAGAAGACAGTTGTGCTAGGCTCCTCCTGTCTACAAGCATAGCAGGGTATCATCAATAGTGTCAGAGTTGGGCCATTTATTGGATGACCATTCCCTCAATCTCTGCTCCGTCCTTATCCCTACACTTCTTGTAGGCAGGACAGATTTGGGACAAAGCTTTTATGAGTAGGGTGGTGTCCTTCCTTCTACTGGAAGTCCCACCTGGCTACAGGAGGAGGCAACTTCAGGCTCCATATCCCCCACTGTTAGGGATCTCAGCTAGGGTCATCCCCATAGAATCCCTGAGGATTTCCCTGTCCCATAGATGATTCCACTGATTTTTGTTCTCCCGGTACCCCCTCCCCGACTCTCCCCACATCTGATCACTGTCCCCACTCCCACACAGCTTTCCCCCCCCCCCCCCCATCTACTTCAGATGAAATTCAACTTCTACTTCTTCATGAGATTCAAGCATCCTCCCTTGGCCGCCCATCTTGGCTTCTTTGGGTCTGTGGTTGTAGCATGGTTATCCTATATATTATGGCTAGTATCCACTTACGAGTCAGTATATGCCATACCTGTCTTTCTGTGTCTGGGTTACCTCACTCAGGATGATCTTTTCTGATTCCATCCATTTGCCTGCAAATTGCATATCTTTATTTTTAAAAGCTGAGTGGTATTTCATTGTGTAAATGTACCATAGTTTTTTTTCTCCATTCTTCGGTTGAGGGATATCTAGGTTAGTCCAGTTTCTGACTATTATGAACAAAGCTGCTATGAACATAGTTGACTAAGTGCATCTTCTTCTTGTATGGTAGAGCGTCTTTTGGGTATATGCCCAGGAGTGAAGTAGCTGGGTCTCAAGGTAGATCTACTTTCAGTTCTCTAAGAAATGTCCAGATTGATTTCTAAAGTAGCTGTACAAATTTGCATTCCCACCTGCAGGTAGAGGAGTATTCCCCTTGCTCCCCTCCTCCCCAGCATGTGCTGTCACTTGAGGTTTTTAATCTTAGCCTTTCTGATGAGTGTAGGATGGAATCTCAGAGATGTTTTGATTTGCATTTCCCTGATGACTAAGGATGTTGAGCACTTCTATATTTCTTGGCCATTTTCTGTTTAGCTCTGTACCCCCCACCCCTTTTTTTGTTTTGTTTCATTTTGTTTTTCAAGACATGGTTTCTCTGTGTAGCCTTGGCTGTTCTAGACTCACTTTGTACCAGGCTGGCCTTAAACTCACAGCGATCCACCTGCCTTTGCCTCCTGAGTGCTGGCATTAGAGGAGTGCACCACCATGCCTGACTTTCTTGAATTCTATCTATTTTGGATATTAGCCTTTTGTCAGATGTAGGGTTGGTGAAAATCTTTTTCCATTCTGTAAGGTGCCGTTTTGCCCTGTTGACAGTGCCTTTGCCTTACAGAAGCTCTTCAGTTTCATGAGGTCCCATTTATTAGTTGTTGATCTTAGAGCCAGTGCTATTGGTGTTCTGTTCAGAAAATTGTCTCCTGTGCCAATGAGTTCATAGCTATTTCCCACTTTCTCTTCTAATAGATTTAGTGCACCCGGTTTTATGTTATGATCTTTGATTCACTTGGACTTGAGTTTTGTGCAGGGTGATAGGTATGCATTTTTCTACAAGTAGATATCCAGTTAGACCAGCACCATTTGTTAAAGATGCTTTCTATTTTCCACTGTGTGGTTTTGGCCTCTTTGTCAAAATCATCAACCTGCTTTTATGCAAATACCATGCAGCTTGAAATCAGTGAGGACGATACCTCTAGAAGTTCTTTTATTGCACAGAATTGTTTTAGCTACCCTGGGTCTTTTATTTTTCCATATGAAGTTGATGGTTGCTCTTTCAAGGTCTGTAAAAAATTGTGCTGGAATTTTGATGGGAATTGCATTGTATATGTAGATTGCCTTTGGTAAGACAGCCATTTTGCTATGTTAATCCTACTGATTCGTGAGCGTGGGAGGTCTTTCCATCTTATGATCTCTTCTTCAGTTTCTTTCCTCAAAGTCTTGAAGTTCTTGTCATACAGGTCTTTCACTTGCCTGGTTAGAGTTACACCAAGAGATTTTATATAATTTGTGACTTTTGTGAAGGGTGCTGTTTCCTTGGTTTCTTTCTCAGCCTATTTGTATACAGAGGGCTACTGATTTTTTTTTTTTTTTTAGTTAATTTGGTATTCAGCCACTTTATTGAAGGTGTTTATCAGCAGTAAAAGTTCTCTGGTAGAGTTTTGGGGGTCACTTATGTATCCCCTCCGCTCTTCAAAGTCCCCAGATGCTAAGGACACCTGCCATGAAGCCTGACAGGCTGACTTTGAGCACTGGGATCCATGTGGTGGAAGGACAGAACCATCTCTTGCATACACAAGTGCCCCCCCCCCCACACACACACACTCACTTCTCTTTGGCCCTAATGTACCTTCGGCTTGCACCTCTGTTTAAAGCTAGAAGGGTATCTGAGAGCCTGGCCTGAGTCAGCAGTTCCTTCCTACCCGTCCTCTCCTCCCTCAGTCTGGGGCTGCACAGGGCCTATGGGAGACTCCCAACCTCTGTCTTGTGCTTTGAGTCTACCCACAAATCCCTTGTACTTCTCTATAAAGGTTTTTGTCTGATGTTTTTTAACGTTTTGCTTTTTGTTGTTTTGTTGTTGTTGTTGTTGTCGTCATCACTATTACTGTTGGAGACAGTGTCTTACGTATATAACCAAGGCTTGTCTTGAGTTCATGACCCCCTTGCTTCAGCCTACCCTGCCCCAATGCTGACATTTTTTTTGTTGTTGTTGTTTGTCATTATGCCAGCTCTACTTAGGCCTTTTTTTCTTTTTTTAATTCTTTTTTATGTGCTCATTGGTGTTTTGCCTGCATGTATGTCTGTGTAAGAGTGTTAGAAGCCCTGGACCTGGAGTTACAAACAGTTGTGAGTTGCCATGTGGTTGATGGGAATTGAACCCTGGTCCTTTGGTTAAGAGTCCTCTTATCCACTAAGCCACCTCTGCACACCCATTTGTTGTTTTGTTGTTGTTGTTGTTGTTAAAGCTTTTTTTATGTGTTGTAAACACTTGAGACTACAAAAACCTGATGATGCAGATCTGTTTATCACAGCATTTAAGAGACAGAGGCAGGAAGATTGCTGTGAGTTTGCTCTTCATAGGATGGTCCAGTCCTGCTAGGGCTATATAACAAGACCCTGTCTTAAAAAAGTAGGTGTGTAGGTAAATCTGTTTCTGCCTCAATTTTCCATCCTGCTCCCCGTGGCTTTCTGAGTAAAATTTTAACTCCATTATTGGTTAATTCCATTCTCATGGGCTATCTTCCTAGTGCCCATCTATACTGTGTCTGTGGAAAAAGTATGATCCACGTGGCCAAGTGACAAATGGATCTAAAAATATAGCCAATGTGGTCTGGGAAGTCCTTGTTAATCTTCACTTCTGGCATAGCCCTAGAGTGTTTTGTGCTTCCTTTTGACACCTTTTGAGAATTAAGGCAAATGGTTTCCCTGCCTGTAGTAAGATGGGCTGGTTATTTTGTTCTGTGGCACCTGTGTTGCTGCATAGGGATGCTAAGCTAAAAACAGGAAATCGCCTTTCAGCCAATGAAGTCATGCCTGAGGTCTTATGTGTTTTGTTTCTGTTTTTCTTCTGTAGACCCTTGGCTTCTGCGTTCTAAAAGTCCTGTGGGTAATCCCCAGCTGATCCAGTTCAGTAGAGAAGTCATTGACTTACTGAAGAACCAACCATCTTGTATACTACAAATCAGCAATTTCATCCCTTCATACCATCACCATTTTGCAAAGCAATGCCGAGTTTCAGATTATGGATATTCCAAGCTGATTGAACTACTAGAAGCTGTGCCTCACGTTTTGCAGGTAAAGGATATGAGGCAGTGTTCTTCCCTGACTTCAGCTGCCACAGCCAAATACTCACACAGAATGATGACCTCATTTCTCAGAAAGCCGTTCTGAACTAAAATCTTCCTGTAAGGGCTTGCTTCAAAATGCAAGAGCCTTCTCAAGTTTTGAGGAAACTACAAATTTCCAACGTGAAAGAACTCCTTAGAGGCCAGTGGCCATCTTCCTTCTAGTGTCTATGGGCTGGCACCTGCTTTCCAGCAGTGTTCTCTATAATGCTCATTATTGCAAGGGAGTATTATGCTCACAGTTGGTACCTACCCTTTGTGAGTTAGACATTAGTCGCTGGGCATTGGATCCTATCTAGACTACCTATAACTTCCCTGAAGACAGCGTTTTCATATTTCCCACTTCTTAAAAAGATCTGAAAACCTTTAGCTGCCTTGTAGAGTTGCTGTCAGTCAGCCAGATTGAACATGTGCTCTTCCTCTTGTGCTTGTGGTCTTCTGAGACAGCAGCACTTTGAAAACAAGCAGCTAAATGATCCTGGCCCCAGACATCTAGGCTGAATTGTGTCCATTTTAAATTGCCAGCATTATATATTGACAGAGATAATCTGAGAGTAACAAGAGCAAGAAAGGCAGAGACAAGGCTGACACAAGAACATATTATCTTTTGAGTTCTTCATAGTATAAGTAATCAGAACATTTCCTTTTCAGATTCTTGGAATGGGCTCCAAGCGTCTGCTGACCCTCACTCATAGGGCCCAGGTAAAGCGCTTTACTCAGGATTTACTAAAACTTCTCAAGTCCCAGGCCAGCAAGCAGGTCATTGTGAGAGAGTTCTCACAGGCTTATCATTGGTGAGTTGAATGGAAGCTTTAAAAAAAAAAAAAAAGCAGTCTTTTGTAAAGCTTATTACTATGGTAACGATTTTACTCATTCTTTGCCCATTTCCCATCTTAAAACATAGGTGTTTCTCAAAGGACTGGGATGTCACAGAGTATGGTGTTTGTGAATTGACTGATATCATATCAGAGATCCCAGACACAACCATCTGCTTGTCCCAGCAAGATGATGACATGGTCATTGGTATCCGAAAAAGAGGTGTGTGGGCGGATGTTGTCTACCTCACTAGTGCCTTTGTTTTTATTGTGCTTTTGAGTACTGACTTCTCTGTGTAGCCCAGGCTGGTCTTGACTTTACTAGTACTCTGACCTCAGTCTTCTAAGAGCTGGGATTGTGAGCACGAGCCTAGTCAGTCACCGTTTACTTTTACATAGAATAGTGTGTGTGTGTGTGTGTGTGTGTGTGTGTGTGTGTGTGTGTGTGTGTGTTAAGGGGGTGCTCTTTTCTCTCTCTTTCCATGGTTCTTAGTGGTTTCTTGGGAAGTGCAGCTTGTAAACCTGTCTGGTATGCAGAATCTGTGTTCTGTAGAGGAAGGGAAGCTATGTGCCCTGTAAGGAAGCACACTGGTCAGCTGTGCACCTGTAATCCCAGCTGATGTTGCTGTGGGTTCAAGGTCAGCCTGGCCTACAGAGCAAGTCCCAGTACAGCCAAGGCTACACAGAGAAACCTTGTCTGGGGGTGGAGGGGGGGACAAAGAAAGAAAGAAAGAAAGAAAGCTAGCTCACTGGTTTTTAAGAATCTACTCAAAAGGAGAGAAGAAACTGTATCTGGCATTTTATTAAATGCTTTTCAAGCTAGTGTAGTGGTTTCTAGTGTCCATGTTATCTGATGCAGACTGTTTTAGTTCTAAGAATTATTTCACTATGCATACTTTGGAAGAAAACAAACACAGAGGAAGGTGGCGTTTATCTTTCCAGTTGTAGTAGTTCACTACACGAAGATAGGTTTGTTAATTATCATATTCTGCCCGTTACCAGTGAGAGGGTCTCTGTCCTGAGGTCACAGGCCTCCAGAGTTAAAACAAAGTAGTGTCTATCTTTTCCTAATTCTCTCCCAGTCAATTTAAAATAGATAGAAATGAAGATCAATGTTTATATATTTTTCTCTTTTATTTTGTTAAATTTTTGATGCCTGATACTCTTTTCTGCCAGCCACTTTTTTAAATGATAATACAGAAATTTAGTATCACAAGTTTTGGTACAAAGGAAATGAAAACAACATTGACAAGCCTTCATCCAAATACAAATATTACTACCAGCAACTTTTAACTAAAGATCAAATAGCTAAACAAAAAACCACGTGAATGTTCAAAAGTGTGATTTCACAGAAATAGCATGTGTCTGTCTTGTTCACATGGACAGAACTGACAGCGCCCCTGCAGGGTTGGTACTAAATACTGTGGGTGTAAGCCTGATTTATACGGTGCTGTATTTTTTAAAGAACGAACTCAGGATGAAATAGAAAGGACAAAGCAGTTCTCCAAGGATGTTGTGGACCTGCTGCGCCACCAGCCCCATTTCCGGATGCCCTTTAACAAGTTCATTCCCTCTTACCACCACCACTTTGGCCGTCAGTGCAAACTTGCATACTATGGGTTTACCAAGCTGCTTGAACTTTTAGAAGCCATCCCTGAGATTTTACAAGTAAGTGAAGAGCTGCTGCTACTTTAAGTGTTTTTCTGAGCCGTGTATAGGGAGCTGTTGTTACTGTTCTTAGTTATGAGTCTGCAATCCTCTAGTCAGCAAAACTGTGTTGACCTGTTAGCAAATTTAGGTAAATGTGTGATTTGCTCTGTAATCCCAGAATTTATGAGGTGGAGGTGAAGGAATTCTGTGATTGAAGCCAGTCTGGGTTAAACATCAAGACTCCACCTCAAAAATAATCTTCAGCATGTGTTAGATAATCACTGGAAATAGGATGAGATGGCTTAAATGTTAGACTGGATATTTTTTGAGCAGCACAATGCTTCCCAAACCCCCTTGGAGATAGGGGAGTAATTGTGCCAAGCTCTTCAAGCAGGGTTGAGTTTCTGTTCTTAATTTTACTAACATTAATTTTTACTCCAAAAGTATTGTTAAGCCTTTGTTTTTGTAGCCTAGTGGTGATGGCGCCCCCCTTTAGTCCCAGCACTCGGGAGGCAGAGGCAGGTGCATCGCTGTGAGTTTGAGGCCAGCCTGGTCTACAAAGTGAGTCCACGACAGCCAAGGCTACACAGAGAAACCTTGTCTCAAAAAATCAAAAAAAAAAAAAAAAAAAAAGAAAAGAAAAGAAACTTCATTTTTGTAAAATACACATAACAGAATTTATACGGCCAGGAAAAGGAACATCTTACATGTGTGTTTAAGCTCTGAGAGAAGAGTTCTTTGATCTTACAGAACTATGCCTTCAAAACCACATTCCCATCTTACGTGACCAATGTGTAGGTTTCCATGCCATTTAATTCTACAATCAATCATGTGTTCAAACCCCTCCTTACTCCCTATGTGTTTTTTAAGGTGTTAGAATGTGGAGAAGAGAAAATCCTGACTTTGACTGAAGTGGAGCGATTCAAAGCTCTAGCAGCCCAGTTTGTTAAGCTTCTGCGGTCCCAAAAAGATAACTGCCTTATGATGACAGATCTACTTACAGAATATGCTAAGACGTTTGGATATACATTTCGTCTCCAAGACTATGATGTCAGCTCGGTCTCAGCTTTGACACAGAAGCTCTGCCATGTTGTAAAGGTAAGCCAGTGTCCTTCTACTGCCCAGGCTGTGTGGCATGGTCCGTGTGAGCTGCTGCGTGCTCTGCGTGCAGCAGTTCTCGGTGTGTACCCTGTGTGGCTTGCTGTTGCTCATTGAAACCTTACTAGACAATAGAAGAAGGCTTGGCTTGCACTTTAGATTTATGGTCTTTTATATCTTTATCACCTTTCTGAACTGACAAGGTCACTTTATCCTAAAGTACATGTGCTCAGGTATAGTCATCTCAGCCAGGCTGGCCTGAAGTTGAATCCTTCCAGAGTCTTTATTTCCAAGATTCCTAGAAGACTGTATTATGTATCTTCCATGGATCCTGACTCATTTAGGAGTCATCTTGACAACAAGCACAAGGTCAGAATTGCCCTTGTGGTTTGCAAATCCCCTTTAGAGGGCAACCTCCCTCCTCCTCCTTGCTCTCCTGTGCTGAGCTGACCCTCCCATGTATAGGTAGAGCAGCTGGACAGTTTCCAGAACATCTGCAGACCTATATAACACAAGACTAGGGAAAGACTGTCAGGAGGGGGGAAAATGGAAAGGGAAGCAGAAAGTGGCACCATCACACAGAGGCACAGGGGAAATCTGGTTATATACTGATAGGTTAGAGGAGGGGCCATGTCAGGAGCCAGTAGCATTCCATGAGCCTTAGGTGGGTGGAGGCACCTGGCTTGTTGCTGAGAACAGCACTTACAGTAGGCTGAGCAATGAGGTAGCAAGGGGAAGTAGCAGCAGGATTTGCCATAGCTTGTGGCTAGCTTGCTTGTGAGAGGGCCACAGCTAATCACATGGGATGAAGGGAGCCAATGAGCTGCTGGCCTGGTGTCCAGGTGCTGCGTGCGGTTGGGTGTGTTAGAAAGTTCCAAAGAAGGATAACCTGAGAAGTAAGCAGACAAAGGCAAGAAGGGCTTCTGGGAAATGAGTATACAGGAGAGAAGGGCTTCTGGGGGGGGAGGGAGGAGGTGGGAGATGGACCAGCAGGGGGGACTGCCTTAATCTTTCACAAGAATGGAGGCTGTTCAGTGGGATCTGATAAAACTAATTCTGGTATTTGTCACCAGGAAAGGATGCTATGTTACCATTAAAGGAAGGTTAAGGTAACTGTTTACAGAAAAGAGGGGCCAAGGTTTAACATAGAAGAGCTCAGAGGAGGGCTGACGTGTGGAGTCGGGTGTGGAGGAGCGCTGTGCACTTGGGAGCTGATGCTCACAGGTGGATGGTAGAGATGGCCACTGTGAGTGTGCCTGACAGGTGTAGGTCCAGAAGCTGATGGCTGGGCTCATGGTGGGAGCTGGCCAGATAACCACAACAGAAAGACTTAGGGGCAAAAGAACTTAAATTGATAGGAATACCAGTGAGCCAGTGGCCCCTTGGTGCTACAGGAGTGTAGCCTGTAATCCTAGGACCTAAGGAGACTGAAGATTTGAAGCTCAAGGCCAGCCTAGACAGGTGAACAAGTCCTATCTCTAAATTAAAAATAAAAAGGGTGGAGTACAGCTCAGTGGTCAGGGTTTCCCAGCTTGCAAAGTTCTGGGTTCCATCTTCAGTACTGGGGATGGGAAGAAACAGAACCAAGTGAAGAAAGGAGTCTGTGTGAGACTTAAGAGAAAATGGAGGAGATTGAAGGTAGCAGAACTGTCTAGGAGTGCAGGAATAGATCCATATTCTCCTTTGGTTAAGTAATTAAAAGGCTGGCAAGGACTATTACCAGAAATCCTAAGGAGTCCTGGCAGAGCTAGTGTTGATACCTGAGAATGGGAAATTTGAGTTTCTTCTTGGGCTTCTTAGTCTCATTAATGAAAAATCTTAGACTCAAAATGGAAGCTAGAGGTCACTTGTTAAGAGTTTTAAAAAACAAACCCCGGGTAGGCAGGCTGTAAATCTTCCAGTGCCTTGAAGAGAAGGGAGTGGTGGTGGGAACGGGAAGCCGTGCCATTTGAGAAGCTGGCGTGGAGGTCAGCCACGTGCTGGGGAGGGGAGTTTTACGGAAAGTGTAAGGAAGCCCAGAGCACCAGGGAACACATGCTTAGTTAGATTCTGGCCGCATCTGAAAGAAAAGACAGAAGAGAAGAATAGTTAAGCCTTTCCAGGTCAGGATTCTGAAAGATTGGCCCGCCCAGACAAGTCTCATGTTGGCCTGTCAGTAGGGGTTGGAAATTCTGGAAAGAAAAAGTACATTGTCTTATGATAAACCCACCTATCATTGAGTTTGATCTTTGTCCTGTCCAACTGAATTAACTATTTTTATGTATAGGGGCATTTTTTTTGTTTGTTTCTTTTTGTTTTGTTTTGCTTGGTTTGGTTTTTTGCCTACATGTATGTCTGTATTGAGGGTGTCAGATCCCTGGAACTGGAGTTATAGATAGTTGTGAGCTGCCAAGTGGGTGCTGGGAGTTAAACCTGGGTCCTCTGGAAGAGCTGTGAGTGTTCTTAACTGCTGAGCTATCTCTCCAGCCCTTGAATTAACTATTTTTAAAGAACATTAAGTTATAGGGCAGAAGAGGGCATTGGATCCTCTGGGACTGGAGTTGCAAATGGTTGTGATGGGCCAGGCTGAGAATTGAGCCCTGGTCCTCTGGAAGTGGAGCCAGTGCTCTTAACCAATGAGCCATCTCTTCAGCCCTCTTCTTAACTCTTCAGGGAGGAGTTAAGGGCATGTCTCTACCTAGATGTGGATTCTATTCCCTAACAAAAGGTGAGAAGGGCTGAGCAGTGGACTTGTTTCTGTCTTCCATTCCATTTCCACCCTAGACACCCTATGATGTGATGTGTGGGAATGAGTTAGTTTAGAAGTGAGTAAAGACAGAGCCTGGAATATGTCTCTGTGGAGAGGTGTCTGCAGGGGAATCAAATAGAAGTTGAAGGATTGTATGTGACAGGTCCAGGTCTCCTCAGTGTCCACTGGCCAAGATACTAGTAAGGGTGGGTTTGGGTGGATAGGAAGGTTGTGAGCCAGGACTAGGAGGAATGTGGCTCAGCGGCTTGAGTGCTTGCTTAGCATACACTAAGCCTTTGCCTTAATTCCCAGTACTGCATAAATTGGATATGGTTATGTACCTTTGTAATTTTGGCACTTGGGAGGTAAAGCAAGGAGGATCATGAATTCAGGGTTATTCTTGGCTACCTAAGGGTCCAGCCTAAGCTATGAGAGACTCAAAACAACAAAAACCCAGTTGAGGACTCTGAGCCAGAGCCAAATATTAATTGATGGGAGGTTTGGTTCAAGTAGCAAAGGCAGGAGAAGGTGAGAGGCCCAGTGCAACCCTGGCTGCATTCTGGAGCCTAGCCGGAGGGCTTGTGGGAGATGCAAGGCATAGCTTCTCAAGCTGTCTGTGAGTCATTGCGTGTGTTCTGAGCATTGCTGCTTCTAAAACATGCCCTAGATGACTGAGGTCAAGGGATGGGTTTCAACAGCATTGAGGAAGCAGTTTCGTCTGGCTTTCTTTTAAAAACAGCAGTATTGATCTGAATGGCTACAGTGCTCCCTAAGACCACGGTGATAACTGGGCCCATGCTGCCTCAGTGGACCATGTTAGGGTCTGCGGTCTTACTGTAGCTGTAGCCTGGGGCCATGGGGAGGTCCAGAGGCGGTGCTGCACTGGGAGCCATATTGAGGTTAGTGGCCTGCATTGCTGCCTGAGACCCTGTTGATGTCTGTGGTCTAACCCGTGACTGTCTTCCCAGTGATGGTAAAGAGCAAGGAAAGTACTTCAGCAGTGATGTCAGTGACTGTGGGTACATAGTTGTGAGAGTGGAATGTGGAAGGCTTTTGTGACAACCGCTACCCCAACCTCAAGCGCCACTCCATAAAAGGAACAGCCTAAACAGGAAGCCATTTATTTGTTTCTTTGTTTTAGTTTTTTGAGACAGGGTTTCTCTGTGTAGCCTTGGCTGTCCTGGACTCACTTTGTAGACCAGGCCGGCCTCGAATTAATTCACAGAGATCTATTTGCATGTGCCTGTCAAGTGCTGGGATTACAGGCATGCACCACTGCGCCTAGCTCAAGAGAACTCTAAGATTATGATGAGGATGCAGAAGTGTAGCTTTCCACAGTTGATGGCTTCTCGCTGGGGGAAAAGTTTGACCATGCTCCAGTGACTATATGCATAACACAGATTGGATTTGGCAGGGTGAGTTGGGGGAGCTGTTACACGGCAGACATGGAAGGACTAGGAAGTGAGTTTGGTCTGGGCATATAATATGATATTCCCAAAGAAGCAATAAAAATAATATGTTGAATTAAAAAAAAAAAAAAGCAGCAGTATTGGCAATGGTCTGGGATTCTAAGAAAGTGATTCAAACTCCGTGGATTCATATCTGCTGTCTAATTGAGTGTCTGCTTTTTCTTTTGTTTCTTTTCTTTTCTTCTTTTTTTTTTAAATCTATGTTTGTTTATATGTATGTGTGCTTGCCTGCTTGTCTGTTTGTGCATAATATAAATGTCAGTGCGGTGCCTGTGGAAGCCACAAGAGGGCATTGGATCACCTGGAACTGGAGTTAGAAGTGGTTTTACCTCCCTCCTTGCAGTCTACTTGCCAAGTGTTCATAACTGCTGGGTAGGAGTGAGAATCTGCTACCATATTCCTGTCTCAGTCCAGAGTGTGCCTGAAAAGTAAAGATGTGCTGATGCTGGGCTGAATCCAGAGTCATAAAGAGGACAAACATGTGATTCTCCAGGTCTCACTGTAGGCAGTGAGCCATTTGGTCCTTGGAGAGAAAGCAAAGCTGGCAGGGGTTGTGGGGAGGGGGTTGTTAGCCTAAGGGGAGAAGACTGGATCCACTGGCTGATAGTTTGAGTGCATAGAACCCTGCCACCTGCTTTTAAAGGCCCATGACAAGTCTCTGGACCTGAAGATGGCAAGTGGTCTCAGTCACCAAGTGCTTGTCTTGGTACCCAAACAGTGCCATGCATCTTTCAGAGGCTCCCTCCCTTAAGTTCTTTGTCTCTTTGAGAATCTGAAATGGTCAACTAGATGCATAGCAGATAAAAACGCTGGCTTTAAAATTATCTCTAGGGCAACAGAAAAATGCAGCCTTTTCAGTGGTTACCAGCCTCGTCACTAGCTTAGCCAAGGCATGTCAGCTGGCCTGCTGTCTCTTTGCTTGAGGGGAGGGCAGCAAGGAAGACAGAACACAGAAGTAAGGAGAGCCATGGCAGTGTTTTCCAAATTACCTCACGATGGGCGTGTGAAATTTGGGCTTCTGGGCTATAGGGAGGTGAAAAACAGTTTCTGCTCCAGTGTCATTCTAAGTGTTGGTCAGCTGTCACAAAGAAACTCATGTGCTCTGCGTGTGTGTGAGTGCCTCTGTTGGTCTGCTTGGCCAGAGTGAGATGATCTGAGTTGGGTTTGCACTCTCTCTTCCTTAGGTAGCTGACATGGAGTCTGGCAAACAGATCCAGCTGATCAACAGGAAGTCCCTGCGGTCTCTCACTGCCCAGTTGCTGGTGCTGTTGATGTCTTGGGAAGGAGATGCCTGTCTTTCCGTTGAGGAGCTCAGGAGACATTACGAGACCACCCACAGTACTCCTCTCAACCCCTGTGAATATGGATTCATGACCTTGACTGAGTTACTGAAGAGTCTGCCTTACTTGGTGGAGGTGTGTGTGTGTGAGTGGGTCTTGAGAACCACCATATTGACAGCTCCACTGAGCACGTCTGGGGCTCTGTTAGGCCTGCATTAGTGTGTGTAGGGTTGGAGGGACACTAGGGGTCTTAACTGGCTGGCCGTTTTTCTTTTTTTACTTTCAGTAATTTTTTCTATCTTTTGAAATTAAAATAAAAGCATGTCATTTCTCCCTTTCATTTCCTCCCCTAAACCTCTCCCATATACCCCCTTCTTGTTCTCTCTCGATTCATGGCCCCTTTTCTTTTTAAAATTTTGTGTTATTATTTACTGCTAGATTGTTTTATTTTATGTGTGTGAATGTTTTGCTTGCATTTAGGTATGTGCATCAAATGCATGCTTAGTGCCCATAGAAGTCAGAAGGGGGCTTTGGAGCTATGGAAATAGAGTTAGGTTTCAGATGGCAGGGAACCACTATTTAGGTGCTGGGAACTGAACCCAGGTCCTCTTCAAGAGCAACAGCTGTGCAAAGCAAATATTTGTTAAATGATAAATGGTAAGAAAGTTTGTTTTTAAATGACTGATTGGTATGCATGCCGTTTTACCATTTACAAAAGAACAACACAGCCGAGTGGCGCACGCCTTAATCCCAGCACTCGGGAGGCAGAGGCAGATGGATCTCTGTGAGTTCAAGGCCATCCTGGTCTACAAAGTGAGTCCAGGACAGCCAGGGCTACACAGAGAAACCCTGTCTCAAAACAAAACAAAAAAACCAGAAAACAAAAAAAAACCCAAAAGAACAACAGACATTTGCATGCTGAAGTGGATGTGCTTGCTTGCTTCACGTAAGAGTCTCGGTTGGCTATGTGAAGCTGTGGGACCTAGAACATCAGCAGTGTCTTCAGAGTTGAGTAATGGAAAATTGGTATGGTCAGTAAAACGTGCTGTTAGTAGCATACCATGGATGCAACTTGGCTGAGGTCTGTCAGGAAGCATTTGTTGGAGTTGCATGGCATGACAATATGTGTGATGCTAGTATGTGACACAGTGTGGAAAAGTGCTGCTGCTGCAAACCCCTTGGGTTCATTATGAGTTTGGCTCTTGAAGTAATTTTTGGTTGTTGGGATTCAGAAACATTTTTATACTGCCAGGTTTTTGCACTCCTCACATGCAGTTTCAAAAGCTGTTACCAGAAGACACGGGTGTGTGTGTGTGTGTGTGTGTGTGTGTGTGTGTGTGTGTGTGTGTGTGTGTGTGTGTGTGTGTTGCAAGGATAGCCACTGTTGTTCTGACTCACATTATTTCTGGGAGATGAGGTCTAGTGGCCATAGCCACTGTGTATGTCTATCTGGGTTGCCTTGCCTTTTGGGACTGCAGATTCTCTACTTTTCTTACCTGCTCACATAGTTTCTTCAGGCGTCACAGGATTATACCTGCAGAGAAAGTAGAGTTGCCCTGGGTTGTTGAGCCTCTCTGGAAGGCCTTGCTGTGAGCCCACTAGGGCTCTGGGGCACCTTCTATGAGACCCTCCTAGAGTTCTTTCAGAAGCCAAAGTGATTTGTGTCCTTCTGCGTGTTCCTGGCAGGAGACACTCACTGCACAGGGGACAGGGCCAGTCACTCAGGAAGTTTCTAATTTTCCTCTTTCTTCTGGGCCAGGTATTTGTGAATGATAAGGCAGAGGAGTATGTGAAGCTCACAAGCCTTTACTTGTTTGCAAAGAATGTGCGGTCTTTGCTTCACACCTATCACTACCAGCAGATTTTCCTTCATGAATTTTCCATGGCCTATACCAAGTACGTTGGAGAAACACTGCAGCCCAAAACATATGGCTACAGTAGTGTGGAAGAGCTATTGGGAGCCATCCCACAGGTAGGTGTTTTTTTCCTCATCTTCTGAGACAGTGTCTTCCCAAAGAGTCATTGCTGACTCCTGATCAGAGATGTAAGGTGTCACCTGAGTACTGCCAGAGAAGACTAATGGTTTTAATATTTCTCAGTGACTTTTCTAAACCTTTATTCCTGTGTTCCTGGTAAGTAAGTTTCAGGCCTTCCCCCTAGAAATGTGCTCAGAAGTCACCTAACCAGACAGGACACCTAAGCAGATGTCCTGAGTAGAACATGGCTAGAGCAGCATAGCCATGACTCCCTCTGCTCAGTGAGTGTGGAGAATGCCCAGGCCCACTTCCTAAGCTTGGGAATCCTGGAGGAGCAGCATCACAGATGTCTGTGAGTTACTGTGTAGCAGGGGGCACAGGCTGTCACAGTAGGTAAGGGCATGCACAAATGAAGAGTAGCTGGCGGCTATGAGAGGCAGTGGAACTGCAGTGGGAGAGTGAGTGCTTAGTTACGTGGCAAGGCTTTGAGTTGGTCCTCAGTACTGCAAAGAATAAAAAAAGGAAGGAAAAAAAAGTTTGCTAGAGCCCTAGAGAGGAGCTGTTCTGAGGGCCTTGCTTCTCCAGAAAAGAGCTTCTCTTTGCTGTGAAGAAGGCAAGGGAGCCCAGGTTTACCTTTGGAAAGCATCACTGCTGTCCACAGAGGAGCTGACGGAGGCTGAGGAAGGAGCTTATGCATGGTCTTGATTGCTGCCTGAGCCCCAGAAGGATTTGGTGAAGGAGCTGAGCTGGGTTAAAATATATATGAGCACTTGTAGTCAAATTCTAAAACACAGAATATTCCAAAACCTTCTGAAGGCAAATGACACCACATTGGACAGTCCAACCCTGGCCTCCTGGGATGAATTACAGGCAAAACACTTTCTCACTATAAAAACAAGGGAAAACTCATCTAAAGTGTGTTCAAGCTATGTGCATACAATGCTTATGGTGAATGCACCCAGACCTCCACTAGGTATGTGCAAATACTGTTGATTTTGAAGCATTTGAGACAAGGTGCTCAGGCTCTGATGAAATAGTGGGAGAATGACTGGAAGCTGAGGGCAGAGATTTGATGAGAGAGCTCAGCGCCCTGGGAGCCAAGGCCTGCTTTCACCTTGACCTGCCTAAAGGGGCAGAGAGCAGGCCAGGACTGCTGCTTTACTGTCATGATTAGCAGTTAGTTGATGGATCTGGGTGATGCTATCCTTTGAGGTTGAGTTCAGTTTCTATTAGAAAAGGTAAGTACTCTCATGTGGGAAGCTTCAGAATTTAAGTACCAAAGCTACAGAAGATACTATTAAAGAGTCATAAATACCTTTAACACTATATCTTTTGAGTTCAGATTGTTCAGCTTTTTCTGGAGTGCGTGTTTCTAGCCTCTGTTGTCTGTTGCTTTAGAAGCTAAAGAGCAAGCATAGAGAAGCTGTTGGCATTCATTGTGTTTTGACTCTGGTGTGTGAGAAGCAGACACAGGAGGCCCCACACTCTTGAATGTTAGGGTACTTTCCTCTCCTTTTCCTTTGCTTAACCAGGAGTATGTCTTGTGTGCAGGTGGTCTGGATAAAAGGACATGGTCATAAGAGAATTGTAGTGTTAAAAAATGACATGAAAAGTAAGTAAGTTCCTATCCCCTCCCCTGGCTCAATTGTGATTCTCTCACTGACCTTTCTCTCTAATGGGCACCCTTGTCTTCTAGACCGGCTAAGCTCACTTGACCTTTTCCCTGCCAATCATGAAGACCAGCCTGCAGTCAGCAGTCAGATCCTGGAGGTGCCAGAATCCCATATAGCTTCAGAACTCCGGCTTGGAACAGGTACTAGGTACTAGAGGAAAAGCAATAAAGTAGACAAAACCTTAAAATTCCAGGAGGTGGATCAGGGTGGGACATGTGGAGGAAAGAAGACAGTGGGTAATTTCATTAAAGTTAAACATACATTTTTTAAAAATTTAGATGTATTTTATTTTTATGTGTATGAGTATTTTGCCTGCATGTATGTCTATGCACCATGTGTGCATCTGGTAGCTGAGGAGAGATTGGAAGAGGGAGTTACAGATGGTTGTGAGGCATACAGAGTGCCAGGAAAAGTCAATGGAAGTAGATGGAAAAGTAGGTGAGTGGAATTCTGGTAAAAGCTGGTCAGTGAGTGGGCACCAAGATTGATGGACTGTGCTGAGCTGGGTGACCAGGGTTCTTGCTAGACTAGATTTGGAAAGGACACAGCACAGCACACAGGCCTTACGAGGAAAAGGGCTCAGGGACCTAACTATGGGGCATAGCATACAGTGTTGTAAAAGTGCTCCTCCAAGTAACTGAGTCACAGGCTTTATGTAGAGTCAGCTCTGTGTCAACAGAAGCCAGCTCCAGAATTCTGTAGACTTGAGCTCCACCACTTAATTATGAGGGATCTAAATACAACTTCACAGGTAGCCAGAAGGATTACTGTGCCTTGTGTTTAGAGAAAAGCTATATTTCCAGCATCTGACACTGCTGAAGTTTCTTGCTTTGTCTGGCTCCTTCCACTGTAGTTTTGTTTCTTGTCCAAGGCCCTTTTCCTTTTTGGGCCTCTTCAGGGACCAATGTTCTAAGGAACACAAGTCTTCAGTAGACTGTGGGCTTTGGTGTATTGTTTGCCAGGAATCTTCTGATAATGGCTTTGTTGTTATTTGTTTTTTATTTTAAATAAATAAATATGTATATATAGAGTGCTTGATTACTTCCAGCTGACTCTGAGGCTGAGGAAAGCCTGAGGAATAGACCTTCGTGCCCGTGTGAGTACAGCTGCTGCCTTCTCTCTGCAGGGTCCAACCAGATGGAGCAGGAGATTCTGCACCTGGCCAGCAGCTCCCCTGTTGATCTCCTCTGTGCTCCTGTCCCTTCATGCCTGCCATCCCCTCAGCTAAGACCAGATCCTGTCATCCTGCAGTCCACTGATCTCATTCAGTTTGAGGAACATTCTCAAGAGCCTTTGGGTAGGTCACACCCTGTATGTTGGGCACTTGTCTGTGGGTTTAGCAAATGACCCCTGATGCCAGTGTAGGAGGTGTCTGTTAGACAAGGAAAGCAATACTGTTTCAGGTATAAAAGTACCTGTGCTGGTTATTCAGGCCCTTCCTTCCTTGTTGGGGTTTCTGCTAACGGGATTTTTTTTTTTTAAGATTTTATTTATTTTGTAATTTATGTGCATTGGTGTGAGAGTGTCAGATCTTAGAGTTACAGACAGTTGTGAGCCGCCATGTGGGTGCTGGGAACCGAACCCAGGTTCCTTGGAAGAGCAGGCAGTGCTCTTAACCACTGAGCCATCTCTCGAGCCCCACTAACGGGATTTATAAATCAGGTTTAATCTAAAGTTGAGGCCAGTATCACTGGGCTGAGGAAGAGCCTCTCCCAGTAATGGTCCTATCCCAAGTCCTCTGGTACTTCTGGCCTTCCATCTTTTCCGAGTTTCAGCTGCTCCTTAGGCAACACCTATCACCTGCTACACAACATCTGCTTAGAGCCCAGTGGACACTGGGGCTTTAGGAAGCTGGTCTGAGCAAGGTACCTATGGTTTGAGACCCCGTAGTCCTGTGAGCTGAAAACCAGTAGAGCTGACCTCTTTTTTGTTGTTTTTTGTTTTATTTTTCAAGACAAGGTCTCATTGTAGCTTTTAGCTTTGGCTGTTCTGAACCTTGCTGGCCTCGAAATCACAGAGATCCATCTGCCTCTGCCTCCCGAGTGCTAGGATTAAAAAGCTAACCTCTTAACATTCTAACTTAGTGCCAGGCTGATGTGAGGTCTGTTCAGCTTCCTTACCCCTGTGTCAGGTGCTGAGGCTGATGGACATTGGAACTCCGACCATGCTGGCCATGGGACCACCACCTCCCCTCCACAGGTTGAGTGACTACAGTCTCTTGACTGTTAGCCTGTTGTTCTGCCTTCTTTGCGGAGTGCCAGGTGCTCTGTGAAAACCCTTGACTGTCCCCTTTCTGTCTCTTTGATCTGACTCTTACCTTTGCTGCTCGTACTTCCGTCCCTACTGTAAACTGGCTTCCATGGTACATTGTCTTTGTGAGGCAGGGTTTGACACTGGTGACCTCAGATAGGGCCAGGTGAGTTTGAAGCTACTTCTGACACAGGAAGAGCCAATAAGAACACAGGCTCACTGTGTTCTCCTTTGAAATCAGGGGTTCTGGGTGGTAGAGATGAGATTGCTTCTCATGGGGCACTAGCCTTTATACACATGTACACAGGAGCTCTTCTGATTGCAGAGGAGAACAAGAATCTGAGGAGCACGGGCCTCTGCCCAGTGCCCAAGGGGAAGCTGGGCTTGTGTCATCCCTCTGTCACTATCACATGGCCTGTGCCTTTGTCATCAGGGGTCCCTTGCTGCACACAAAAGGCATCTAAGACACTGTGGTCTGTCTTCCGCAAACACTTGGGGAATTACATGTGACCTAAGCTCTGAAGAAGAACAGCTGACTCCACAGTCCCACATGGCTCTCCCTTGTCTCTGGTTTCAACACCTCGACAAGAGTGTGGCCTCTGTAAGAAGAATGAGCAGCACTCACTAGCACTAAGGCCCCTGCTGCCTCAGAGAGCCCACAGGAAGCCTACAAGTCTTTGGTCCTAGACAGAGCAATGAAGGGGCAAAGAATATGAGCAAAGAAAAACTGGCCTTTGATAGGTAGCCAGCATGACCTGTCTAAAAATTTGCAATCCAAAGAAAGGTGATGTGTCATTTATACATATATGATTTTGGTGATATACAATATTGACGGTGTATTAGCTAATATCTAAATTGTGGCATAATGTGACATTTGGTAGTTCATTGGTTCGTTTTTGGATTTTGATTGTTTTTCTTGTTTTTGTCTTTGAGACAGTTTCTTCGTATAACAGCCTTGGCTGTCCTGGACCTTGCTTTGTTGACCAGGCTGGCCTCAAACTCACAGAGATCTGAGTGCCTCTCTGCGCCTCTGCGCCTCTCTGCCTCTGTGAATGGTATTTGTGGTTTTTTGAGACAGTATCTTGACAAGTAGCCAAGGTTAGCCTGGTATTGTAACCCTGCCTCAGGTTCCTGGCTTTGGTGGTGTTTTATAAGCTTGTTTTTGCTTTTTAAATACAAATAACCAGAAGCCAGTACTTCTTATGAGCCCTAGAACTAAATCTCTTTACCTTTCTGTCTTTCTAGGAATTTTAGTTTCAAAACAAGAAGAAAAACCAGAAATTCCAGTACCAGTAAAGAAGGGAAATGTGCCCTGTGACTCCTCACCTTGCAGCCCAGCATCTGCCCCTGCTCCTCCCGGCCCCTCCTCAGAAGCCTCCAAGTCACTGTTCAGCAAGGATGCAGTGGAAAGCCCAGCCAAAAAGCAGCCCAAAAATAGAGTCAAATTGGCGGCCAACTTTTCTTTTGCACCTGTAACCAAGCTTTAACTCCCATTTTAAACACAAAATGAAATTAGGAGGGGGGGTGAAACTGTCTGCTCTACACACAAAATGGGCTTAAAAACCTCATTTTATGTCTTGACCCCAGAAGCCACTTTCATAGATGGTCCATTGGCCACTGTTCCTTTTGAACTTTCAGTTGAACTTTTTCTTCCTTTCTTTCTTTATTCCTCTCAGCTATTTGAAAGAACTCTGGCCTTCATTAAGCAACCCATTTACCAGAATTTTCTAGACTTACAAATTGTAGTGATTGAGAAGAAGTGAGCCACGATCATTTGGAAGGAAGTGGCTTGACTCCCATTGAGCAACCTCTGTCTTTTGTTTAAGCAAATGGAGTTGTGGTTGTTGAAGAAGTCAAGCATGTGCTTGAACCTGTGGGTCACACACTGAGTGAGCAGCAGGAGAGCCATTTTCAAACTGACTAGAAAGTTAACTGGCTTCTAGGTGACTTGTTGGTGTGCCTTGTTTTTTATGTAACTATGTCTGTGGTTGACCAGTGTGGCTTCATCCCAATTTTTAAAAATGTTTCCATTTGGAGATTCCATTTAGGAGCTTTCTAGAAAATTGTTTCACGCTTCCCTTCTCATCTGTCCCAGTTTGACAAGGATCAGTTTAAAGAAAGGCGAGGGTCTCAGTGTCATGGTGAAATGCATTTAAAGCCAGTGTTTGAATGACGGCACACGTTATTGTGTGTTGAGAGGTGGTATTGGTAAGAATCTGATTTTTTTAAACTATGCACCAAATGCATAAACTGTAAATCAGAGCTGAGTATCGAGGTGCTTCAAGAGGCGTGGGTTCAATACTGTTTCCACTAGGAAGAGATCGGAGTGCTATCTGTAATATGAACGCCAAGGTTGATCAGCCTAACCTTGTTTTTGTGATTTTTAAAGTTGGCTGTAAAGCTGGGAAGCTCTCCATGTGAAGATGTGTGTCCATGTTGTCATCTTTCAAGAGTGTCTAGTCTTACTGTTACTTTTCAATATTGAAAGCACTTTTAGGTTTTTTGTTTTGTGGTGTCTAATGTTGGCATTAGGGAAAAACCAGCCTTTGTGGCACCACCTTGTGGAATGGCCTTCTCTCTGGGTGCCTGAGGTGTCCACTCATGAGTGGCCTCTCACACCTGTTGGAGAGGCCTGACATTTACAATGGATTGTATTTGTTGGGCAAAAAAGGCAGATCCATTTGTACAGCAGAAAGAACCTGTTGGCGCACAGTCTTCCACTAGTTAGATGGTTTCTTTGGTGGGAAATTTTTTTTTTTCTAGAAAGCCAGAAAATGGATTCTGATTTCATAGCCAGCATTTTTATACAGTGTCACAAATTAAAGGCTCTAGAGAGGTTTTTTTCACCAGTTGAATTTTTGTTGCCAAAATCTTTTGAATGAAGCTGGTGATCCCCAGTTCTTAGAGCATACCCTACGTAGATGGAGCTGTCCTGGGAACCCGCCACACTCTGGGCAAAGTCTGAAGGAGCTCCCTATGCAGGCCTGGCAGCCCTTCTCTTTTGAGGCTTGATAGCACTTCCTTTTCAAGGCCTCATGGCACTTCCTCTGCAGACTTAGTACATAAGAAGCAAAATGGCACATGTGCAATTTCCTTAGGCTTCTAAGCAGTGTAATAAAGTTAATGTTAAGAATGTGAGCTGCCTTATTCTCAGACAGTCTGAGGCTACGCTTACCTACTCAGACTTCAAGCACGGAAGGGATTATGGAGTGTAAGAACACCAAGTGTCACTAAAGTCACTTGGGGCCATCTCAAAGGTTCTGTGGGCAACAAAGAATAGTTGTATGCAGTGAGTGGTTGCTTCTTTGCCATTTGTTGGAGTTATCCCTGTGTCTGGAGCAATTGTGGCTAAACATTGCTGTTTAAAGATGTGAAAACTCGATGGAAGCTCACTGCGTCTGTGATGTGTCCATAGTGGACAGTCCGGCCACTATATTTTAAAGCAGAGGCTTAGATGACGATGCTACGATGCACGCACATGAAGGTGGTGAGTCACTCTTTCTGGGCGGAAAAATGTGCCAGATTAGATTTATCTGTTAAAAAGACAAAAGTTATCACCAGAACCTCCTTCCCCCATCTTCCCGTCTTGCACCATTTACCTTCGATCAGGCCTGGGGGACAAGATCTTTTTCTTAACTGTCTACTTTGTTTGAACTTTTTTTTTTTTTTTCTTTTGGTGGTTCAAGTGCTGTTTGTGTGTTGGGACCAAACAGTTGTGAATAAACTTTATGAGCAAGTATCTGTAATGAGTGCTTTTGTTTGTGCGTTGGGATTACAAACCTGCCCAGTCAGCTCTCATTTTTGGTGTTCTCAGCTTTTCACCCTTCCTGAAATGTTATGTGTTGCAGCTGGAAATGTGGGTAGCTTGGTTGGTAGAGTTCTTGCTTAGTATTCATGAAGCTCTGGGTTCAGTTCCTGGCACTGTATAAATTGTCTGCCATTTCAACATTCTGGAGGTGGAGGCGGAGACAAAAAGAGGTTTGGAAAGTCGTGTCAGCAACAGCAATTTGTAGGCCAGTCTGGAATGCTTGAGGTAAACTGGTGTAGCATTTAAGGGATGCTGGGGGCTGAAGCAGGTGGCTAGGCTCTTGGTCCTATGTAAATACCACTTGCATTTTGCAGCCCTGCTTCCTGTTCCATGTGTGGAAGAGATCTTCCCGGCTAGAGCCAGGATGAACCCTGGGCTCTTCCTTTGAAACATGTACTTTCTATATGTCTGGTTTCCATTTTCTGATAAGCTTGCTTTCCCAGTAAACAAGTCTGGGAAGGAAGGACTTCCTACACAGTTTCAGCTATAGAGTCCCCATAGCACCCCAATCTCTTTCCCCATGGGAAGAAGGAGACAAGTTGTTTCCCAGTGTAGAATTTGGGAAAATTAGTGTTACAAGCTCCCGGTGACTGCTGGACAGTGCTGTCAAAACACCTTTCACCATAGCAAAGCTGTGCAGAAAAACTTGAGGGAGTTGGAGAGATGGCTCAAGTGCTGACTAGACAAGCTTGAGAATACGATGTCAATCTTCAGCACACACCTGCAATGCTGTGTGGGCATGGCAGCCAGGCCTGTGATCCTGGTGCTAGGGCCAGACAGGCAGAACACTGGAGCTCACTGCCCGGTTGCTAAGGGCCAGGTTCCGTGAGAGACCCTGGCTCAAAAAGCAAGGTGGAGAGTAATAAGACACCTGACACCCAATTGGTGACCTCTGGCCTATGTGCATGCGTGCATGTTCGTGTTCATGTATGTGTGTGCACAAGGTGCCTACCCCCAGCTTCTCATCCCTGTGACTCCTTCCTCAGAACATCTGAACTTTGAGAAGTCTCCTTCCACATTCTCACGGCCTCTGCAGGGAAAGCAGTGGTTCTCTCTGGCCTATAAGGAGGAAAGGAGGAAGAAATCTTTGTAGCCTCTGTCCCTGAAGAGCCTGCTGGGTGGAAGCAAGTGGGACCTGAAGCTGATTGGTTGTCCATTCAACTTTTCAACCTGGAGAGGGAACCTTGAGTTGTTGGTTGGGAGTCTGAAAGGACCTAGAGCAACATTTCTCAACCTGTGGGTCACAACCCCTTTGGGTCTCAAATATCAGATGATTCGTTACTAACACAGTTACAACTGTGAAGTAGCAACAAAATAATTTTATGGTTGGGGTCACCACAGCATGAACAACTATTAAAAGGTCACAGCATTAGGAGGGTTAAGTACCACTGGTTCTAATTAAACAGGAAGGAAACGAGTGGATGGAGTTACGGAGGGTGGCAGAAAGACGTCCAGTTCATGGATCAGTCTCCTCCCATGGAGGTGGCCATGGTTGAAACTCTCTTCCCCCTTGATATACATTCTGGAAGATTTTCTTTGTGTCTTGGGGCTTTATATAACTTTGGATCCAGGTTGTATGGAGAAGAGAGGCTTGAACCCTGTGCCAGGTCATGGACGGGGCAGGAACCTAGAGATGTGGCAAACCTCATGCCAGCAGATGCTGAGGCTCAGAGATCACAATGGGACCTTCCCTAGAGAGAGGCACAGGACTGTTGGGAAAGTACATGGCATGGGGCCTTGGCATACAGAGCTGTATCACTCCCTGCACCCCTGCACCTGAACCCCTGCACCACCCCTCCTGCTCCCCTCTTGAGAGAGCACCCACTCTTAGAAACACAGCAAAGCTCAGCAGCCTCATTATTTCTAGCTTCCTGTCTGCTGGTTTGCTGATGGCGCATACCTGACTCTAAGCTCCCCCTAGTCCTCTTGTGCCTTTATCTTATAAGCTGGATACTGGAGGTGCAGAGAAGTGAAGACAGTGGCCTGGGCTCATTCGGAGCTCCACTCGGGTTTTAATCGGGGCAGTATAGCTCCACAGTGAAGCCTCTGTCCCTTTGACTAACCCTACTATTCAAGGAGATTCAGTTCCGATTCCAAGCTTGTTGACCTCTGTCTCCCTCACTAGGATGCAAGGTGCATACAATCCATTTCCCAGCACCTGCCAAGGACTGCATTAACCAGTGGAATTACCTAACACGTCGACAAGCTGAAACATGCCTGATGACTATTTCTTGAGTCAGCTTCAGCACTGATGCCCAGTCATGATGCTCACCTGCCTTGTGCATGGAAAGCTCAAGACTCCTGGTCCCTGAGCCCAGCTCCATCACTTACATATTGTGTGACCTTGAGTTCATCACTTCCCCACTCTGAGCTTCACTTTCTCCATATACCAACTGGGCATGATGGTCCTACCACCCTGCAGTGTCTCAGTGAGAGGGAGCATGCCCTTGTCTGATGCATTGGCTTCTACACCAGTGCTGTACTGGGTGCTGTGCAGCACCTCCTCGTGAGCGCCACTCTGCTCAGTCTGCCTTCTTCCCTGGCACTTTCTGCTCAGTTTGTCTCCATTCCCTTAAGTCAGGGTGAACCAAGGCCTGAAGCTAGAGGGACTAGGAAGAAGGTGCAAAGAGAAAGCTGGCCCAAGACCCTGGACTCTCCCGCTAGGCCTGTGGGAATGCCCAAGAGGGTCTCAAGCAGCAGATTTGGTGACAGCACTGCTTTGCAAATACCACTTCGGCTATAGAGCATAGCATGATCAATCTAGTGGCAGAGCCGTGGGAAGAAGGGCTGGCTGGTGAGAAGTCCTTGGCAGGGGGAGTGGTGTGTGAAAATCTAGGAGATATGCCAACAGAGAGGATGGCAAAGGGAGCCAAGAGACTGAGGGAAGTCTAGGGTCTCAGCATCAGGAGGTAAGCGGTACAGAAGAACATGGACTTTGTCCTTCCACCGTGAAATCTGTAGCTGCTGTGTAACGGTATTTAAGGAATGAGGAGTAATAAAAGGTTAATGAGTGGTTGTAGTTGCAAAGGTTGACAAAGCAACGACAGTAGCTACCGTAGGAGAGTCCATATTCTTTCTACAGATACTTATGAAGTAGGTGCTGGCGATGTAGCCGTTAAGTGGAAATGAGTAATAGAGAAGTCCAGGGCAACTGGACATCCAGGACAGGGGATACCCTTCCCCAACATGGAACTGCTTAGAAGAAACAGTACCAAGTTAGACCAAGTCAGACCAAATTAACTGACTCTTCCAAAGATTCATTACTTGGGGACCAGATGGCAGTTGGGGAATTCACATGCTACAATGACTGTGAAAGTCAAAGGAGAATTTTCAGGAATCAGTTCTCCTTCCACCTCAGGTCGTCAGCCTTAACCCGCTGAGCCATCCTGTGAGCCTGAAGTTGAGTAATTTCATCTTAAGTCCCAGAGAATAAGTATTTCAGGACTTGGGGGCCATGTGCTCTTTAATACTAGCTCTACCATTTAGCATAGGAGCACCCAAAGATGACCTGTGAATGAGTGAGACTGACCTTTTTCCAATAAGTTTTATTTATAGGGGCAAGAGAGGTGGCTCAATGGTTAGGAGCCATTTGGTCTGCCCTTCCAAAGGACCTGACTTAATTCTCTGCACCTATGACAGCAGTAACAGCTGTCATAACTCCAGTCCCAGGGAATCTAATGCCCTTTTCTGGCCTCTGCAATCACTGTGTACAGGAGATGCAGCAACATACATGTAGGCCAAAAACCCCAACACATAAAATCAAAATAAAGTTTTTTTTTTTCAAAATAAAGTTTTTTAAAACTTTATTTACAAAGACAGAAAGCAGGCCTTGGATGGCAGCTTGCCAATCCTTGTTATAGGATATGCTACTTTAATGTGCATGTTGTAGTCCAGTGGAGATTCAGGACAGATCTGAGTTTAAGAGAGAGATTCAGGTTGAAAAACAACTCTAGAAAGCTATCTTGAGTGTACTTGGCCATCCAAGGTGTTTGAGAAGTAGAAGAGAGAAAAGACACTTTTAAGGATGCCCAAGGACCAGGAAGTTTTAGAGGAGACTAGAAAGTCTATAAACCCTAGCATTTAAGAGCCAAGAACAGGACAGCTACGAGTCTGAGACAGCCTGTGGCCAAGCTCTGGTTTAAGAACTGAGTTCAAGGGGGCTGGAGAGATGGCTCAGAGGCTACAAGCACCATCTGCTCATCCAGAGGTCCTGAGTTCAATTCCCAGCAACCACATGGTGGCTCACACCCATCTATAATGTGATCTGGTGCCCTCTTCTGGCCTGAGCACTGTATACATAATAAATAAATAAATAAATCTTAAAAAAAAAAAAAAAAGAAAGAAAGAAAGAAAGAAAGAACTGAGTTCAACTGACCAGAGGCAAGAGGCCATGTAATAAGCCAGGAAGATGCCTCAGCAGTTAAAGGTACCATTTGGTAGAGGCCTCTAGTTCAATTCTTAGCTCCCAACCTCCTGTAACTCCAGCTCCAGGGGCTCTGACACCCTCTTCTGGCTTCCTTAGGTACCTACACACATGCATACACATAACACACACACATGTAAATATAAATGAAAAGTTCACAAATAAATAAATAAAATAAAGGTTATGAGCATTGGTTGTTCTTCCAGAGAACCTGGGTTCAATTCCTAGCACCCAGGTGGCAGCCCATAACTGTCCAAAGAGATTTGGCCTACTCACAACGACATACATGCAAGCAAAACACTGATGCACATAAAAATAAATAAATGGTTTTTTTTTAAGGTTTTTGAAGAAAATTAAGTAAAATAAAGGAGGCTGGAAAGAGATGCTCCTGGGAGGTAGGAAGCACAACCAGAGACTGGGGCATCATAACAGGGAGGGTAAAGCATCCCTCTGTGTCACAGGCACCAGAGGCTGAGGCTGACTGTGCACCAGCCAGATGTAACCTAATGGCTGTGCTCCTGGTGAGAGGAGCTAGCCTTGAGAGAGTGTTGAAGAACAGATTAAAATAGATTCAAGAGGTTTGGCAGTGGCTCAGTAGTAAAGCACTAACGTGTACAAGTCTCAGCCTCAAAAGGAAAAGAAGTCGATTCAGAAGGCAACTGGAGATTAGGAAGATGGACATGGCAAGGCTATGGCCACCTCTAAAGAAGTAAGGCTATGAAGATGCTGAGAAAGATGGCAATGAGAGGGGAGAAGTATTTTTTTTTCTAATGAGAGATGTGTTTAAATGCAGTAAGAAGAATATGGACACTCAAGGATATAGGAGCAATGAAAATGATCCCCCTGCCAGATGCCATGGGACTTGAGCCAAGGAGTCCTGCCATTTCCTCAACTGCACATTGGAGATAGTAACAGAATTTGTCTTGGTGGCCAATGGAAGACGCAAACAAACTGATGTGACTATGTAACTTAGTACAATGAATGGGGTTCTCGATGCCTTCCAAAGGATCAAGTCTGGATGTGGAGGATCCTATGGTCTTCAAAGTTCCCAGGTTTGTGGTAGCCCTGGTGACCTGAGAGCATCATCTCTCAATTTCATTTGGTCCTGCCCTGCTTAAAACCCAAATAGATGCTTTTGTTGTTGTCTTGTTTTGTTTTACAGCTTTTGTAGTTTTGTGTGTGAAATACACTTGAGTGTTGATGCGTGGGTGCAAAGGTGCCCACTGGAGGAGAGGACACTTCCAAGAGGTGGTTCTCTCTTTTGAGGCAGAGTCTCTCTTGTTTCTGCTGTAGTGTGTATTTCAGGCTAGCTGACCCAAGAGCTTCTGGGTAAGATCTTGTTCTTGCTTCTCATCTCATGTAGGAGTTCTAGGACTGCAAATGCCTTTCACTTCATCTGGCTTTTTTTCTTAGGTGGGTGTAGAGGTTTGAATGATCTGTCTCCCATAAGTCTTGTGCACTTGAATGCTTGCTTTCTATTTGCTGGCCATTTGGGAGGAAGGAAATGGGAGATGTGGCTTTTCTGGGGGAAGTATCTCACTAGAGGTGGGCTTTGCAGTTTCAAAAGGTCCCTGCCATTCCCAGTGTTTGTGGTTCAAGATGCGAGCTCTCATCTGCTCCTGCCACCTTGCTTTCACTGCACCATCATGGCCTCTAGTACTCTAGAACCATAAGCGCAATTAATACTTAAAAAAATAAGTTGCCTTGATCATAGTGTTTTATCACTGCACTAAAAAAGTAACTAATATAGTGGGATCTGGGGATGAAACTTAGATTATCAGGCTTTTTGTGACAAGCAGTTTTACCCACTGATGGCCCTAGATAATCATTTTCAAAACCAATAATGGAATAGCAGGAATATAATACAAGTCTGTTGGGAAATTAGTGGGAGTACTGGAGGCAGGTATTTATGAGGGATTGGTTCTTGGCTCCTTGGCTTGCTATGTTTCCATGGGGAAGGGACAAGAGAGCCCTCTGTGTGGTCTTAGTGTTTCAAGTTGAGTGTGAAGAGTCTCTAAGAAGTTGAGTAACATCTACCCTAGTTTCATGTCTACCTGTGATGGCTCATCATGTCTGCTTGATTGGATTAAGAGGCATGTGGGGGAGAGTCAATAAGGCACAACTCTGCATCTATGAAGGTATTTTTAGAGAGAGACCTACCCTGAATGTGGAAGAACCCCATCTTACGGATGGGAGCCCAGATAGAATATAAGTGGGAAGTGAGATAAGACAGACATTCCTACCTACTGGGAGGTGTGGTGCCTTCTGACATTCTGACACCACCATTCTGTCCCGCTCAAGTGCGTGGAGCTGCTAAACAACCATGGACAGATACCTCTGAAGCCATGAACCCCAAATCTTCCTCCTTTAAGATGTTTGCATCAGCAACAAAGTCTGAGTGATACAGCTAGATCTTTAGAATGTGGCCTTAATGGAGGTTATGAGGTCTGACTGAGTTAAGGGGTCCTAAACTCCATCACTTGTGTCTTACAAGATGAGAGGAGAATGCCTGGGGACAGATGTAGGCATGGGAGCATTGAAGCCAACTATGGCCCAAGATTTCTAGGAACTAGATGAAGCAAAGAGAGACTCTGCCCATGTATAGCATTGGCAGGGAAAACCTTAGGGAACTCCTTAACTTCAGACTGGGTTTCTGTGGTGCTGAGCCCCCATTTTGTGCCCATGTATTGTGGTTGTTCTAGGGCACACATATAGCTTGGCTTCACTACTTCTAGGGTGCTGAACTCTACTTCTAGCATACTGAAGGAGGACACAGTGTCTCCTCAGATCAGTATTTTGACAAATGCCCTAGTGAGCATCTTCACTGTTAGGTTGTCAGGATGTGGCATTTGGGCTGAAGCGGAAACTCACCTGAGACCACATGCAGGCCCTGATGCACACTGTCCACCCTACCAAGATACTAAGTCCCACAGCTGAAACTGAAGTCACTTCCAAAGCCATTGTGATAACACTACAGATCCACTCCAGACGTGTGTGTGTGTGTGTGTGTGTGTGTGTGTGTGTGTGTGTGTGTGTGTGTGTATGTCTTCTTCAATGGATTTGGATGAAAACTGGTAACAAGATCTGGTACAACTCCAAGAGAAGACACTGGAGGAGAGCGAAGCGGGGACTGTAAGGATTCACACAATGGCCATGGTTTATACTGAATCATGGTCATCAGTCCATCCTACCAGACGGACTTACTTCAACATGTCTAACTTGGAGATGCGGCCATGTCTAAAATGCGGGTGTGTTTTGTCTAGTAATAAAATGTAGGATATTTTTTTAAAAATACATGACAGTATGTCCATGAGATGGAGTACTAAGCAGCTATTATAAATATTTGTGAAGGGTGTTTAATGTTAACAAAGAGCTTGTAGTGATGTAGGAGGAACCTAAGTGGCATAATAATAACTGAAAAGAAAGCTGGGTATAAAATGTTTTAATATAGCCGGGCGTGGTGGCGCACGCCTGTATCCAGCACTCGGGAGGCAGAAGCAGGTGGATCGCTGTGAGTTCGAGGCCAGCCTGGTCTACAAAGTGACTCCAGGACAGCCAAGGCTAACACAGAGAGACCTTGTCTCAAAAAAACAAAAACAAAAAAAGTTTTAATATGATGCAAATCATGACAAAAGAAATGTCTGAGAAAACTTAAGGAAATATGTCAAAAAATTTTATATACTTTCTGTACTTTTTAAATGATATTTTAAAAATGTATGAGTGCTCCATCTGTATGCCAGAAGAGGACCTCAGATCGCTTTATAGATGTTGTGAGCCTCCATGTGGTTGCTGGGAATTGAACTCAGGACCTCTGGAAGAGCGGCTAGTGTTCTTAACTACTTAAGCCATCTCATCAGCCCTAAAATGATTTCCTTTGTACATGAGTTATGTCTGTAATGAAGAAAAAGATAAGAACTTATAAAATGCTGTGGGTTTTTTTTTTTCTTTTTATTTTCTCTGATGGATAGTTTGCACATCAGCAAATCTTGACTGGTGCTAACTACTTAGGCCAGTCATAACACACATACACGCACAGAGGTCACACAGGCTGTGCCAGGCTGGCCATGGCAAATGTACATCAAGTTACACAGGAGGAATTGTGGGGCTGGTTCAAATACGCCACCAGACAATGGGACACAGTTGGATCAGGCCTCCTCTCTTGCCTGTCAATTCTTGTTTACAGAGATGTGTGCTGGGCCAGCAGGGTGACGTTCCACGTGTACTCCTTGAAGCAGCCCTCAGTGGGTGAAGAGAATGTGGGATGGCATCTTTTCTGGGTCCTTTTCTCATCCATTCTGGCCTTGACATTGGTATTTGCAGCTCTCTGCTACCTGCTCCAAGCACTGGATCTGCTCTTGGCCACACCTTCCCACCCTGCTCCACTGTGGGCTGGACATGGCAAATCAAGGAAGAGCCTGGAGCCTGGCAGATACTACGCACCTGGTGTGAACTGTGCCCAGATACATGGTGGGAGGGAGCAGGAGGTGTAAACCTAATACCACACACAAGCTCAGCCTTCATAGACAGGCCAGTGTCTCTAGGAAAGTGATTACAGTGGAGCCTAAGAGGTGGTGTGTGGGCTGTGTGAATCCCTCCAGGCTGCAGTCCCTGGGAGAAGACAAACAGGGAACAGGACTTGTTTCTGACAGCAAAGCTGGGAAGGTGGATGGGGGATGGGTCCAACGTGGTGCTAGATTATTGAAACTCACAGCTATACACACCTGGGGGTTATGCCCCTTTCCCAGTTCATTCGCATGGTAGATTAGATACACCTAGATAAAAGTGAAGGTATACTGTTTTAAGGGAGGGACTTTCTAGGTGGCTAGATAAATGATGAGACAGACTCCTGGACTGGGCATGCTCTGGGGAGGGCCATGCGACGGTGAGGGGCTCTCTATTGCTACACTCTGTACAGCAGTGGCTGGGCCCACCTGCCATGCCCATAGCCCCTAATAGCAGGCATGGGCTTGCCTTTAATGCCTTCTGCCTCGGAAAGCTCTTGGACCCCTGTGAAATGGGGGCTATGAGGACAAGAGGGTGGGAGGAAGGGTTCCCACGGCTCCAGGGCACCCCACAAAGGGGCTACATGATGCTGCACTGGGTGGCGCCACAGCAATCCTTGATGAGTGCCAGCCCTGTCTTGGCCACTGTTGGCTTGCTAGGTGGGGGCTCTGCCTTCTTCTCTGCCCGGGAGCCTGCAGCAATAGAAAAGCAGAGGGAGAAAGAGAGAAAGGTAAGGAGAAGAAAGCCTTGACTACACTACTGGCAGTCCAACCCAAACCCAACTCATGGCTAGACCTTGTCCTGGCAGTGTGGAGAATGGACCCTCTTGTCATTAATTCTTTAGGTTCCAAGTGTAGCTTCAGCCTATCTCCTAGTCAGTTCCTCTCATTATGCTTTATCTTCCAGGCCTAGCACAGGATAAATGGAAAATTTTGTTCAAGGCACTTCAACCCAAGGGTTCAGATCTTACAATTTAGGGAAATCCTCATGTTGTCTTTTCAGAATCCCCTACTGGTCATCCTCCATTTGTCCCCCCACCCCCCCCCCTTTTTTTTTTTTTTTTTTTTTTTTTTGAGACAGGGTTTCTCTGTGTAGCCTTGGCCATCCTGGACTCACTTTGTAGACCAGGCTGGCCTCGAACTCACAGCGATCCGCCTGCCTCTGCCTCCGGAGTGCTGGGATTAAAGGTGTGCGCCACCACGCCCGGCTGTCCCCTTTAGAATACCTATTAGATGTAAGTTATGCCTTGCCGTTCTATCCTCTCTGTTTGCAGAAGCTGTTGTATTTTCCACTGCTTGCTGTTTGTTTAGATTAATGAATAACTTCCTCAAGACTGCCTACCGTTTTATGAAGCATGCTTTCAGCTGTGTCTACTTATTCGACCCATTTAATTGTTTCCAGTGTCATCTTATTAATGAGATTAGTATTTTTGCAAGTCTGTTTATTCTTTTTCATTCTATTCACCTTGAGTTTTTGTTCCTTGTCTCATTAAGAATCTCAGTATGCTTAGTTCACTGTCTCAAGATAGTTCTGTCTTTAAAGGAATCTCTCTCTCTCTCTCTCTCTCCCCCCCCCCCCATGTATGTGTGTGTGTGTGTATGTGTGTGTGTATGTGTGTGTGTGTGTATGTGTGTGTGTGTATGTATGTTACCCCTGTGTGTGTGTGTGTCTGTGTGTGTGTATGTATGTATGTTACCCCCCCTCCCTGCATGTAACACTGGCTGTCCCAGAACTTACTCTGTAGACCAAGCTGGCCTTGAACTCACAGAGATCCACCTGCCTCCCAAGTACTGGGATTAAGATGTGCGCCATCAATAGCAAAGGGTGTCTACTTACAGCTAAGAGACCTCACTAATGTAGCAGTTAAAATATCTGCCAAACACTGCATCAAAACAAGAGAGACATTGACAATAGGATCCCTGCTCCCTGTAACATCTAGGTGGACATGAGGGATTCCCATTCTTGTCTCATGCAAAACCCTTTCTGCTCCGGGTGTTTCATAAAGCTAAGAATTATTTTCAGAATTGTGTTTCTGGCTCTCCCAGATTGCAGTCCTAACAGCAGCTGGAGCTCCTGAAGGCCACAGTAGCCGTCCAGTTCCTTTTATGAAAGACATCACTTGGGACTGTGGAAAGCCAGCTGCTGGCAGGACCAGCCACTTACGCTTTAGAAAATGACAGCACTGGCTCCTGTACCAAAATTACTAAGAATTTCAAGACTCTTGTAGCAAAACATTAAACATGGAGCATGTTGAGGCAGGGTCTGGGCAACGGCATGAGCTGCAGACCCATGAGCCTCCCCTACCTGCTGCCATCCCATGCTCAAGCTGTGTCTATACAGCATGCCCTATGCCCTCCTGCCTTTTACTTGTTTGAAATCTTCTGTCTGTCATAGGAAAAGAGGGGAAACCATGCAGGAACTCACTGGCTGAAGACTTGGTTACTTTGTCTAGAGGTTTTAACTTGATCCTCAGGAAATCAGCCATTTCCTTGTCTTCTTCCTGTTCCCTGGGAAGATAGATATATAGAAAAGAAGGGGGAAATAAAGTCAAAATAAAGAATAAAGAAATAAAGAAAATGCCAATGGGCCCAAAGAGGAGGCTAAGTGTAAGAAGATACATGTTGAGCTTTGTGAGCAGCTTGGATGTTACTGTGTGACCTCTATATATGGTGTATCATTCCGATGCGTGAGCTCTCTATCTAATGAAGGCAGACACCACTGTATAAATGCTGGCCCAGAGCTAGAGTGACACCTCAAGGCAGAAGCAAGGACATTCTAGTCCCCAGGCACCGTCCTAGGGTTCAGTAAACTGGGAACCTTCCTGTGCCTTCAAGCTAACCCAGAACACCCGGATTCCCACAAGATTCAGGGTCCATCTCAGAGAGAAAGTCACCTCTGCCTTCAAGGTTGCCAGGAATAAAATAGGTTTTGTGAAACCAAACTGACTCTGGTGAAGTCCTCAGAGAACACAGATGAAGAAGAAGTTGCCTCCTACATGGATAGAGACTCCAAAGGCTTTGTCCTGGATGAATATATCCAAGACACAAAGCTGCACCCAAGGCCTGGCATCTTTGTGGGCCTCTATTTAGTTGTACAGCTCCAGAGCCAGGGGTGCCCCAGGCTAGGACGGGCAGGTACAATCAGACAGGAACCTGCAAGAGGGGAAGGAAAGAGGAGGAAAGCAACAAACCTGGGAACGTGGGAGAAACTGTCATGGGGCAGGGCTTTGACCGGAGTTTTGAGAGTTGCTTTGATGTATCCAGTGTATAGGGCACTTCACCCTCTATCTATTCCTTCCTGCACACCTGCCCAACTGACAATCACCTAAGATACACAGGACTCTGCAAGATTTTGGAGGATGAAATGGTTTTTCTCTTGAATATGAAATGGGTTCTGAGATCAGAAGGATTTGGCATCTGGGGAGCAACGGTGGCAGAGGCCATGCCTGTTAGGCAAGACCATCAGTCCTAGGGCCAGACAGTGGCTTGTGAGTGGTGCAGGGAGTAGAAGCTTGGGATCTGATGGCCCAGGGCCCACCTTAACCGTTCCACCTCAGCATCATCCACCAGGAAGTCTCTCTTCTGTACCAGTCTGTGGATCTTCTGGATTAACTCATCCTCCCTCTGTTTCTGCAGCTTGGTTTTTTCTTTTTCTGAAAGGGAGAAAACAGTGGGGGCAGTTGTGGTGGTGCATGTCTGCAATGCCAGCACTCAGGAGGTTGAGGCAGGAGAGTGAGTTTGAAGCTAAGCCTGAGGCATGTGAGACCCTTTCTCAAGATGGAACAAAACAGGCAGTGTAAGTAGTGGAAACACTGAGTCTGAAGGGAGCGGGTCGGGCATGTGACTGCACTACCGCATTCACTGTGTGAACTTGAAGAGGCAACACGACCTCTTGAATGTTTCTTGATACATGTAAATGGGCACACATATGTGTCTGTGTGCTCATCCATGTGTGCACGTGCAGGTGAAAGCTAGTGGCCAACACTGAGTGTTGTGCTGGATAGTTTTATGTTAACTTGATAAAAAAACAAAAGTCACCAGAGAGCAGGGAACCGAACTTAAGAAAATGCCCACCTAAGACTGGTCTGTAGGCCATCCTGGAGTGATTGATGGGGGGAAAACATAGCCCAATGTGGGTGGGGGCCATGCCTGGGCTGGTGGTCCTGGGTTCTATAAAAAAGCAGGCTGAAAGCCGGGCGTGGTGGCGCACGCCTTTAATCCCAGCACTCGGGAGGCAGAGGCAGGCGGATCACTGTGAGTTCAAGGCCAGCCTGGTCTACAAAGTGAGTCCAGGATGGCCAAGGCTACACAGAGAAACCCTGTCTCGAAAAACCAAAAAAAAGAAAAGAAAAAAAAAAAAAAAAAAAAGCAGGCTGAGCAAGCCATGAGGAGCAAGGCAGTAAGCAGCTCCCTCTCCATGGCCTCGGCATCAGCTCCAGGCTTCTGCCCTGTTTGACTTCCTGTTGTGACTTCCCTCAGTGATGAACAATGATATAGAAGTATAAGCCAAATAACTCCTTTCTTCCAGAAGCTTCTCTGCTCACAGCGCCTCATCACAGCAATAGTAATGCTAACTAGGACAGGTGTTGTTCCTCGGGTTCCATCTACCATTTGTGCTCTGTTGGCTTTGTTTCTGTTTTGGAGGGTTGTTTTTTTTTGGGGGGGGGGATATTTATTTTAGAGACAGGGCTTTCTATATGTCCCTGGCTGTCCTGGAACTCATTATGGAGACCAGGCTGGCCTCGAACTCACAGATATCCACCTGCTTCTGCCTCCTAAGTGCTGAGATTAAAAGCACACACCACCATGCCCGGCTTTTTTTTTTTAAATGTGTTTGTGTGTGTGCCTGAGTATGTGTGTATGCCACGTGCCCGCAGGTATCTGCAGAGGCCAGAAGAAGGCCTCTGATGCCCTGGAGCTGGAGCTATAGGCAGCTGTGAGCTGCTCTATGTGGGTTTGGGTACTGAATCCAGATCCTCTGGAAAAAACGGTAAGTGCTCTTAACCATCAACAGCCATCTCCCCAGCCCCCATTTTTATTTTTAGACAGGGGTTTTTTCTTGTGTCTGCCACCTTAGCACTGAGATCACATGTACAAGTTACAATGCCTGATGTGTGTGTGTGTGTGTGTGTGTGTGCGCGCGCGTGCGTGCGTGTGTGCGTGCGTGCGTGTGTGTGTGTGTGTGTGTGTGTGTATGCCTGTGTGTGTGTGTGCGCGCGCGTGGGTGTGCATGCACGCACGTGTTCTAGAGATTAATGCACGTCCTCATGCTTTACCAACTTGGCCATCTCCCCAACCCTATGCCATCTTATGGAATGGGCTTGTATAAAATGGGCTGCAGCTGGGATGCTGCCCACAGCTGTAATGCCAGCACTTGGAAAGTTGAAACAGAAAATCAAAGATCATGAGCTCGAAGTCAGCCTGGGTCAGAAACAAACAAAACAAAACAAAACAAAACAACGAATCACACTAAATACAATTTTAGGGAGTTTTTGTGTGGATTTGTTTTTGTTTTATCTGCAGAGCCTCCTGCAAGCAGACCTCCATGGGCACGGAGGGACATTCTCACCTCTAGTCCTATTTCCAGATCTCAGACAACTCGTCAGTGCCCATCCCTAGACAGCGGATGGACAAGCTGCTGCTTGTTTTGATCTGGAGAGATCTGGATAGAGGGAGCCCACAGTGGTTTCAAGATTTTCTTAGTTCTTAGTTCTCATCTTCCTCTCTCTCCTCCCCCTCCCCCCACTCTCTCTGTCTTTCTCTCTCTCTCCCCCTCTTTCCCTTCCTTCCTTCCTTCCTTTCTTCCTTCTTTCCTTCTTCCTTCCTCCCTCCTATCTGCAACAAGGCTGTCATTAGCAGATGAACCCATAGTCCTCAACACGGAACAGATCCCCACTGTCCCCTCCAACCTGAGTCCTTGGCCACCTCTTACCTTTGGACCCCTGCTGGGTCATCATTGTTTTCTGAGTTCCCTCCAAGGCCAAGCTCCAAGGGTTGTCACAGAGACATCTGATAGGGTGAGCAGTAAGTATACAATAAATGCAATGTCCCTCCCACTTCCTGTGCCAACAGAAGCTGGGGTCATGCTTTGGGGCCCTTGAGGCTAAACTGTAATCTAGTGTGGCCTGTGGACATGTATTCAGATCTGTTAGTATTTTGTTTTGCTCATATGACTGCACTGTGGGCCTTCTTCTCTGTACTTTACAGGTGAGGAAACAGTTTGGAAAAGTCATGATATTGGGTCTGAGATATGGCTCAGTTGATAAACTGTTTGCCTTTTGAGCCTGAGGACTTGAGTTCAATTCCCAGGACTCACAGAAAGAAAGAAAGAAAGAAAGAAAGAAAGAAAGAAAGAAAGAAAGAAAGAAAGGCATAGCTGTACCCACTTATAATCTCAGTGCTGGTAAGTGCTGAAGATAAGATATCCTTTGGTTTCAATTAATGGGCAACTAAGAGTATTCCTGGAGATCAGACACATAGATGTGTGCACTCACACACAATATTTACATATGTCTTAGTTAGAGTTTGTTGCTATGACAAAACACTATGACCAAAAAGCATGTTGGGGAAGAAAGAGCTTATTAGGGTTACACTTTCACATCGCTGTTCATCACAAAAGGAAGTCAGGGGAAAAAATCAAACAGGGCAGGAACCTGGAGGCAGGAGCTGATGCGGAGGCCATGGAGGAGTGCAGCTTACTGGCTTGCTCAGCATGGCTTGCTCAGCCTGCTTTCTTATAGAACCCAGGACCACCAGCTCAGGAATGGCCCCACCCACAATGGGCTGGGCCCTCCCCCATGGATCACTAATTGAGAAATTGCCTTATAGTTGGGTCTTATGGAGGCATTTCCTCTACAGAGGCTCCTTCCTCTCTGATGACTCTAACTTATGTCAAATTGACACAAAACCAGCCAATAAAAGATAGGGCCGTGTGTATGTTAAATCACTTCCAGGTCACCTGTAACATGGAACACAACACAAACATTAAGTAAACAGTTGTTATGTCCTGCAGGGATCCAGGATCCTGACGAGAAAAAGGTCAGTGAAACTTTCAGGGGGGATATTACGTTTCCAGGGATATTTTCAGCCCCTGCATGGCCAAACGTGGCTGCCCAGAAGGGAAGGGAAAGCTTTCTTGTTGATGCAAATGCCACCAGCTACCTCTGTGTGGCAAGCATGGATGATCTGTAGCCCTTGGTCACTGACCATCACCCACTGGTGCATGGCTTCTGTGAGTGGGGCCCAGGTGTGATTCCCTAGACTACACTTTGCACTACAGAGTCTTCCCTGCCTTATTCTCCAAGGGAGCACCTGCACCCATGGACTGTCACGGAGTCATGGGTGTTAGGATTCTGTTTCAATCCATCTGCCAGTGATGTCATCACTTACCTGGCATGGGGGCGTGGCCCAGACCTCCACGTGTGTGTTCTCTCTCTCCCTTCCTCCCCTTCCCTCCCTCCCTCCATCCTTCTCTCTCTCTCTTTCTCTCTCTCTCTGTCTCTCTCTCTCTCTCTCTCTCTCCCTTTCTGTCTCCGTCTCTTCCCCCCTACCTGCTCTACCCTCTCTCCCTCCTTCTGTCTCTCTCCCTCCCTCTTCTTCTCTCTCTCTGGGGTACCCCTCCCTCTTTCCTTCTCCCCTCATGCTCACTTAATAAACCTCATATAATAAATATCTGCTGCCTGGCATCTTATCATCTTATTTTCTTTTTATTAATCATAACATTGGTGCCATGTGACTCAGATACCTAACCTAGAGGTCCACTCTGCAGTCTTCACAGTGGAATCCCATCTCCCTTTACTGTCCATAACAAATTTCTCTAAGCACTCAGTTTCCGGCTGCCTCACACAAACCAAGCAGCAGGCTCCAGGCCACCTGTGGAGAAGCCTTCCGGACCAGCTTTCAAGACTGCCACTGAGGGAAACAGATGCTCTCTTTGTCTAGGTTCCCAAGTGCCTGCAACACCGCCCCCCCCCCCCCCCCCCCGCCCTCACTGGGGCCCCTAGAACACTCAGGAACTGGGCTTCCTGTCCCTACTGCCTGCGCACGGGAATACTCTAGGATCTAAGCCTACCCAGGTTAAAAAAAAAAGACACTGCTGCACTGCTACATTGCATGGTTCAGAGGGGGTAGGAAAAGAGATTACACCCCATGGGGTGTGCTGGGGCGGCCAGATGCACCTGCTACAGCCACTTCCTGCTTCATGACCAGCTTGTACAATTGTGCTGTTCCAAAGCGACCCAGACCATTTCTGGGGTGCTAGAGGACTGCCTGTTCTCTTCCATTTGAAATATTCTTACACATGGCCTGTTCACATGATGCTGCCCGCTTCCCCCCACTGCTCTGGTTCCCTCCCCCTCCTCACCACAGGTATGCCAGAGGTTCACAAATGATGCTCACGCTCAGAGACAGGGTCAATCACCTATACGCAGTGACTGGTTCCAGACCTCCGGACCTGGACTCAGCTTTGCTTTCTCTAAAACTATTTTCCAACTCTTTTTTGTTGTTGTTGTTTGTTTGTTTGTTGGTTGGTTGGTTTTTGGTTTTTCGAGACAGGGTTTCTCTGTGTAGCCTTGGCTGTCCTGGACTCCCTTTGTAGACCAGGCTGGCCTCGAACTGAGGTCAATGTGCCTGCCTCTGCTTCCCGAGTGCTGGGATTAAAGGCGTGCGCCACCACTCCCGGCAATTCTCTGGTGCCCTCTTCTGGCTGCAGGCACTCATGCAGGCAGAATACTGTATAAATAAATAAATATTTAAAAAAAAAAATAAATAAAAAGGCACATGCCTTTAATCCCAGCACTTGGGAGGCAGAGGCAGGTGGATCGCTGTGAGTTCGAGGCCAGCCTGGTCTACAAAGTGAGTCCAGCACAGCCAGTGCTACACAGAGAAACCCTGTATCGGAAAAAAAAAATGTCTCTGATTTCTTTTTCTGCTCAAAAAAAATCGTAAGATTATTAATTGGGTATACAATTGTTTATTGGGTGTGACGTTTAGACTATTTACAAGTTAAACTCTGTTTATTCCCTTTTAGATTAAAAAACAAAACAACATTTTTTGTACCCTGGTTCTAAATGTTTATTTCTTATTTCAAGGTTATAAAGGTATATTCAAATTAAAAAGATAAATGCTGTTTCTCCCACAGGGCTCCTGCAAGCTTCCTGGTCAACTGATCGTGTATAATGTTCTGCTGTGTTAATGTTCATTTGTTTACAATGCTAAAACTTGCTTGTTATGCTGTACCTTCATTCTCAAAGTCTAAAATCACTGCCTTAAGACATGACTAGCCAGGCAGAGGCAGGCGGATTGCTGTGAGTTCGAGGCCAGCCTGGTCTACAAAGTGAGTCCAGGATGGCCAAGGCTACACAGAGAAACCCTGTCTCGAAAAACCAAAAAAAAAAAAAAAAAAAGACATGGCTAGCCTAAAATTCTAAATGTGGTATTATTGGTCATACAAAAACTTCTGTTCTCTTTTATGGACTGTGTCCATGTTTCTCAGGCTCTAACTTAACAGAGATAAAAACCTAAACTCCTAGCTTTAATTCAGGTCTTAAAAATGATCAAGTCCTTTAACATGTTCAAAGATGTATTTTAGTCATGCTAAAAAAAAACAATGTAATTAATTACAGATTATTAAATATAAAGAACACTTAACTCAAATATGCTAGCTAACCGTCAAACTTGTCAGAAATCTGCTGAATATGGCGTTTAACCTGTGTAAATTTATTATAAAAACAGAGATTTCCAGATTATAACAGTAGCTCCCAAGGGCTCAGAAGACTTGGATTGTGATTTCTGGCCACAGAGCAAAACTGCTCCCAATGTCTGCCTAACTGTGGACAAACTGGACACCCGAAGAGTTATTGTCTCGAGTTGCTGAACACAAGGTGAGGTCAGTCTCTTCCATGTTCACTGTCCACAAAAACAACGTCTCGTCCTCCCTGCCTGATGCAAGACTGTCTCTGCCCACGGTGCCATGCTGTCACAGAGGACAACTGGGACACTGTCTATTTACTGGGATCTGACTAACTAGTCATCTCTGTCATTTTTATTAATACATAGATTCCTTTAGGTTACAATTTATCCTTCTCAGGTCTCTGATCACATTGAGGGCTAAGCTGATGTTGGCTTGATAGCTAGAAAACAGACAATGATCTCTTTAGCCCAAAGTAATCTGCCATGTTAGTTCATTAGTTAATTCATTAGTTACGACTACTAGATACTAGATCTCTTATTTAAAAGGTCTTACTCACAGACCTTCTCAGTTCTCTTCATATACAGGAGACCAAACTTTAACTGTCAGGTCTAGATACAGTCTACCTTATCATTCTTTTAGCTAAGGACAGTGACTACTTACAGCAATTTCACCGATATCCTAAAGCTTCCAAAAAGACGTTTATGAGCATTAAAAGGTCTAGAAGGTATTTTATGAATGCCAGAAGGTCTAAGAAAGTGTTTCAGGTTGACAAATGCAAGTTAAAAATGTTAAAAGGTCTGCATGCAAGTTATAAATGTTAGAAGGTGTAAGAAAGTGTTTTAGGAATACTAGAAGGCCCAGGAGAGTGTTTCAGGTTGGTAAATGCAAGTTAAAAGCTTAGAAGGTCCAAGAGTGTGTTTTAAGTTGGTAAATGCAAGTTATGAAGGTTAAATGTCTAAAAAGATGTTTTATTTATCCTGTTGTTATGCTATTATTGTATTAACTGTTCAGAGTGTTAACACCGATCAATGGAGCTCTCATTTATTAATCTAACTATAAAAAGCATTCCACTCTATGATTCTATCACAGTTCCAAATTTTTAAATTTCCTTTGTCTTTTTCCTAAAATGTCTTATGGAACCGGAATGGTGGTGCATGACTTTAATCCTAGCACTCGGGAGGCAGAGGCAGGATCGCTGTGAGTTCCAGGCCAGCCTGGCCTACAAAGTGAGTCTAGGATAGTCAAGATAACATAGAGAAACCCTGTCTTGAAAAACAAACAAACAAACAAAAGAAGTCTCATTGTGCTAAAATTATATGCATCCAATCTTCTGGAAAGTCCCTCTTTCATGATGTGTGCGGATGCTAAAGTGAGCTCTTGCCTTCTGCTCTACAGGAGATGTCTGTCTTCATGTTACTGCTCTGCAGAGGCCAAAAAGGCTCTGCCTAAGCTCACCTCAGAGTATTTGTGCTTTTAACACAAAGTTCTTTTCCCAGCCTCTGCTATACTGTACGTCTACTGCCTTTTCCTACAATGTGTTCATGTCTAACAATGTATATTTCACTGCAGATTTCCAACAAGGATGATGCTAACATGTCCAAAATTTATCCCCCTTTATGAACTAACAAGGATTCTTGTAAGCTACGAAAAAATCCATCTCAGGTCAAATGGCATCAAGATAAGTACTGTCAATCAACAGCCTGAGTTTCTCACCTGCCTCCTGTCTCTAAGGGTGGGATTCGTCCCTTTTCCCTGGCTTTGGCACTCCCTAACTAGTGCTACATTCTTACTCCCAACACCTACTGATTGCTGAGTCTTCTCTTCTGGTTGATGTAAATGCTCCTTGTCATTCTTACCAGCCTACACACAAACCCTTCATCTAGGGCCGTCTCCCTTGGGTGAGATCTCCCTCTACCAGCACTGTTCATTCCCCCCCACATTCGTTCAAAACCCCAGCACTAGGTAACCATGTCTACTCTCTGGCCACGCCCTTGGTCTCTGTCCAATACTGACGAGCTGCTGGAACACTTGTACCAATTTCATCAAGTTAAACCTTGCTCAGGAGATGCCCTGACAGGTCACTGACTTCTACTCTCCCCATGAGGACCAGTCCACTTGCCACTTCTCCAGGCTCCTCTGGGATGCCTTCTGAGAATTTCAAATCCCTATGCCCACATTAAGGGCTGCTAAGTTTACATGCCTCTGCAGCGAAACTTGGACAGATCAAAAACTAAAGCCTTTTAATTATTGCCAACAATCGGGTAAAATGGAAGGAAGTTCCCATATTCAAAACTTTTCAGGGGCTGGAGAGATGGCTCAGCGGTTAAGAGCACTGATTGCTCTTCCAGAGGTCCTGAGTTCAATTCCCAGCAACCACATGGTGGCTCACAACCATCTATGATGTGATCTGATACCCTCTTCTGGCCTGCAGGTGCACATGCAGGCAGAGCATTGTATACATAATAATAAATAAATAAATCTTTAAAAAAAAACAAACAAAAAACTTTTCTTTGCTCTCCCAAAGCTTTCATGCCATTGTCAGCATTGTCTCAAGCTTTTTATCTTTGTCCTCCCAAGAGTTTCAAATGTACACCTATAGGGAATTTTCTCCCTAACCCACTAACTTTGTCTTCTGCCCACATGTATGTTCCGTATCCTGCCAGACCTCTTGCTTCTGGGACATCGTCAAAGCAGCTACCCACAAGTGCTCCCATGCAACCTCAAAAATCGTGCCAGCTGGACCTGCATTGCCCTTCCCAGTTGCAGATGTTCTCAGATCCTGGACAGCAAATCAACAGCCTGTTCTTCCGGAACCTGGCCAACATTTCAGCCTTTTAAACCCCCTATCACTGCCCTACTGTCAGCAGGAAGTAGTTAAGATGATTACTTCACCCCTTATCCATTTACAAAAGGCTGAAATGCTGTGCTCCAGGCCCCGGGACAAACAGCTCCAGGTTCTCTCAGTACTCCTTGGTCCCTATCTGCTGCAGGACATGGCTGACATAGCCTGTCTTCTACCTTAAAGGTTCAGGGCAGAGCTTTTCCTTCCTCTTCATCATATAATCTGGACATTTTATTGCTATTGTTTTTTCTCTCTTTTCTCCATTACCTACACTTATATACTTTAACTTACCTTATATAAAAACAATCCAACATTCTTCATTTTTTAATTATAGAAAAAGATAGGAATGTTAGTATTCCATTTCAGTCCGCCAACCTGTGATGTCATTGCCTACCTGCCACTGGGGTGTGGCCCTACCCAGGGCTATATAAAAGGACAAACCTCTACATGGCTCACTCTTTAATACTCTCTCTAACCTCTCTCTCTATCCTCTCTTACTTCTCTCCTCCTCTACTCTCTTACTTTCTGTCTCCCTGTCCCTGTCCCTCTCCTCTCCCCCCCCCCCCCCCCCCCCTCTCTCTCTCTCTCTCTCTCTCTCTGGGATGCCCCTCCCCTCTTTCCTTCTCCCCCCATGCTCATTTAATAAACCCTGCATAACATAATATCTGCTGCCTAGTACCTTCTATCTATCATCGCTTTAATTAATAAATATAAAACCAGGTGTGGGATATGGGACTATATTAGATTGTCCACAGCAGCTGACTATGATTTGCCTCATGCTCTAGTAGGGCCATGATTTTGCCAGCCACAAATAGTTTGTACGATTGTGTGATGTTTTGAATTCTAGGAACTTTTTCAGAGGGTATATAAATGCTAGAGGCAGCCCTAACAGAGGTGGTGAGCTGTTGCTTGTTGCTGGTCATGGTTTGTTAAGTAGTTACGCACAAAGAAGAAACAGTAACAGGAAGAAATTAAATATCCTGAGAGCAAAGATCCCCAAGGAACTTGACCCCTTTCTGACCCCTGACTTTATTTAGGGAGCTCTTTCCTTTCCTCTCTATCCTTTTTTTCCCTCTCCCATCCAGTGTTAGGGTGTTGAAAGGGTAGAAGAAAAGGGGTGGAGAAGAGTGAAAGAAAGACAAACCCACAGACTAGCAAAAGACTAGCTACACAGCTCTTAGAACCAACCCTCAGATCTTCAACGAAGATGATGGGGCGTGATGATGTAAGGGCAAAATCAATGCCATATTCTATATGTAATGTATATTCTGCAATTAATGATGGTCTATATGAGAACTTGTCCCCTAGGTGACCCTTCTCCCTGCGTTCTGGGAATGACACCTGCCAGCCGTCCCCAGAAACTGCACCTGAGCAATTACATTCAATTAGCTCCCAGTGTTCCTCTGAGATAAAAAGACTTCCCCTCCACCCAACCTGCCCGAAGGTCGAAGGTCAACATTCCTGTGACCCACAACTTCCCTGAAGATCCAGCCTCCACCCAATCTGCCTAAAGATCAACATTCCTGCGACCCCCCCACCCCCCCCCCCCGCCTCTCTTTATAAGCCCATTACCCTTGAAGCTCGGGGTCACTCTCCTATCCTGCTGTGTGGTCCGAAGCTCTGAGCCCGTAATACAGGTCCCTTGTGTGTTGCATCGGTATTGAGTTCTGGTGGTCTTTTTTGGGCAGGGGGTCTTATGATCTGGGTGATGTTGGTATTACACTGAGTGATTTTGCTATAACAATGACTCCAACTGGACTGTGGTAATGCTGACCATTGGGCAAAAGAACTGCCCCAAACTGTGGACATTCTTGACTTAACTGCTCGACTCTGCCTTGTGGAAGTAGGTCCGTGTTTCTAAGTTCCTTCAACACAGGAGAATCCTTCAAACCTTCTGGCTCTGTCAGCTGAAAGTTAATGCTGCCCTGTGCAGAAGCAGAAGAGGTAATGCTGTGCTCTGTGACAGCTCAAGACCCATGACCTCTGTCTGCTAAGGAAGCCGTGAGACCACTGAATCAATATCTAGGTAGGTAACAGTCTAGGTAGCCGGTAAGTCTCTGACATTTTAATTGATACTGAGGCCATTTGTTGTTAAACTACTTCCTGTCGGTTTGTCAGGGCAAGAATCCAGCTCCTCCCCACAAGGCTGCAGTTCATTTCATATGTAAAATCAGGTCCCATTTTCTAGAGCTTGATTTCTAGGACTCTTGCTGGCAGGTTTCACACTGAAAGAGATAAACTCACAAAAAAATAGTTTCAATGTAAAGTTTTACTATTCCTTTATTTAAAGGAACCAGGGATGACTTGTTCTCAGTAAGCTCACGGTAAATGATTAAATGGAAAAAGAAAAGTTTTGTTGTTTATGTAAGTTTGTGAAGGTCAATAAAAGTAATTTTAAGGTGTGTAAATGTCTTCACATTGTATACAGGTGTGCCCCTGTATTTTCAGTTGTTAATTCTGTGCCACAGAGAGCTAAATGCTGGCAGGATTTTGCCACTGTCATTTCGATGGTCCATCACTGGGTTTCTATTTGTAAATGCCTGTCCTTCCACACCTGCCCAAAAGATGAAGGTCAGGCAGCCCTCAATGCCTTTGGCAACCAAAGAAAGGAACCAGGCATTGTCGTACTGCTGATTGGTTATAATAAAGAGCTGTCAATCACTATCTGGGGCAGGAAGTAAGGAAGCGGAACTTCCTGGCAGGTGGGGACGTAGGAGGGATGCAAGCAGGGAGTGGGAATTGAAGCCGACATGGAAGAAAGCAGAAGGGAGACCAGAGCAGGGCAGGTAGGTAAGAACTAGCCACATGGTGGGGATGCAGGTCGGGAGGTTAGGCTGAGAGTCTGCCCAGCAAAAGGCCTAAAGCTTTCAACTATATAAAAGTCTCTGTGTCTTTACTATTGCACTGCTAGTGGGATCGGAGAAAACCCTGCAATGTAAATACAAACTGTAAGGGCCTAAGGAAGTGATTATTGAGAAATGTTTTAGATTTCTTTTTTCCTTTAGGCTATTTTTATATTAAGACTTCAAAGCCAGGTGGCGGCGGCACATGCCTCTAGAATCCCAGCACCTGGGAGGCAGAGGCAGGTTGATAATGAGAGACTAAAAGGAGTTAAAATCCATATCTCAGGGTAACTGAGGCAAAGTTTTAAGAAGTAGGCTTAAAGGCCTGGGCACAGCTGCAGGGAGGGCTGACCCTGCCACATTCCTTCAAGCCCACCAGAGATAGAGGTTCACCGGAGATAGAGCCTCAGTCATGTAGCCATGTTCCCTTCCACCACAGGAGATAAGGTTGCCAAGGACTCTCCCAGAGACAGAACAAAGAAGGTCAGAGCTATTATGGTTTGGGCATCCTCCCATAACCTATCACTTTGAACCGCAGGACCCCCTTCTGTATCCTAACCAACAAGCGGCTGCCATGTTGGGAGCCCCTGCTTCAGGGGTGTTGGGGAGAAAGGAGACCTATAAAATATCCTCAGACCAGAGCACGGGGTTGCCTCCAGATACCACTGCATTGGTGATGGTCACAGCTCAGCTTGAGCTGTAAATAAAGATCCTTCCTGGTGATTTTTGGGGTTCTCCAGAAGCGGGCACAACAATCTCTGTGAGTTCGAGGCCAGCCTGGTCTACAAAGCAAATCCAGGACAGTCAAGGCTACACAGAGAAACCCTGTCTCAAAAAAAAAAAAAAAAAAAAAAAAAGACTTCAAATGTTTTAACATTAATCAATGGAGCTCTGATAAGCTATTGATCTAGCCCTGGTAAAGCACTGACTAAAGCGCTTCTCATTTGTTGAAAACATCCCTCTCCAGTCCACATATCCAGCCATCTGAGCAGAAAAGAATGTTCATGCTTTTAACCCAGAATCATTTTTGGGTAGGGTCCTTAAGCTTCTACTATGATTCAAAGATGTGAGTGTACTGCTTTTTCTACAATGTGGATTTCAGTACAGATTGCAAACAGTGGTAATGTTAACATACCTAAAACTTTTATCTCTTTTTGTAAGCTTAAAAAAATTATTGTAAGCTTCTGGAAGTCACCAGGCTTGGATCTACCTGTCACAGGTCAAATGGACTCCAGATAAGTACTCCTTATTAGTTTCCCCACCTCTCTCTCTCTCTCTCTCTCTCTCTCTCTCTCTCTCTCTCTCTCTCTCTGTCTCTCTCTCTCTGTCTCTCTGTCTCAGTCTCTCTGTCTCTTTCAGTCTCTGTCTGTCTCTGTCTCTGTGTCTCTGTCTCTCTCTTCTGTGTGTCTGTGTCTCTGTCTCTCTCTCTGTCTCTCTCTCTCTGTCTCTCTCTCTCTCTCTCTCCCTCATGCTCTGTCTTTCCCCTAACCCTTCCTCCTTCCTCCTCTCTGTCTTGGGACTCCCCTCACCTCCAATTACCATGACCACAGTTTCAAATGTACCCTCAAGAGGAAAATTTCCACTAAACTCCTTAACTTGGCCTTCTTTCTCTAGTCTGTATCCAGTGAATTGCATGCAGACTGCTTTAAAACTTCCCGCAGTGCCCAGCCCAAGATGGTCTTGCAGAACCTGGAAGGTGAACAAAGCAGATGTCTCCCAGCCTGCACTCCTCTTTCCCTTCCTCTCATTCCATCTTTCCTGGGCCCTGACAACAGCACCTTAATTTCAGCTAAGAAGCAGTTACAGAAGAGATTACGTCACCTCTTATTATCAACAAAAGGCTGGATGTCATGGTCCCAAAGAAACTCAGACAAATGGCTGACTGAGAAGCCTATTAACACATAAAAGTAGATGCTGGCAGCCAGCTTCTCCCAACATCACAAGTACCTGTTACAGAGTCCTGGCTCCTCTCAACACTTCCCACCTTTCCCCCTACACTAACCCTCTTCAGCCCAGAGCCTGGGCTTCACTTCCCCTCCCCCACCCTCACTTTTTCATATCTACTCAGCCATTGTGCAGAGCCCATTGTTGGCCTCTGCACAGTATATCATGCAAGTCAACCTAGTATACATATTTTATGGGTCTGCTCCTCCAGAGAACTGACTAATACCACAGACACTCAATTGGTGAGTTCTTTGATAAGAAGGCCATGGGATGCTTAACTCAGGGTATTTGGGAAGAGAAGTCACCTAAGGGGAAAGGAATCAGATAATCAGTACCATTGATAATTGATAGATAGAGGTTTGGCTCCAATATTACAGCCTGTAATTGCTCTACTCTCCTTGTTTCCACACATGATAAAAAAAAAAAATGGCAATAATGGACTCTGAGCCATAGTGATGCTTGACCTTAAATGCGCATTTACCTCACAGATATTTAGATTTGGGAAGATTGATCATACTTACGCAGTGCTGGGGTCCCTGCACATACTAAGAAAGTGCTCTGCCACTGAACTGTTCCCCTCAGTCCCTCATGAGAGTGATGTTAGGTGCATTACTCTTCCATTTTTCAGAGAAAGGAAAATCAAATCTCGGAACAATGAAGTGGCTTGCTGAAGGTCAAAGGTGGCCCTGCCTGACACAAACTTGTGCTCACCTTGTGCTTTGTTTGAGGTACGGTCTCAGTCTGTAGCCCAGGCTGGTTTAGAATGTGTAGGCCATTTTCCTGTATCGGCCTCCCAAGTGCTTAGGTGTGGCCCACCCCACCCTGCATGAACTTGGCTTTAAATTCTGGAGCCTCTGCTTCCTCATTAGGGAAAGAAACAACCTCTCTCTTCCCAATCCCAGAGGTACAGAGGGCAGGTGAGGAGTCCTGAACAGTGGCTAACAGAGGATGTAGTCACACGTGTTACCTGGGATGGCAACCAAGTTCTGCAGCTCCTGCTTTAGGTCCATGATGTCCTTGCAGAGCTGAATGTCATCCATCCTGTGGGGACAGGACACCACACAATGAGTTACACACCTCAGCATTAGCCTGGTTTAAACACAGGGGACTTGTGAGAGTGGGTGCTGCCGTCAAATGGCTGTACTGACTGATTAAGCGGGACCCTGCCTGGGTGACCAGTGAAAGTGTGGGTAGTCATCACTTTCCTCCTTGTTGTGAGAGAATACCTGACAAAGAAGTCACTTAGGGGAGAGAAGGAGTTGTTTAGACTCGCAGTTCTGTGGAAACTAGAAGGAAGGCAGGTAGCTCTGTAGCCATGGGAGTCTAAGCAGGTGCTTTTACACAGTCCAGACCAGGAAGTAGCACTTGGGCAGGAAGCTGGCATGTAGAACCCTCTAGTCCTACCGCCACAGCTAGCCAGGCCCCCACATCCCAAAAAATCCCAGATAACTTTCCACAACAGCGCCACCAGCTGGGGTCTGTGTCTCAACCATATAAGTCTGACATTAAGGATAGTTCGCATTTAAACCATAACAGTCTGTGACTATGCTTCCAAAGATTGGGTTGTGAGTGCCTGAATGGTGGGTGTGGGGAAGCCCCGTCCTCCGTAGGCAGCATCCAGTCAGCTGTAGGTGAGGACAGGGGAAGAGGATGAAGGAAGAGAGGGTGTGTACTCTCTCTGATGCTATTTGTCTTCTCTGTCTTTCCTCTCAGTCTGTCTCTCTGTTTCTTGCTTTCTCTCCCACTGCCCTTAGACATAACTCCAATTTTGTCACCTCTTGGGGTCTGGGTTTTGTACCATTCATACCTAGGGGCTTAGACGTGTAGACTGAATCATCCACTTCCAGGTTTAGATGCTTCTAGACACAAAAGGAGTTGTAATACCAGTGCTCTAGTTTAGTATTGATTCTTGCAGGTTTCAAAATATGCAGGTTATAAATATCACATGACATTGTTAACTATACACAATATTTTCTCAATTCTCTCAACTTAATATATATCTTTTTACTTCATAATGATATATAATTCTACTTCATAATACATCTTGGGCATGGTTCTGTCAGTACATACAAGTCAACTGACTTTTTGTGGATGCACAGTTTCCCATTGTTGGAGGAAGGTCCAGTTGTGTTTTGTTTTGTTTTTTTGATGGTTTTGAAATGCTTTATTAACATCAAACAGCATAGTGTGGAGATAAATACTAGTGTCCTCATGTCTTCACAGAACATTCATCCCCAACAGCACAAGTCATCCTAACTCTTTTCGTTGTATGAACAGTGAGGGGATATGAACAGAGAAAATTCAAGAGCATCTAAAGTTACGCATTACCCTGGAAGCTGCAGGTACGAAGGCAGCATAGATGGTAACTCAAGGTGAACAGCACTGTGCATGTCAGGTTAGGGTACTATGAAAGCTGGACTAAGGACCACAGCTCAACACACATTTGCTTTACTTATGAGGGAAATACTTTTAAACTGTCATTTCTACATTGTTCCTTAATCCGCTTAAATTCAGTCTTATGAGAAAGTTCAGTATCAGGTGGTTGTCTTGTTAGCTAGTCTGCCATTTAAAATTTTATAACCCACTTTGGTGGTTAAAACAGCTGATATTTGTATATGTAGTCACAGATTAAAGGGAAATTTGAATTTCTGAATGAGGAATAAAGGTGTTAACTGCTTTTGCCTTTAAGGAGAACAAAGCACAACAATTTTAATCTAAGTGATGGTTTTGGTACAAGCCAACAGCTAATTAATTTTGTTTGTTAAGAAGCACTTCACAGCCACAATGATGTGTCTAGAACTAATTCCAGAAAAATCTAGCACTTCACTGGATCTTCTCTTCCAAGGCACATTCATCACTGCCAGCCGACGAACCATGATGTTAGGCTCCATGGAGACGGCTGCACAGACAGCTTCTCCAATGCCACCTTCTGGGTAGTGTTCCTCCACGGTGATAATTTGGCCACCTGTGGCTTTTGCATTGGAAATGATGGTGGAAGCATCCAGAGGTTTAATGGTAAACAAGTCAATGACACAGACAGAGATATCTTCTTTAGAGAGCTCATCAGCAGCGACTAAGGCTTCATGCGGAGTGACTCCTGCTCCAATAATTGTGACCTAGTCATTGTCACTATAGCGGACAACCTTGGCCTGTCCAATGTGAAAGGTTTTTTGGCTGGTATAAATAACTGCAGTTTCTGCTTGGCTGGTACGAATGAAACACATTTCCTCAGTATTGGCGGCTAAATAAACAGCATGTTCTGTGGAGATGGCATCACTCGGATAAAAACAGTACAGTTGGGAATTGCTCGTAACATGGCCAGGTCTTCCAGGGCCATGTGACTGTTGTCCTCACCAGTAGATACTCCACAATGGCAACCAATAAGGTTGATGTTGCTTTGAGAGATGGCTCCCATTCGGATCTGATCAACTGCTTGGTTGAAAGAGGCAGCGAAGGTGCAAGCAAAAGCAATGGTCCAGCCACGGGTGGCACAGCCTAGAGCCACATTCATCACGTTTTGCTCAGCAATCTCTCTGGGTGTTCTTTCTTGAATATGTCAGAAAAACTGGAGTTCTTGGTGTCACTATGCAGTACAATCACTCTGTCATTTTCATGGCCCAGTTTAGCCAGAGCCAAAGCACATGCTTTTTGAGTAGATACCATGTCATCAGCTACATAAGCAGGAGGCGAGGTCATATTTATATCCATGATGTTGATTTGAGGTGAGTCCTCAAAAGGGAGTGGTGGTGCAAGAATCCTGTTGGTTTGTATCTGGCTCTCAATTAATTTGATAATTATATCTGCTCTTTCTTTTGTCATTGGCCTTCCACACCAACTTTCTGCATCCTCAACATCTGGCATGCCTTAGGCCTTGAAGGTCTTGGCAACCACAGCAGTGGGCTTGCCTCTCACTTGAGCTGCCTGTGAGAACACATGGCCATCAACCGCCTGCAAATCCGGTCCATCAGGGCCACAAGTACTTTGACGAGCAATCTCACACCATGCAGCAGCGCTTCCGAGATCATGTCTGTGCTGTTCTTCTACATGATGAGATATAAATAGGAGGACCCAGAGAACCCAAACAACAACCGATTCGTCATTTCAAAGGGAGTACCATTTGTTAATGTGGCAACAGGATGGTCAAGGCAAGGACTCGGGGCTGCCTGTGGGATGGCATATACTGGCAAGTACCAAGCCAGCTACCGGGTGTTCTGTCTTCTGAGGGAGGAGTCCACAGAAAACTACATCTAGGAGACATTGGCCTTTGCATCCTACTACAATCTGGACAATCTCACAGCAATCTTTGATGTGTTTTGTTTTCAAATGTTGATTTCAGTGCCTTAAGATCTGGTTATCACCCTGCCGTGAATGTTGAACTATCTCCTGTAACCATGTGATGATAAGGAATGTTCCACAATTATCCCTGATTGGCTAAATAAAGATGCTGAAGCCTATGACTTGGTAGAAGAGAGATAAGAGGAGTTTTAGATTCCCAGGCTGTGTTCACAGATAAGAGGAGAGAGGGAGAAAGCAGAAGAGTAGGAGGAGGGAAGGAAGCCAGAGAGAGGGAGGAATCACCATAAGGCAAGATGACAGTGAACACATAGCTGTAAGGACAGGCTGATGGAGCAGAAGCCGCCCCTGGAGTCATCAGTTGGGCAAGTGATTGGCTTTTATGTGGATTTTAAAGGTACTGGAACTAAAGTAATTCAGAATCTTCCCAGCATAGTGCTTACAGCTTAATAATAAATCACAGTCTCCTTTTGTCAGTCATTGGTGAACTAGCTGGTTAAAGAAAACTATTGCTGTAAAAATTTACTGCATTATTTAATATAGAAAGAATAATTCATCTTTCTACAACATCCCATTATGTTGATATACAGTGATTGGCCCACTGCCTAGGCCACATACTTAGGTTTTTCTGTGATAAATTCCTAGACTTGTGGGCAGTGGTGGTGCACGCCTTTCATCCCAGCACTCAGGAGGCAGAGGCAGGTGGATCTCTGGGAGTTCGAGGCCAGTATGGTTTACAAAATGAGTCCAGGATAGCCAGAGCTACACAGAGAAGCCTTATCTCGGGGGGAAAAAAAGCAAAAACAAAAAACAAACAAACAAAAAATTCCTAGACTTGCAAGCTGCTGATCAAGCAGTGTGAACATTTCAGTGGGAACTCACAACCCCTTCCAAGGCCCATGTGTAGGTAATTGGGCTTCCCTACAATTCTGTTATGTATCATAGGAGGGATATATATATCTATAGAGATATATCTCTATAGATATATAGGTATAGAGATATGTATATACACACACATATATCTCCCTGGTGTAAGATTGTGTAGTTCAGTTGGTAGAATGCTCTCCTAGCATGTACAAAGGCCTGGGTTTGATGCCCAAAGTGGGTGTGTTTGTGCACATACACATAACCCCCAGCACTGGAATATGAATGCAAGAATATCAGAATTCAAGGTCAGTCTGTATTAGATGAGACCCTGTCTCAAAAACAAACACAAAATTTTCAAGTTAATTTGCCATTCTCATAAAAATTCTTTATAGCAGCTGCCAGGAACTTCCCCTGAAGATTTCTAAGGTTCTGTTCATAGGTTGTTCATACACCTTGATTATCTGGGTATATTTTAGGCTATCTATGCTACCTGGGTCCCTATGGTGTAGTATGAAATATCTTATGTGCCTGGATTAACATTGATTTATAAAAGAATTTTTTTTTTTCTTGTGGTACTATTTGGGAAGATTCTCAGCGGCAGAATCACACTGAGTACAAGTGGATTAAGAGGTCAGTCATAGCTGAGACATCTTCAAGTCAGTTCCCAAAGTGTATGCATGTGTGCATTTATATTCTGTTTTGAGCATCTACTGTGACGGCCTTAGGCCAAAGCTCTGAGGAAACACCACCAAGACCCAGGCAGCATGAAGATGACCTTTCGTCATATACAGATACAAGGTAGTCACATGGTCACAGATATAGAAAGGTCCCAGGATCCCCTCCTGCCCACAGATACCAAAATCCACAAATGCCCTAGTCTTGAAAATAAGATGGCTTAATGTTCACATATAATCTCTGCACATGTTCCCAAGTGCTTTAGTCATCCCTAGATGACTAATGACACCCAATACATTCAATACATCTTAGATGCTCTGTAACCAGGAATTGTTTGCTCATTTAGGGTACAATGACCAAAAGTTAAGGGAGTGGGTGGGGCAGAGCTGGAGAGATGGCTCTCTGGTTAGGAGCATGTACTGGTCTCCCAGAGGACTCAAGTTTGAGTCCCAGAACCCACATTAGGTGGCTCACAACCACCTGTAACTTCAGCGCCTTCTTCTGGCTTCCATGAGCACCTGCACTTACATGAATAGATGCATGCACACATATACACAACTTTAAATTATTTTGATTTTGATTTTGAGACAGCCTTACTATGTAACTCTGGCTGTCCTGGAACTCACTATATAGACCAGGATACCCTCTGCTTCTCAAGTACTGGTATTATTTTTTTTTAAGAAGTAAAAATCTATAATTTTTTTTTCTTGAATATTTACAACCAAATGAAATCCTGAGGAAATGTGGGCTGGCTGTGCTTCTGGCATTCTGAAGAACATTACAGCAGGTGAAGGGGGCGGGTCTTTTTGGAAACAGCGCTCTGTGCTGGCCCTGGACAGCCATCCTGGAAAGAGGTAGTGGAAAGCTGCCAATGTAAAGGATGTAAAGGTAGGTCAGGGTGTTATAAAATATAGTGCTGCAAGGGGGTATCTTTGGCAGGCCCGTGTCAAGGTGTACCCCTGAGAAATTATAACATGCAACAGATCTGGTGCAAAACTGTTGGGGACAATAGGCCGTATGGCCAATGTTCAGCCATCTTGTCCAAGTCTGCACCTTTAAGTCTCTGTTTTTCCCAGAGCTTGCCTTTCACCAGAAACTAGCTGACCCTGTTGTGGGTCAGCAGTTAGACTAAAGACAGAGATGGAGCAACCCTGTTATGGTTTAGCAGTTAGACTAGACAAAGAGGGAGCCAGATACCCTGTGTGGCAGGACATTATGACCCTGCCTGGAATTCCCTGTGTTTTGAGAAAAGCATGCAGCTGAGTTGCTATAGCCATATGCTTCCCTGCCTTCTAACTTATAAAAGCTGCTGCCTGACTAATAAAGTTTAAGAGTTTGATCAATCAGACTTGCTGTCCTTTGTGTCTTGCATTTTCAACAGGTGAACTCCATCCTGAGTTTTAGTCAAACCCCGCAGGTCGGGTCACAAAACAGATTTATTGGGGGAAGGGAGGAGAGAGGAGTGAAAACCTGGGGAAGGAATAGAGGCAGACAGTTTGACATGTAGACAGACAGACAGACAGGGAGCAGAGAGGGAACCATGAGGGCAGAGTGTTGGGGAGTGCACACAACAGAGAGGAAATGCAGAGAGAGACTGGGGTGGCTGGCAGTCCCTTTGTTCACAGAGCACACTTGGCACACCAGGCAGTGGGAGCAGGTGATGACCTAAACAGTTGCTAGGTCCCTGAGAACAGGCCACTGGAACTGCCTTACACCAACACAAAGGACTCGGCTTGACTCCATGCTGGTCAGCACTGGACCACATATAGAGCTTAACTCTCTGGAATGTGACTCCATTTACCCGCATACTCATCACCACAACGCCTTCACCAAAAGCACCAGCCTGCTGTCTCCTTCCACAGTGTGACCACAGGCCGGTGTGGAGCCTCACCTGTTGGTATTCAGACTCAGGACAAGCAGCTGAAGTGCCTATTTAACCAAAGCAGATCCAGCCTCCCGGTTTCTCCCAGCATTCCTCAGTCTCTACCTGTTACAGGGCATGGCTGCCATGCCCTGATCTCTACCCTGATCTCTACTGTGAACTTTCCATCTCAGAGGCTCTTCCCTATACAATCCAGACATTTTGGTCCCCCCCCCCTTCATGTACGTTGTCTCTCTCTGCCTCCACTCCCCTCCCTCTGCTTTTCTCTTCCTCTGCATGACAACTTCACTGACCCCCTCCTGTGAGGTTGGTGAACCCACCGGAGAGCTGCCCCCCAATAAGCAATATATACTATAATTCATCTTGAATTGTCTCATTTCATCGGTGGGAGAATACCCATCTTCACCCATGACTGATCACCAATGCCCATGGTTTTCACCCTACTCACAGCCGTCCATACCCCAGGACCATGGCAGGGATACAGCCCTTTAGTCTACATATCTTGTTGTCAGAGGCATGACAGGCCTAGAACATCCTAGCAGGCTTCCTTGAATGATTTAGGGCTTGCCGTAAGGGCACAGACTGCCTGTTGGTCTGTCACAGGGTCCCAGACCTTAGCACAACTGACTTCATGATGGAAATACCATTCAGGCTATAAAACTCCTGCCAAAATGAAAACAATGACCTAATCCATCAAAGTCCGTAGTTCCAGGAAAGTCTCTAAACGTACTAATATTGCTTTTTTTTGGCAATACCACTCCTGGACAGGTGGTCATGAATAGCATAAGAAATCAGGCTGAGGGGCTGGAGAGATGGCTCAGTGGTTAAGAACACTGGCTGCTCTTCCAAAGGTCATGAGTTCAGCTCCCAGCACCCACACGGAGGCTCACAATCATCTATACTGATATCTGGTGCCCTCTTCTGGCATGCAGGTGTACATGCAGGTGAAACACTGTATACATAATAAATAAATACATGTTTTGTTTTGTTTTGTTTTGTTTTGTTTTGTTTTGTTTTGAGACAGGGTTTCTCTGTGTAGCCTTGGCTGTCCTGTACTCACTCTGTAGACCAAGCTGGCCTCAAACTCACAGCAGTCCGCCTGCCTCTGCCTCCAGAGTGCTGGGATTAAAGGCGCACGCCACCACGCCCTGCTAAATAAATGTTTTATAAAAATTAAAAAAACAAAGAAAAGAAATCAGGCTGAGTAAATAATGGGAAACAAGCTTTGAAGCAGGGTTCCTGCAAGCCCTCTGCTTCAGTTCCTGCCCCGACTTCTCCAGACGATGGGCGACAAGCTGTACAGCGAAACAGGCCCTTTCCCTCCACATTGCTTTTGGCTTCAGTGGTTATCACAGCAATAGAAACCAGATCTAATACACCTGGCAAAGGCAAAACAAATGCCTACATTCATGCATCAGAGCTGTTTGGCTTGAAATGGAGTAATCTGGGAAGGTGAGACACATGCTCAGACAACAGAATGCCATTTAGGATCTGAGGTGGCTAATACTATCAACTTGGGTGTCTCTAGAATCACACAGGAGACAAACCCCTGAGCATACCTTGAGCCAAACTTGGCAACCTGGGTTCAATACCCAGGACACATAAGAGTGTGTCCTGGGTATCAGTGATCTGGGCCCTCACACATCAGGTGACTACCTTATATCAAGTTGACATAAAAACTAGCTAGCACACCAGCTTTGTAAGCGTCAGTGTTATCCCTGACATGGTGATGTGTTAAGAAGTCTCCAGGGTGCCCCTGGGTCCAGCTAATTCCTATCATCATGGTAGGGGCTAAGGAACAGAGAGAAAAGAGAAGCCCCTGAGACATACTTGAAGGTCAGACTGTCAGTTTCCTTCCTGGGGCTTTTAAATGATTTCTATCTTAATTTTCATTGATGTTCCCTGGTTGTAACCAGCAGATCTTTCCTGAATGTGATACTCATTCCTCAAAAGAACACCATATCTTTTAAGAACAGCTTACTCTTTCAAGAATATTCTAAACTGAGTTGGATTCTTTTGTGTGTATGTGGTGTATGCAATATTTAAAATTTTAAATTTAATTTACCATGTATGCATATTTTGCTTCCTTATATGCCTATTTACCATATAAATGCCTTGTGCCCATGGAGGCCAGAAGAAGGCATTGGACTCCTTGGGATTGGAATTACAGATATTGTGAGCTGCCATGTGGGTATCACTGAGTCCTCTGGAAGAGCAGCCAGTGCTCTTAACCACTAAGACATCTCTCCATCCCTGTATATGCACTTTTGTGCATGGATGCATCTATGCACATGCAGAGGCCAGAGGAAGACATCAAGTGTGCTACGTTATCGCTTTCTGCATAGCTGGCCCACAAAAATAAAATATGTAACGAATGTTACACTCCAAAGAAGGAAGTAGCAAGAGGCAGAGAAGAATGAAGGGAACAGAAAACAAATTTAAAAACAGAAAGAAGAGAGAGAAGAAAAAACAAAAAAAGATGTTGGCTCTGATTCCTTAATGATTCTACTTTATTAGCAACTTGTTAAAGGAGTGTACCTCCCTTACAGCCTGACTACCCTAAACAGGAGGGAAAGGAGATTAAGGAGAACAAGAATGAAACCTTCTAGGTATCAGTTCCGCCGGGCAAATCCCCTGGCGTAAATCTCAGGAGTCTAGCAGATCCTCTATCCAACAGAAGAAGCCACACCATCTGTGGACTGAACCTGGAAGGCTCCACCCAGGGAGTGGAATGGGGTGGTTTGAGTAGGTATGGTCCCCCTAAACTCATGTGTTTGAATGCTTGGCCAGTAGGGAGCAGCACTACTAGGAGGTGTGGCCTTGTTGGAGTAGGCGTGGCCTCGTTGGAGGAAGTGAGTCACTGTGGGGATAGGCTCTGAGGTTTCCTATGTTCAAGCTACCTACTGTGACACAATGTCTCCTGCTGTCTACAGATCAAGATGTGAAACTCTCAGCTCCATGTCCAGCACCATGTCTGTCTGGATGGTGCCATGCTTCCCACCATGATGATAATGGACTAAACCTCTAAGCCAGTGCCGATGAAATGTTTTCCTTTATAAGAGTTGTCTTGGTCATGGTGCCTCTTCACAGCAATGAAACCTTCTAGTGGATTTAACATGTTTTTGTTTTGATCCCAAGTATAGGATATGAAACAGACTTGTGTGAGGGTGTGTGGCGTTTGTCCGCTGGAAACAGACTCATGAGAGAACACGTGATGTTTGTCCACTTAGAAGAGGAACTGCCTTTTGTGGGGGCATGGTCCTTGCTAACTGATTAACATCCTGGTATGGACTCTGAGAGGATATATATGTGTGTGTGTGTGTGTGTGTGTGTGTGTGTGTGTGTGTGTGTGTGTGTATCCAAAACAAGAGGCTTGGCTTTTTTGGTCTTGGCATCATTTCCCATTGTTGGCTGTTCATCGCTCTACTTCAAGATACCCCTAGAGAGAAATGCTTCAGAGAAGGCTGGAGGCTCACCATAAAGAAAAGTCTACCAGCCCATGGAATTCTCCTGTGTTTGTTGTTAAAAAAAAAAGAAAGAAAGAAAGAAAGAAAGAAATCAGGAAAACGGAGGATGGTTAATGGATTTAAGAGCAGTGAACAGAGTAATTCAACCAATGAATTTACCGCCTGGAATCCCTTTACCTTCTTTGTTACCTAGGTCATGGTGGTCATGGCTTATAATAATAATTGACTTAAAAGACTGTTTTTTCACAGTACCCTTGCAAGATCAGGATAGGTAAAGGTTGCTTTCTCAGTACCTACTTTGAACAATAGCAGTCCAATAAAAAAGGTACCATTGGAAGGTACTTCCATGGGGAATGTTGAATAGTCCAACTTTATGTCAATACTTTGTGCAACAACCTTTAGAAAAAACATAGGCAATTTCCTCAATCTATCATTTACAATTACATGGTTGATATTTTGCTGGCTGATTCTGATGCAGCCACTTTAAAGAAAATGTTTAAGGAAACACAAAGAGTTCTACCATGCTGAGTGTTACAGATTGCTCCAGAAAAAAAAAATACGAAGAGGAGAGTCAATTAGCTATTTAGGCTATAAAATAACCCAATTTAAAAAAAATCAGCCACAAAAGATACAGATCTGTAGAGATCAGTTGCAAGCACTTTTTTCTTTTTTTAAAAATAATTTATTCAGATTATACCCTGATTGTTATCCCCTCACTTGTATCTTCCTGTTCTACCCACCTTCGTCTTCCACCCTGTTCCTCTCCCCTAGACCTGTGACAGAAGAGGACCTCCTGCCCCACAATATGATCACAGGCTATCAGGTCTCATCCGGATAGCCTGTTTCCCCTTCCTCTGAGTGCCACCAGGCCTCCCCACCAAGGGGGTAGTCAAATAGGAGGCACCAGAGTTCATTTCAGAGGCAGTTCCCACTCTCCCCACAACCATGGAGAATGTGCTGTCCATTGGCTAGATCTGAACAGGGGGTCTAGGTTTACTACATGCATTGTCCTTGGTTGGTGCAGTAGTTTGTGCAGGACCCCTGGGGTCAAGATCCACCAGCCTTGATGGTCTTCTTGTGGGGCAGTTGCAAACTCTTAATGGTTTTCAAATCTTAATGGGAGATATTAACTGGTTGAGGCCTATAATTGGACTAGATTTGAACAGTACAAGGTGTCTAATGTCTAAAGCAGAAAAAGAGTTAATTTTGGTAGAACAAAAACTATGTGATGCATATGTGGAAAGAATTGGTCCTAAACTTGATTGTATTTTGGTTATTTTACCTTCAATCCATTCTCCTACTGGGCTCATTGTACAAAGAGAAGATAATATTATGGAATGGATTTCCTTAGCATAAACAAAGTAAAAAACCAAAGACATACATAGAAAAAAATTCTGAATTGATTATAAAATGTAGAATAAGACTGAATAAACTGTCAGGAACAGATCCAGATGAAATTGTAGTGCCTCTTACTAATGTTGATTTTTGTGTTTTTGGTGTTTTGTTTTGTTTCGAGACAGGGTTTCTCTGTGTAGCCTTAGCTGTCCTGGAGTCACTTTGTAGACCAGGCTGGCCTCGAACTCACAGCGATCCACCAGCCTCTGCCTCCCGAGTGCTAGGATTAAAGGTGTGAGCCACCACGCCCGGCTCTTACTAATGTTGAGATTATGTCCTTGTGGGTAATCAATGAAGATTGTCAAAAATCTTGTAGCAATTACTTGGGAGAAATTAACAACAAATACCCAAAAAACAAACATATACAGTTCATTGAAAGAACTAGTTGGATTCTTCCACATATTGTAAAGAGAGCACCAATTCCAGAGGCACCAGCCTTCTACACTGATACAAACAGGAGGTGAATGGCAGGTCACAGGTCAGATAAAATAACCAAGGTGACCAAAAGCCCATATACCTCAGTTTAAATATCAGAAGTTTATACAATTCTATTACATTTTCCTGAATCTCTTAATATAATTACTGTCAATATGCAGAAAGAGTTTTGAATATAGAGTCTGCTGAATTTACTCCTGATAAATCAGAATTGACTTTGTTATTTATGGAATTGCAACAGGCCATCAGAAGTAGAAACTATCCATTATATGTTACTCATATTCTGTCTCATACAGGTTTACCAGGTACATTGGCACAAGGATGAGGAAGTTGATCAATTGCTAATAGGAAATGTGTTAGAAGCATCACATTTTCATGAAAAACATCATGCTACAGTAAAGGTTAAAGGAAAAAATATCACTTGGCAACAAGCCAAAGAAATAATTAAAAAGTGTCCCACGTGTTCTGTGTATAACCAAACTCTATTACCTGCTGGAAGTAACTCTAAGGATACCAAAAGGAATGAAATCTGGCTGATGGATGTGTTTCATTTTGCAGAATTTGGAAAACCAAAGTACATACATCATACCATGATACATACTCAGGGTTTCAATTGGCAACTGTTTTAAGTTCTGGAAAGGCTGATTGTGAAGTTACACATTTATTGGAAATATAGGCAATTATGGGTATACCTGCACAAATTAAAACTGACAATGCTTCTGTATATGTATTCAATAAGATCGTGATTTTTTGCATATTAAATATAAAGTACATTACCAATATATCACATAATCCTACAGGACAAGCAATTGTAGAAAGAGTTAATTGTACCTTAAAAGAGATGCTTATTAAACAAAAAGGGTAAAGAACCCCAAGGACAGATTAAATAATTCTTTGTTGACTCTAAATTTCTTTAATGTTGGTGAAAGAGAAACAAGCAGCATCTGAAAGACATTGGGTTATAGAAAAAACTGAGGCACTAGGACAACCAATGTATTATAAGGATCTGTTGACAATGGAATGGAAACCTGCAATAGTTCTGAGGTGGAGACATGGTTATGTTTATGTATCTACAGGGAATGAAAAATATGGTTATCATCAAAACTTAAAGAGATTAGATCTGACCAGGGAAGACCTCCTACCATCTGAAGCGTGAATGTCTTTGCATAGCAAGGGAATCCTATGGGCCATCTGATCCTATGACACACCATTCTTTCATACAGCATGGATATTACAGCTCAAACAGACTTATAAAGTTGATACCTTACACCTAGTCAAACATAAGACAGAAATTTACCTTTAGCTGATCAGTGCACCTTGCATATTCTGTATATGTAAGTGTAGAAATGTACTTATACTGCTACTTTTTAAAGTGTGCTTATTGTCAGAGCAAAAGACCAGATAATAATGAAGACAAAGCAAGTAGCCCAGGTGATTCATCCTTGAAGCCTGCCTCAGCTAATATTTCTCAAGAATTTGGATGCATATCAACTTCAAAAGGGCTGTGCCAAAGGATTGATCCCACCAAGACTGGACAGAAAAAGATACAGGTGGCTTTTCTACTTGACCAATATCCTACTTTTCTAAGAGTACCCAAAAGATGTTTTTACCCCCAGACAGCAAAAAGTAATTTTAAGGACAGGGCACCCCCATTCCCAATAGGTGGGTACGTGTTTTTGATGGGTTACCAATGTTTGTTTTTTCTGGGGCAGTTGGTTATAAATTAGTAAAGGTTAGATTTAGGAATTTCTTTCTCTTCTCTATCCTTTCTCTCTTATTTTTCTATCCTATCTAGTATTAGGGGAAAAGAGGGAAGAAAGGTATGATAAAGGGGGGAATATAGAATTATAGGAGAAAAGGTAGATTTTTGAATCTACTAGAGTCAAATATTTTACATTGGTATTGTATGTTGATAGAAATTTAAGATTATTTTGTTCAACTTTTGCTTAATGTATTAGACATATGCAACTCATTTGAAAATGTGATGTAAAGTTCTAGTCTTATGAAAGCTAACTATTGAAAACTGTTCAGGATGCTTGGAAATGCAAGTTAGTAGTTAGTAACCTATAAATCTTACTTGTAGTCTTGTTAGATATTCATTTAGTTAATTATAGAAACAAGCTTTATTTAATCTCTTGTATATGTTTTCAAGGCTAAGCAGATAGTACATAGCTAGAAACAAGCAGTTTTTGTCTATTTAGATATACTTAGATAGATGGTTAGATAGATGGATAGACAGATAGATAGATAGATAGATAGATAGATAGATAGATGATAGATAGGATTGTACACTATAGTAAATAGATTGATGGTCTTCACACACTTCAAAGATCTGCAGGATACACCACTTAATAAGAAGGGTCTTTTCTGACAGAGAAACAAATCTTCTCCTGGCAGCACCTCCAATCTACTTCAGTGAAAATGATGGACATCAAAGAAACAAATGTGGCAAAATAGCCACTGGACCAAAAAACTGTTCTTATCTCTACTGCTGATAGCACACTGATTGTCCAAACTGTGAACATGCATGACATTGGGAAATTGACTGTCCAACTTTGCAGAGACCAGGTGGGCCAGTCCTTCAACATTTCTGCTTCACAGAAAAGTCTGTTAGACAGTCTGGGCCAGCAGGCTGAAGACTGGATGCCACAATGGTACATCCTTTGGTGACTGTCCAAGCAGTCACTGTCTCTGCTATGTCTATATGTTTGGAAGGTGCTTGCCTGCACTTCCTACTAGATATTATTTCCTTCTTAAGTCTCTGATGGGGTTGAAGACTAGATAGCCATAGTATTACTACAATTAAGCTTTAGTTGTTTAGGGTCTGAAAACATGGGGGGTTTTGTTTTGTTTTGTTTCAAGACAGGGTTTCTATGTAGCTTTGGCTGTCCTGGAACTCATTCTGTAGACCAGGCTAGCCTCAAACTTACAGAGATCTGCCTGCCTCTGCCACCCAAGTGCACCACCACAGCCCAGCTAAGAGCCATACTATTTAAAAATTTTTATTTGTATCACAAAAATCGCAAGTTAACACTGTGGGCATGGTCTGGGCATGATCAAGGGATGGAAAGAAGGAGTCTCAGCTATTAGATCACAGACCTTCTGCACACTCCCACCTACTCCTGAAAAACGTATGAGCTGGACCACTCTATCACAGGATCAGGACACCTGACAAAGCACAGAAGGTCCACCTCTGAAGCCCTTGACTGTCTCCATCACCTCCTGCAAGTCTCATTAGAGTTGCTGCAGCAGCAGATGTAAAGTTGATTCTGGTGATGTTTTGTTTTGTTGAGAGAGGGTTTCTCTGTGTAGTTGTGGCTACCCTGGAACTCGCTCTATAGACCAGGCTGGCTTTGGAGCTCAGAGATTTGCTGCCTCTGCCTCCTGAGTGCTGGGCTTAAAGATAGGCACCACCACTGCCCTGCAGCTTCTAATAGTTAATGTTAAATCAGTATCATGTTTATTCAGCATCATCATTAGTAGTTTGCTTTTTTCTTTTCTTTTTTCTTTCTTTTTTTTTGGGGGGGGGGTAGGGAAAATGGATACTGGGGCTTGCTGAACCAGGAAGGAACAGCACATACGCTCTGCCGGTGTTCCGAAGCTGGGAGTTGCGTGCTGACAAAGGATATTAACTGGCTTGGGGCAGGGAGTAGGGTGTGGGCCTGGGCTTGAGTCACTTGTCAGTTTCTGTGATGTCATTATTGCAGATCTCAAATTGCCTACTGTTTAACTACTGGTAAACAAGGCTTTTGAAAATTGAACCCAGGTCTGGTGGCAGTCATCTCAGCCCTTTGCAAGAAGAAGATTGTGTGCTTGTGACCAGTCTAGGCTATGCAGTGAGTCATCTCAAAATTCCAAACCAAAGGGGGCAAACAAACAGAAAGTTTCCAACACGCATAAATGAGATACTACTCATAAAAAAGAAAAAAAAGTGTATTGAAATAATCCAGACTCTAAAGTATGGCATTAAGTGAAAGAAGCTGGTTCCAAAAGACCAAACAAGTTATTATTTCATTGACATGGAACTCTGAAGAAGGTACAGATATGGTGACAGCAGATTAGGAGTTGCAAGAGGTAAAAAAAAAAAAAAAAAAAATAGTTGATAAAAATGTTTTTTATCACAGCCAAATGTGGTGGCACACACCAATAATCCCAGCACTCTAGGCTAAGGCACAGTTCAAGGCCAGCTTGGGCTACATGAAACCTCAGAAAGCCAAAGAGAATGAGAAATTGTTAGAAATATCACATCAATAAGAAGCAATATAGGGCCCATCTCTTCATGCTTTTAATCTCTCCAACATTTGATGGGAAGAGAAGCTGAGTGTTGTGTGTGGAAAGATCCACAATTGTGATGTTGAAAATAGTTTCAGTTCCTCTCAGAACTGGCTGTGGTGCTACACACATGCACACACACACACACACACACACACACACACACACACACGACTTTTGTGTTCATTAGTACTTTATACAGATGTTAGCAATTCTTGCAAATAGGAACTCTGTCATTTCTCTTCTGAATAATGAGCCTGCAGGCTGGGAGAGGTTAAGTGGCCCAGAACCCCACAGCTAGTTAAACTATGGAGCCAGGATGCTGACAAACAGCCTAACTCAGGCACCACATAGAGCTAACTGCTATTCCAAGCTATTTAACTGACAAAAGTTCAGCCTGACCCTCTTCAAAACTCCCCACACCCTGCAGATGGCAGCCATTGCTTGGCTTAGACAGCAGCTGGGACATCATCGACTGGTATTCACTGCAGTCTTTGTGAGGGTTAGAGAATTGTTCCTATGGGCAAACCTTGATTTTTCCACTGCTCTACATGAAAGAACTAGAATGGGGGGAGGGATAGAAGGACTCAGAGAGGACAAGGGCTCCACAAGAAAACCAACAGAGCCAACTAACCAGGGTCCAGGGGGCCTTGTGGAGACTGAAGTTCCAACCAAGGACCATGCATGGACTGGACCTAGGCCCCCTACACAGATGTAGCCAGTGGGCAGCTCTGTCCTCATATGCATCTCCTAGTAAGGGGAATGTGGACTAACTCTGACATGGATTCTGTTGCCTGCTTTTCAGTCACTTCCCCCTGGTGGGGCTGCCTAGCCAGGCCATAGGAGATGAAGATGCACTCAGCCCTGACTCAACTTGATATGCTGGGGTAGGTGGTGGTGGGGGCTCCCCTTCTTTGAAGAGTAGGGGAGAGGGAAGAGAGGAAATAGGGATGGAGGGTAGGACTGGGAGCAGAGGAGGGAGAAGGCTATGACCAAGATGTAAAGTGAATAATTATTTAAAAATGAAAAAGAAAAGCTGAGTGGTGGGGGCGCATGTCTTTAATCCCAGCACTCGGGAGGCTGAATCAGGTGAATCCCTGTGAGTTCGAGGCCAGCCTGGTCTACAAAGCAAGTCCAGGACAGCCAAGGCCACACAGAGAAACCTTGTCTCGAAAAACAAAACAAAACAAAACAAAACAAAAAACAAAAGAAGAAGAAGAAGGAGAAGAAGAAGAAGAAGAAGAAGAAGAAGAAGAAGAAGAAGAAGAAGAAGAAGAAGAAGAAGAAGAAGAAGAAAAATGGGACAGTTATTCTTAGAGAAGTTTAACAAGGGAGCAGGCCCTACCCTGGCTCGGCCAGCCCAGAGGCTCATGGGTGAGACTTTCACCACTTGACCATGAGCAAATGTATTGTGGGGTCCAGCAATGTGGCAGTGGTATCATAACCAGACTGATCTTGTGGGCAGCCTCTGGCATTTTCTTAGCCCGTCCTTTTCTTTGTTTTGGTGTGTGTGTGTGTGTAGGATCAGAGGACTATTTTGGGGAGTTGGTTCTCTCTTTCCACCATGTGTATCCCATGGTACTAGGCTTTGCAGCAAGTGTCTTTTCCTGCTAAGCCATCCTGCTAACCCTTGGAGTGCCCCTAACACCGAGCCCTCTCTCTTTGGGAAGTCTCAACGAACCTTCCCTCACCTTAGTGAGTCTGTAGCACTTTCCATGAATTTATATATAGCCTTCATTTAGTTCTAGACAGATTTCTGTAAAAGGAAGAACAGACAAGATTCACACTGTGTTAGATGCTCTTTGGGAACAGTTTAAAGCAACTGGTCATGTGCCCTGTGTGAGGATGAAGCTTTGTGGGCATACTGTCATCTTATTCCAGCCACTCATTTGTTGGGGCTTGAACACCACTTAAGCTCAACTCAAGGGCAGAGATATCAATTCCGTCCATGTTCCAATGACAAAAACCATGAGTTGTTTTTTACTCCCTGCTCCCAGAACCCTATTATTAAAAAGCAACCTGCTATTGTCTCCTCTTGTGTAATCTTAGATGGCCCACCTGCTTATGGCTTTTCTGGCTGGTGATGCTATCTTACATATGTTGCTTGTGGGTTTTGAGCTTAAAATCTGCTCATCCACAAGAGTCAACGTCGCAGTTATCAGCTCCCAAGCATGTGCAGTGTCCCTGGCCAGTCAGTTTGCCATTCAAATCAATAAAGTTGATTCGGTTAAGAAAACTTGGTGGGTCCTGGGTGCTAAATGTTTGCCAGACCTCACAACATTTTGGGGGCTCAAGTGGGATCCAGCACCCTGAATTGGTAGCTTCAGGGAAACCTCTGGAGATGAACCTGATATTCTGGTTCCTGTTTTGTGCACTTCCGGTGACTCGTAAGAGAAGCTGGATGCTGCACTGCTCTCTGAATCTACAGAAATGATGAAGGATGCCTTATCCTCCTCTGGCCCTTTTCAGTTGGGGATCTGGTTTGTCTCTTCTTCCTTTCAGTCTCTTTGTCTGTGTCTGTCAATATCTGGTTTTACTTTCATTTTCTCTGTTTACTGTCTGTGTCTTCTTTGTTCTAGATTCTAAGACGAGACAGGAGCAATCCACTACCTACTCCCCTGTTGAACTTGTTTTTCGTCATTTTAAGTATTTCAGAAGAAAGTTTTGTAGTGGAAGTAAACGTGTTTTTGTTTTGATCCCAATTGTGGGATGTAAAACAGACTTGTGTGAAGGTATGGTATCTTTCTGTTGAAAACAGACTTGTGAGAGAACAGGTGATGTTTGTCCACTGGAATAGGAACTGTCTCTTGCAGAGGGGGCGTGGGCTTTGCCAACTGATAAACATCCTAGTAGAGACTCTGAGAGGAGATATATATATCTATGAGCCCAAAACAAGGGGCAGGGCTTTTTTGGTCTTGGCTATTCATTACTCAACTTCAAGATGCTCCTAGAGAGAACCGCTCCAGCAAACACTTTGAGGTTCTGGGCTCCAGCAGCTGTGGCTACAGTCACCTTCGCTGAATTGCTGATTTGCTGTTTAACTTGTCTATTTGAATCTTGCTGATCACACCAGTGGAATTGCTCCAAGGAACTGAATATAAAGAATATCTATCTCTTCTGTTCCTATTAACCTCTTTTCTCTCCTATCTAGGGTAGATGGGTTGGAAGGAAAGTATAAGCATTAAAGACCCCCAAATAAAGTAGTCAAAGCCTGCGAAGTTTCTCAGGCTGGTGACAAGGTCTACTCTAGAACACTCAAGACCTTCTTCTATCTTGAGTGGCCCGCCTTCAAGACAGATTGGTCCATGAAGGGCACTTTCAATTTAACTATGATTTACTCCACACAGACCATCATCTATGGGTTACAAGGACATCCAGACCAAGCCCCCTATATTGTGGCTTGGTGACATCTTTTGGAATAACCACCTAAGTACTGTGAATCCCTCTTGCTGGAGTCCATTGGCACGCCGTCAGCCCTCCCCTCAGACTCAGGTCTCAGAGGGATGAAAGATATTCCATGGACAAGGACATTCCTCCAACCTATCATCCTCCTTCCAAGGCTTGACCTTCTGGGCCCCTGCAGATCTCCTCCTGCATCCCCTAAGCCCCTCATCTACCTCTACCTCTAACCCCTTCCTAAGTTCCCCTCAGCCAGGTCTGGCTCCAGATATCAAGGAGACCTTGAAGAAGGAGCCTCCATGTCTGGATGAGTCCCCACCTTACCTCTCCATCAAGCCCCCTTGCACAGGGCCCCAACAAGGGGGCCAAAGTATGGCCTCTTTTGTGATCTATATCTCCTTCTTCACTAGCGACCTCTATAACGGGAAGAATCAACATCCTTCTATTTCATAAAAACCCAGTCTGACCCTGATATCTGGGGAAAAAAAAACTTCAGAGACTGGAGAACTTGGAAGGAGAACACTTGTCTAAAATTGGATGAGGTTTCAGCCCCAGTGTCTAATAAGCAAAACACTCGGGCATGATTGACAGACAAAACAGATGGCCTGAGGTACAGTGTTGCCTTCCAGAAAACTAGAGGGCCCACGCCCAGGTTCAGACTTCAAAAACAACAGGCTTCAGATGACCTTCTTATTGGTTGTAAAATGCAGAGTGGTCAGCCCAGAAAACGTATACACACAAGCAACAAAACAGATTCAGCAAGGTGTGTGTGTGTGTGTGTGTGTGTGTGTGTGTGTGTGTGTGTGTTAAAAAGCAAAGAAAAAGAAGAGTCTATCAATTTGAGGGAGGGGTGTAGAAGACGTGTAGGTCCTCATGCTCACAGTAAGCATAAGGGGAACTAGGACTGAGAAACACACAGGGCTGTCCCTTCAAAAAAAGGGATATATCACCTGTTTTCTGCCCAGAAGGCTGGGGTATGAGGTGCTTAATAGCCTGGTGATTTTTGAAGTAGCTGTGTGTGTGTGAGGGGGTGGGGGTTCTCGAGCCAGATTAGGCACTGTTAAGGTACACTGTGTGGAGGTGCGTCTCTATATATTCAATTGTTGATTTCTAAACCAGCAGAGAGCTAAAAACTAGCTTGGTATTGTTATTTCTATGGCCTATCACCTGTCTTATACTTTTTAAAATATTCATTCTTCCTCACTTGCCTATTGGCTGTAATAAAGATCTGACAGCCAATATTTGGGCAGGAAATGAGGGTGGAACTTCTGGGCAGAGAAAGGAATGCTGGGAGAAGAAGGAGATGTGGGAGATTCAGGGAATAGACACAGGGAACAGGATGGATCACAATGGAGCAGAGAAAGGTATAGAGCTAGCCACATGGCAGATCATGGCAAGATGGCTGGGATAAGCTTAAAGTAGCTGGAAAAACTGTCCAGGATAAAGGGCCTAAGCTTTACAATATTAAAAATACTTTAATTCAGCCGGGTGTGGTGACGCACACCTTTAATTCCAGCACTCGGGAGGCAGAGGCAGGCTGATCGCTGTGAGTTCAAGGCCAGCCTGGTCTACAAAGCGAGTCCAGGACAGCCAAGGCTACACAGAGAAACACTGTCTCAAAAAACCAAAAACCAAAAAAAAAAAAAAAAACTTTAATTCACACCACTTGTGGGTCTGAGAAAGTCCTGATGTATTTGGCTCCCAGTGTGGGGCACATGAATTCCAAGCTTTTAGGTGAAAGAGATTTAGGCTTAGGGCCTGAGAAAAGTTCTAGACATGAAGTTGAGATGGTGTTTTCTAACAACTGCACACTGCTCTGTGGCAGTGGCACACCAACTCTGCGAGCAGAGGGCACATCAGCCCCTTCAAGGTGTGGTCCATGCTGCAGAGAACAGCTGCAGGCAGCAGAAGCCAGGCCCAGGCTGACAAGCTTGAAGCAACCCCCTGGCCACACAACTGCTGAAGACTGAGAAAACCTCAGACCTGGTACGATATGTCTAGAACTAGCAATCCCCATAAATAAATATTAAAATCTGAAAGCAGAAAAGAGAAATAGGTAGAAATGTGCTTAGTTGCTGAAGAAAAGAAGGAAACTGTGTATAAACAGTCCTAGAGAGAAATATTAAGTTTAAATACTAAAGTAAAGTCTCTGAAGGAAGGAGAGAACTAGAGAGATTAAAAAAGAAAACATTTTTCTGGGTTAAAAAACGAAAAACACCATGGTAGAGGGCATTTGGACCATGTGTAATTTTGTTTTGATTAACAGCATAGAAATAATTACATGCTCAGTAATAATTGCAATTTTCTATGTCCTCTTTAAGAAAGATCAAAATAAAGCAGATTTTGATATGGAGAGAGGATTGAGAGATGGATTGCTAGATTAAAGATGATAGGACAGAGATTGGGGGATCTTTTAAATCAGAATAGAGAATTTTCGAAGGACTCTGATATGGAGCCTATGGCTCCATCTTATGATGAGATTGCAGCATGGCAGTCCAAGCACATTAGAAAACTCACAGTGAATTTTCCAGTTACAGTAGTAGGGAATGGTAGCTCTGCCACAGCGTGATCTCCAGGGCTCAGCTGCTCCAGGGCTTAGTTGTTGTGTTCCCTCACAGCAGGAATAACTTAGTATCATTGATCAATGGCTCATTAAAAACAGGCCCAACTTCTAGCACAGGAAAAACTGCAGCTAGTACATATAGAACCTTCTATTAGTCCTTGGAACCAGCTTTTTTCCTCTCCCCACCCCAGACAGTTCCTCTGTGTAGCCTTGGCTGTCCTGGCCTCATTTTGTAGACCAGACTGGCCTCCAACTCAGAGATCCACCCGCCTCTGGCTCCCGAGTGCTGGGACTAGAGGTGTGTGCCACTACACCTGGCTCATTTTTTATTTTCCAAGGCAAGGAAACTCAGCTGAAAGAGGCACTCCTTCCATTCTGTCTCCAAATCACTCCTGTTTCATCCATTCCAACTCTCTGTGTACCTGACCCATTCACGATAGCCCCATTCCAAATAGCTCCATGCTTCCATTATACCCTCTCCATATTCATAACCCTTCTGCAACAGGCCTTGTCTCTGGTTAGGGCACTTTCCATTCTCAATGCATCTCTAGCCCTCATGTGCTAATTTCTGTATGAGGCCAGCTAATGGTGAGCCCCAGTCTTCATTCAAGACACCTATTTTGGGTGAAGATGTGCAAGCCAAAACTCCCATCATGAGTGCAAGATTCTGCCATTTGATTTAAATAAACAAGTCTTTTTTTTTTTTTTTTGGATACCCATTTCTGCCGATCAGCTTTATCTGTTCTCTTGAGGGTCCCGGGTCTTGAGGCTATTCCTAGTCTCTTTAGCCTGTCTACCAAGTTCATCTTTTTTTTTTTTCCAAGTTCATCTTTAGCTGGCCAACATTAGAATACAAAGAAACAGAAAAAGCAGTCTTTTAAGTCAAGTATAATAATGAATATAATGTCCTTGAGAAATCATGCATAGTGCCAGGCACAGTGGAGCATCCCCGTTATCCCAGCACCTTGGGAGGCAGAGGCAGGTGGATAGCTGTGAGTTCCAGGCCAGCCTGGTCTATATAGTGAGTCCAGGACAGGCAAGTCACACAAAGAAACCCTGTCTCAAGAAACCAACCAACCAACAAACAAACAAAAATCATACATAGTAGGAACTGTGGCTGGAAGGTCCCCTATTGTTTACATAGCAGCATTTATGTCCCTGGGATCATACAGCCATCGAAATTCATTCTTTGCTCTTTTATGAATTACAAAAATTGCCGGGTGTGGTGCTGCCCGCCTTTAATCCCAGTACTCAGGAGGCAGAGGCAGGGTGGATCTCTGTGAATTTGAGGCCAGTCTGGTCTACAGAGAGAGTTTCAGGACAGCCAGGATTTCATAGTGAGACCCTGTCTCAAGAGAAAAAAACAAAAAAAACAAAAAACAAAAAACGAAAAAGAAAATGTGCATGGCAGTAATACTGAACTGCTGGCACATCTCTCTACAGAGCCCAAGTAGGAAGAGCCTGCCTAGGAGAGCCAGAGACGCTGTGCTGTTGCCAGCAGGAGGCTGCTCCAAAGCGTTGGTCAAATTACATTCCATTCTGTGGTGCACTAAGCCTCATTAACAAAACAAGGGATTTCATCTTGTCCTTTCCTCAGAAATGGAGATTTTCTCATTTCAGGCCTTTCAGGCAGGGAATCCAAACAGCGCCCAGATTCCTTTGTGTTTATGATTACCAAAACTTCGTTTCTTATATTTGTATTTTTGTACAACATAATTAAAAAGTTAAATATAACAATATAAACAGGTTTGTATTGGACTTAAGAAGGAAAGTAGGGGTCAACAAAGTTTTTTTAGAATATTTCTTCCAAGGATGCTAACATATTGTGTGTTTTTCAAGTTCCCATGGATGCCAAAAGAGGTTAAACCAGAAATGTAATTATTTTGAAGTTTTGGAAGTTTTCACCAAAAACTATTTTTTGGTAAAGGCTGAGAATCTGTTACATCAGACTATGTGAAAATTGTAGTAAGAAGTAGGATCTTCCAGCAAGTTCTTCCTCCATGGAAGGGTCATGTTTTGATAGTGTTCACAGTTTTATTTGCAGTATCAGGTGGATATTCACGCCTATGTGGGAAAGCCCAGTTGTTTTCTCCGACTTTCTGTGTTTATTTGTCAGGTATTTCTGAGCATCCTGTTACCCATCAGGAGAGTCTTCTTAAGCTCAAAAGTAAAATTGTCCTGCATTTTAAAGAGCCCAAATCCTAGTCGTGGGTTTAAAACCTTAAAAGTTAACGCTATTGTTAATTAAGTAGGTTTTGTTTGTCTTTTAGTTTTGTGCTTGCCCAGATTCTGACAAGGGAGGAAGTTAGAGGCAGCTCATGAGAGCCTGTCCTTCTACCAAGGCATATTTTATACAGCACTCCAAGCTTCTGCAGTGTAATGACAGTGATCGGTTCTCACATCAGCTCGACATCTAGAACTAGGGTACCTGTGTCTGAGGCCTCCCTGCTGTTTGCTGTGCTGAGTGCCCCGCCCTGACCAGCCAGCTGAGAAGCATGGCACAGGCATGGCGTGGGGCTGTAAGGGCTCCAGGAAATACCACTGCATCATACCTAGAATGTGACTTTCTCAAATAGCCTTTTATACACTTTTTTTTTTTTCTGGGACTCCCATTACAACTAAAAACTGATAATGGTCCTGCTTATACTGGCAAACTCTTTAAAGAATTGTGCAATTTATAGAATATAAATCATGTTATTGAAATCCCTTAAAATCCACAGGGTCAAGCTCCTGTGGAACACCATCAAGTACTTAAATGACAATTTTAAGAAGAAAAGAAGGGTACATACATCTACTTAAATCCCCACATACTATGTTACATTTAGCTGTGCTAACTTTAAACTTTCTCACTTCAATGGATAATGCTTTTAAAAATATATTTATTTATTTATTTATTTATTTATTTATTTATTTATTATTTATACAGTGTTCTGCCTGCATGTGTGCCTGCCTGCCAGAAGAGGGCACCAGCTCACTATATATGGTTATAAGCCACCACCTGGTTGTGGGAATTGAATTTAGGACCCGTGGAAGAGCAACTAGTACTCTTAGCCTCTGAGCCATCTCTCCAGGCCTAGGATAATTTTTTTTTTTTAAATTCTTTTTAAAAATGTGTGCTCTTATTGGTGTTTTGTCTGTATGTCTGTGTGAGGGCTTTGGATCCTAGAGTTACAGACAGTTGTGAGCTGCCATGTAGGTGCTAAATATTGAACCCTGGTCCTCTGGAAGAGAAGCCAGTACGCCTTTTTTTGTTTTTGTTTTGTTTTGTTTCGTTTCATTTTGTTTTGTTTTGAGACAGGGTTTCTCTGTGTAGCCTTAGCTATCCTGGACTCACTTTGTAGACCAGGCTGGCCTCTAACTCACAGTGATCCACCTGCCTCTGCCTCCCGAGTGCTGGATTAAAGGTGTGCGCCATCTCTTTTCATCCCCAAGGATAATGCTTTTTGCCCTAAAGGAAGCACAACCTGAAATATATGTTAAATGGAAAGATCTAGAAACTAATCAGGGCAAGATAATGGTTGTAGCTTCCCAGAAAACGAATGAAGTCCCACATGGCTCCTACTCTGATGCAGCAAAGCAGGGCAACTGCTGGAGACCACTGCACCAATGAGACATCTGAAAGCGGATGACAGACCCACGGAGAGGAGACACATCAAGGAACAACACAGTAGCGTTCACCCAAAACATATGCTCTGTTTTTACTGACTATATTACATGTTAATTCTCAGCATGCCAATGCAGAATCCAAATGCCTTTTGCCAGGTAGAATAAAGCAGGAATGAGTACTGGAATACAAGTCTCAAAGATGGCCTGTATTAGTAGCAACACTACTAATATTACGGCATGAATATTAGCAGAAATAAATCCACAGACTATCGATTATTTGTTGCTCAAGCATAATCTTGGCCATTAACAATTTCCTGGCAAATGCTGTTTCAAAGAGTCAGATTTTTCTCGTATTATTTATTATCAAATTAATGATTTGTATAAAGAGATAGAGAAATATCTTAAGCGACCTTTGAATGGTCATCATGGATAGATTTCTCCTTCCCTTGATCTCTGTTAGCTTTTCTTTTTTTTTTTTTTTTTTTTTTTTGTTACCCTTGGCTGTCCTGGACTCACTTTGTAGATCCGGCTGGCCTCGAACTCACAGAGATCTGCTTGCCTCTGCCTCCTGAGTGCTGGGATTACAGGCGTGCGCCACCACGCCCGGCTTCTGTTAGCTTTTCTTATCATTCTCTTATACTTGCCTCTATCAGTTAGATTAGCCGTGCAGGCGATACATACTCAACCTTGGCCTCCATTATAGCTATAGTTCCCTCTCTCTCTCTCTCTCTCTCTCTCTCTCTCTCTCTCTTTTTTGAGACAGGGTTTTTCTGTGTAGCCCTGGCTGTCCTGGACTCGCTTTGTAGACCAGGCTGGCCTCAAACTCACAGTGATCCGCCTGCCTCTGCCTCCCGAGCGCTGGGATTAAAAGTGTGTCCCACCACACCCAGCCACAGTTTTCTCTTTAAAAAAGAAAATAAGGGAGAGATGTAGGTCCTTGCACTTACAGATATGCCTTAGGGGAACCAGCAATGTAAAACACATAGGGCGTCTCTTCAAAGGCAGAGGTATATGACCTATTTTCTGCCCAGAAGGCTAGAAGTGGAGGTTATTATAGTCTGGTGATCTTTGCACTATCTGTGTGGCTGAGACCACACCAAATCCGCCACAGACCTATACCATAAACTTGTTTTTCTTTTTTTTTTTTTTTCCTTTTTTAAACTTGTTTTTCTTAATCAATCTGTAGGACCCATCTTTATGGAGGATATCACATGGCCTTGGTGGTGACCGAGACCCCACATGAGGGAACATGGAAGGAGTTGGAGGGAGAAAACAATGGGGAAAGTGGTGTCATTCTATTTCAATTACAAATGTATTTAAGGGACTGGGGAGAAGGCGCAGCTGTAAAGAGCACACAGTACTCTTGCCAAGGATCTGGGCCCAATTTCCAGCACCCACTCTTTCTGACTTCAACAGGCACAAATCACATATGTGGTGTAAATACCTACATACAGGCAAAACACACATTAAATAAGTAAGTCATGTAGATATGTATGTATGTATGTATGTATGTATATATATATATATATATATATTGTTTTTAATTACAATAGAAACACATAGTTGAAAAGAGCAAGCCTGACTGAGCCAGGAGGAAGTGGAAACCAGTCAGATCATGAGTTGGATATTATTTTGGTTTGAATATAGCTTGTTTCCCAAAAGTTTATGCTCTGGAAACTGGATCCCCTAATCTAAGGAAGTTAAGGGGGAGGGGGGTGTGAGATTCTGAAGAAACAGAACCTAAAGGTAGTTGGTAGGAGAAAATGTTCCAGGTGAGGAAGGATTAATGCTAATTCTCAGGGAGTGGGTTGGGTCTCCTGGTGATGGGTGTTTTGAAGACTGAGCTGGGTCCCTCTCCAGTGTCATCTTCTCTTACCATGTGGCCTCTAGGACTGTCTCACATATGTTTTCACCATGTGATGCCACATTGTGACATAGCCAGGGGTCCCGAAACAGATGCCCACCTTGGGCCCTAGCTGCAGGAATCATGAAGCAAATAAACTTTTTAAAAAAAAAAAATCACTGAGTATGGGGTATTCTGTTCTAGCAGCACAAATCAGACGAAGCTAGAGAGGCGTGGTGGTTTCTGTAGCGTTAACAACGCTCACATCTTTGTCTGTGTTCAAACATGCTTGGAAAGTAGTTCCACTTTTGTTCTGATTTCTCACTATCTTAGCATGGTCTTGTGTGGTGTTGATAGTCTGCGAAATTATCTGTGTTTGTTAGAAGAGTGCCTTGGCAGATCTCTGAGTGCCTGGTCAGCTCCTGGATGTACTTTCCCCTTTCTCCTAATGTTAAAAAACAATTTTTATATATCCTCTCTCCCTAGAAGTCATTCTGAAATCCTGAACTATGCGGGCAAGTGTGTCATGTTTCCTTAGTAGCTGGCAGGGACACTTGCATAGGGAAGCACTCTGTGAGTGCTCAGTGAATTAAATCACAAGCACAGAGAATTTCCTGTCTCTGTCCCAGGTTGTCACAAAGTTGCCAACCCCTGGCATTTTCAAAGTGATAAGCATTTGTGACTCTCACAGCGATTCCCCTTTGACTACACTCAGTTTTTAAGGAGGTAACTTGGGTTGAAGACCCTGGATAGCTGGGACTTGCCACCAGAAGGATGCCTGACTACCGGAGAGACATTCTCACTGCTACCCAGGACCCATGGGGAGAGGAATGGCGCTGCTGGGGGGCACACTGAGGTCAGAGAGAGTGGGAGCACACAGAGAGGCGCCTCTGCTCACATACTTACCTCATGTGTTTATTCCACATGGTTGTTCTTGAGTCATAGCTTTTATAACAAACCAGGAAATACAGGTACTTTCGTGAGGTTTGAGTCATTTTAATAAACTATTAAACATGTGGGGTGTTGTGGCAACCTCGATGCTCTGGTCGGAAAGGCAGCCAACATCTGAAGCAGGCTGATGGGACAGAGCCCTTTAGGTTGTGCCATCTGATGCTTATTCCAGGAGACAGTGTCAAAACTGAATTATGAGGCTTGCAGAAAATTGGAAAGATCTGAAAAATTATTTTTTTTCTGAAAAATTATTAAAGTAAGTGAGGACCCAGACTCAGAAATAGAAATCATATGCTCTCTCATATACAGACCTTATTTTACCATCTTCATTGTTCATATCTGCGTGAGTGTATGGGGCAGGCTAGGAAGTCATAAAGGAGATCACAGAAGTGGGGCAGGTACCAATAAAGAGTAGGGCCTGGGGTAATGGCGCACACCATTAATCCCAGCACTAGGAGGCGGAGGCAGGTGGATCTCGGTGAATTTGAGGCTAGTTAATTCCATCATAGCCAGGGCTATATAGTGGGATCCTGCCTCAAAACAAAGCACAATGCAACAAACAAGAAACAAACAAAAACCCAACCTCTCCCCGCCCCCCCACCCCCAAAAAAGAAGAAGGGTAGGGAGGACAACAAAGACACATGCATGTGACATGAAAGTGGAAAAAAGGCTGGGGCAGGATGAAGGAGGAGAGAAGGAATGAAATCAGCTAAAACCAATTTTGTGTGAAATGCGGTGAAGGGAACTGGAGAGATGGCTCAGTGGCCATGAGCACTTTTGCTCTTACAGAGGACACAAGTTGGAGTCCCAGGACTTGAATGCTGGTTCAGTCTTCTGTAACTGCAGGGGACTCAACACCTTCTTCTGAACTCCACAGGCACCAGGCACACATGTGAGGCATACACATCAACCAGGCAGAACACTCATAACATAAAAAAAAAACAAACCTTTTTTGTTTCAAGATTGCCAAATGCAAATAGCCAAAATATTGTGTATGTAACATTAGTATAATAATTCCTGAATGTTTCATGGTTCTTCTTGTTGTATATAGTTTATTTTATATTTGTGTAATAATATAAATATATATGTAAAAAATATTTAAAATTACATATTTTTTGTTTGTTTGGTTTGGCTTTTTGTTTGCTTTGGTTTTGTTTTTCAAGATAGGGTTTTTCTGTATAGCTCTGGCTATCCTGAAACTCACTACGTAGACCAGGCTGACTTTGAACTCAGAGATCCACTTGTTTTTGCCTTCCAAGTGCTGGGATTAAAGGCATATGTCACCACAGCCTGGCAGTAAATCTTTTTAAATTTTTTAAAAGTAGGGAGGGAAGGATGGAGGGAGGGAGGGAGGAGAAAAGAGGAGACAGGAGGATCAGAAGTTCAAGGTTATCTCAGCTAATATAACAAGTTTGAGGCCAGCCTGGGCTACATAATACCCTGTCTCAAAAAGCACAGCAAAACTAACAAAACACAACTCAAACATAACCCAAAGAATCAGACTTCCAGTAACGGACATCATGGTGTCACCCACCACTCTGCCCCTGTCTTTGATAAAGGCCTGTTTCTCAGAAGATTCCACACAGTTGAGAACTGAGCACTGATAAACCATTGACCTCCCATTCCCTGGGCAAGCTATGACCTCTCTGCCTCTGTCATCCTGAGAGTCAAACTCTTGGTTTAGTCCTTAAATGAACTCATACGGTCACTTATTGTGAAAGACTGATTAAAGGTCCCAAAGATAACTATGTCATTGACCTGTGAATCTGCAAAAGGAATAGTGTAGCCATGACTAACATGAAGCTCCAGTTACCCGGAAGCATCCAGGTGGGCTATAGATGGACACACAGATGTTTTTTAAGAGAAAGATTTGACACAGAGGAGAGAATGTGACAGAGCAATCTCAGCTGGGAAAGAGTACATTGAAGGCTTCAGAGACAGAAGAAGAGGCTACAAGCCAAGAAAAGCAAGTGCTGTGGAATGCTACTCTCTGTACATAATGGCCATTTGCTATCTCTTCTCTGGGTATTCTTTGTATATTGCTGGTGTGTGTGTGTTCATATGAGCTCCCAGTTTATGCATATATGAAGGCCAGATGATGACTTTAAGCATTTTTTCCTCTATTGATCTCCATCTCAACTGTTGAAACTGTACTCCCTGAATCTAGAGCTAGCGGCCAGAGAGCCTAGGGAGCCTGCTTGTTTCTGTTCCATAGTGTTGAAGTTATAGGTGCATGCCTCCATAACCAGCTTTCACATGGGTCCTAGTATCTGTGTGCTCTGGTTGTCATAGCAAGCATCTCATCCTTTGAGTCATCTCCCTGGCTCACTGTGACCATCGTAATCAGAGCAACTGTGCCAACTTGTAAATGCCCCTCAGGATGAGGCTCATTGGGATTCCACCATGAGAAGGTGTGAAGAGGTTCTATCTGAGATCTACCCACTGTCTCCAACAGCTCCCCTTAGCTGTACCTAATTCTGCCCCAGCCCAGGAAGTGCTGGAATGTATGATACACATGGAAAATTAACTGAAGAGACCCATTTGTGCAACCCTGAGTCAGTGGCCAATCATGCTAGCATGAAACTTTTCAGGAGTGTGTCTGTTTGGGGCCTCACGTAAGTAACTCCCACCCTTGCTCCTTAAACAGAAGCAATAAGCTTGTTCACCAAGCTAGCTTGGCAAAGTCATTGCTTTGGTCAGCAGGCTCTTTAATCTAAGAGCTTTCTGCTTGAGTATTATACACAAGATTAAATAAAGTTTGCCCTAGGTCAAGAGATGGATCAAGCAATAAGGAGTGAACATAGGGAAAAAAAAAACATAGAGAGTAAGAGGAAGTTAGGAGGACAGATAAAGAGATAGACAGGATGTAGAAAGGAGGGACATTAAGTTTGGGGGGGTTGTTTTGTTTGTTTGTTTGTTTGTTTGTTTGTTTTGAGATGGTGTAGGGAAGGAGGCTTCCTTCTTTTGAGACATTGGTTGAGGAGAAAGGCCAGCTGAATGCTGTCTCTGCCTCTCTGAGCTAGCAGGCTTTCTCCCCAGCATCTGGCTCTCAAGTCTTTGTTGGTAAAATTGAGTGTTTGAGATTTTGTTAAAAAGACATTTGGCACTCCAATGCATGACACAACCACACAGACAGATAAATCACTCCAGCTGTGGACAAACCAAGAAGCCATCAGATTTGGTAAGTCCCCTGGGAAGTCCTTAAGGAGAGTCAAGGATGGAAAGTCACATCATACAAGGCACTAGGACTCTGTGTAGCGATACTTTGGATGGCTTGAAATAGAAGCAGAAAGTGAAAAGCTAAATAACTGAAATTGGCTCAATACTGGTTATGATTATTATCATTTTGGTATTTCATATTTTATCCTTAATAGGCACAGTGGATTTGTGTGCATATAAAAAGTGGATTGATAAGCTACAAGCCTTAGAAGAAAAATTAGAGAGACCTATAAATAAAAATGAGAACAATACTCAGACACAAAGGAACTTAGACAAAAAACCTTTGCACCACCACATGATGGAACTGAAAAGAGGAAGCCCAAGGTTGTTAGAAAACCAACCTTAGTTTATCCAGTTTCTATACAAGACCTACCAGGAGATGACAGGTACCCTCAAGGTTATGAAGATGGTAAATGGAATCCTATAGATATATTAGTTTTGAGGAGATTTAATGAAGTGGTAGTTTCATGTGGTACGTACTCACCCTATGTAAAGAGGATAGTAAATTCATGGGCAACTCAGAACAGAATTATCTCCCAAGACTGGAAAGGTTTGTTAACAGCAATATTGGAAGCAGATCCTCAATTACAATGGTGAGCATGGTGAAAAAAGTAAGTTAGGGTCATAGAACAATGGAATAGGGCTAGAGGTATTAATATTTCCCAGCATCAGTTGCTGGGTGAAGGCCAATATGCTGAATTACAAAGCCAGTTTTAGTTTGATAATCACACCTTGGAGCTTTGTTGCTTAGCAGCTTTAAATGCTTGGGACAAGGTTGAAGAATCAGGAAAGAGGTCTGAGTCATTTGCTAAAAATATACAAGTCTCAAAAGAAGCCTTCACTGATTTTTTTCTTTTGCAAAGATTGACTTTCGCTATAAATAGAACAGTATCATTTTCAGAAGTCAGAAAAAATAGTAATTGAATCTTTGCCTTTTGAAAATGCTAATTCAGGATACAAAAGGGTGATAAGACCCTTAAAGTCAAGATCAGCACCAATAGAGGATTGGATTAGAGATGTGGCTGACATTGGATCTCGTGTTTATGATGCCAATCTGATTGAAGAAGTAATTTCTAAAAGTTTTAAGAAAAATCAAAATGGCAGATGTTTTAATTGTGGTTAGCAAGGTCACTTGAAAAGGGATTGTAGGCAAAGCTTTCCTAAAACCAATGATTTTTCTAGAGATAATCCAAAAAGAAGGTAGCAGCCTTCTGGAGTATGCGGAAGGTTTGATGACATTGGACTAATGAGTGCAGATCAACAAGGGATCGGGAAAGCAACCCTTTGCCTCAGGGAAATGGCCTGGAGGGCCTCCTGCAGGCTCCAAACATCCAATTCAAGCCAATCATTTCTTGTTACCATTGGAGAACCTTATCTGCCTAAGCAATTAAAAGATTTAATGCTGCCAGGCATGGTGGCACACGCCTTTAACCCCAGCACTCGGGAGGCTGAGGCAGGAGGATCACTGTGAGTTTGAGGCCAGCCTGATCTACAAAGTGAGTCTAGGACAGTCAAAGCCACACAGGGAAACCATGTCTCGAAAAAAAAATCAATGCCTGTTATTAAAAACAACACTTCTAAACAAACAAATAAACAAAAGAAACCAAACCAAAGCAAAAACAAAAACAAAACAAACAAACAAACAAACAAAAACCACTTCTCTGGATGTAATCAAGGACAGAAAAGCATCAGTAGATAAAACAAAAACTTCAGGAGAGACCACAAAACAAGTATTTTAGCAAACTGCTATAAATAATCAGAGACCAAAGCAAAACATAACAAATAAATGGCATTGAAATTGAAGGTTTAGTAGACACAGAAGCAGATGTAACAATAATTTCACCAAATCTTGGTATCCAGATTGGCTTCTACAGGAGGTAAATATTTGGTTTCTAGGGATTGGAACTTTATCTCAGGTGAAACAAAGTGCAAGATGGATCAAGTAAATAGGGCCAGAAGGACAAATAGAAAGATTAAAGCCATATGTGGATAATATAACTATTATTTGTTGCAGCAATGGAAAACACAAATTAACACTCCTCCAATCTCAGAAACAAACTAAAATAAAGAATGCTTCCTAGAAAAACATTAAAAGGTATTATCAAAAATAATCACAGACCATACAGGTTGTACATAAGCAGGACACAAAAGCTATTGCTTTTTCAAAGGTACCCCGACCTGCAGGGTTCTACTGAAACTCGGGAGGGAGGTTACCTGTTGAGAAATGCAAGACACAAGGAAGGAGAGCAAGTCTGATTGATCAAGCTCTCAACTTTATTAGTCAGGTAGCAGCTTTTATAATTCAGAAGGCAGGGAAGCATATCGCTATAGTAACGCAGTTGCGGGTTTTTCTCAAAACATAGGGAATTCCAGGCAGGGTTATGACATCCTGCTATGCAGGGTATCTTGCTTTGTCTTCATCTAGCTTTAGTCTAACTGTTGACTCACAACAGGGTTGCTCTATCTCTATCTGTCTTTAGCTGCTGACTCACAACAGGGTCAGCTAGTTTCTGGTGAAAGGTAAGCTCTGGGAAAGACAGAGACTTAAAGGTGCAGACTTGGACAAGATGGCTGAACATTGGTTATATGGTCTATTGTCCCCAACACAAAGGTACCAACTTCCCTATCTTAACTAGGCATAAAAATTTTTTTTAAAAAAATTATTTTTGAATGGTAATTTACCAAAGGCACACTTGCTTTATTGCCATGAAATTAAAAAGGTGTTTTCTTAAACCACAAGACTTAACTCCATGTTAAAGTGTCAGAATGTAGATTGCCACATGGCCCACACCATCTTGGTGTGGCTTTTGAGTTTTCTTCTTAAATAAAAAAGATTTTTTTGTTTGATATTTAAAATACCATTAAGGGATTTAAGATGTTTTAAGTAAATCCAAAAGGTTCCTACAGTTCAAACTTGTTTTCTAAATCTGTAAGATTTTGAGTGATTTGAGGCTAAGACAGTGGTAGCCAGGCCTTTAATCCCAGCAGAGACAGGTAGATCTCTATAAATTAGCCGTTTTCTAAATTCCAGAGTTATGGTGAGTGAGCTGGTGGCACATACCTTTAATCCTATAACCCAGGGACAAAACTCCCAATTGGTATGTTTGCACACTAGAGAAATCACATACCATATTTACAAATAAAAACCCTCTACAGGGCTGCTACAAATGTAGCTAATTTCCAATGGGGACAGGAACAAAGAGCAACTTTTGCAACTGTCGGTAAGCTCATCTTTGTGCACACAACGCTGACCCATATTGAACCAGATGATGCCCTAATTATGGCCATCATGTTTATGGGTGAGTTGGCAACTGGGGACTCTTCATAAAACAAAAAGGAGTCCACCAACATTCATCCCGTCTCTGTTGGCTTCTATCACAAACACTTTTCATAAATGAAGAATAAATATTCTTTTTTTTTTTTTTTTTTTTTTTTTTTTTGAGAAACAAATCTAGATATCTTACAAGGCATGGAGACACTTATACTCAGTCATTGCCAACCACCCTGTGGTTATAAGAGTGCTCCTTACAGTGGTGGGTTGGATCCATTCCAAGGTAGAGTCCTTCTGAGGCTTAGCCATAGGAGCAATGGCACTACAATGGAACTGGTGCCTGTCTGAATTCCTTTATGAACAGGATGTGAAGGATCCATGCCTAAAGGGACTTGTACTGAACTGTGGGGACTAGAGCAATGGTCACAACCTTTGGCTAACTCAGGTTTTCTGGTGACTTATCCACCACTGATGGGACTAAAACCAATGGAATGCGGCAGCCTGTAGAGCAGGGGTGGGATGGCCAAGGCACAGGGAGGAACCACAGAATCAGTGCAGTGCCATGGGCTATAAGACAAACACCTGGGGAACAAAAGGAAGATCTCTGTCTTCTCCATTTCATGGCGCATGTGCAATGGTACAGCTACATGGTCATCAAAATGGAAAACCACCAGCTGGCAGACAATGGCAAAGATATCTGGGAATGGGAGGCATGAATGAAAATGGTTAAGCATAACAAAACTTAGTAGAGACATCGTTTTATGTAGTTCATACAAAACGTCTGAATATAATGAAATAGTGGACAAATTGGCATCATGTTTAATTAAGACTAGAATATTAAAAATTTCCAAGGAATAAATCCAGAATAAATCAGCAAGAATGATAGATTATACACTCAAAAACTTAAAAGTTTACCCCTAACGCTAAAAAATAAGGGGAAATGAAGAACCAAATCAAACCAGGACAGCGCTATGAAAATAACTATTATAAGGAATCCAAAGCCAGGTGGCGGTTCAAGCCTTTAATCCCAGCGTTTGGGAGACACATACCTTTAATCCCAATACTTGGGAGGCAGAGGCAGGCACATAAGAATTACAGTGATTTAAATTTAAAAGCCATTTGTAATAGGCAGACTGAAATTCAAAGTAAATGTCCTTTGTGCTCTAAATATAAATATACTTAAACCTGGAACTTATATAAAAGAGAAAGAGGAATATAGGTATATTTATCCACATTTACTAAGGTGTATTTAGTTTCAATTTTTCAAAAGAATTTTTAAAAATTTCAATAGAAAGATAATACTTTTTCTGTTGCTAAGAAACATTTTGCCCTAGATAAGATATGGCCTGCCAAAAAAAGGAACCCCACCCCCAAATTAGGGTTGAGGCAGGGTTTTGTTTTTATTTTTTCAGAAGAATGAGACCAGTGCGGGGGTTGGGGGGCAGGAGAACAGATCATCAGGAGAAAAAGAGTAAATTGGCCAAGTAGTATTGCCCATCTCCAGCTGGCCAGCCTAAAACCCCAGCTTGGAGCCCCAGACTAGTGCCAGCACCCATGCCACCATCTTGCCAGCAGTTGTCCCTTCCTGCTGGACACTTACAGGGTGCTGGATGTGCAGGCACTCCTGTCTTTCTTCCCACAATGCTGCTGGCCTGCCCATGGTGGAGTCTCAAATGCTTGCCTCTACTGCCCTCTGTAGACATAAGTGGCAAATGGTCTTTGTACGGTCCCAACGTCTTGGGTTTAGAGCAGGGCTCTGTCCTCTAAATCCACACATACTTGTCAAAGAAAATCCAAAATCTCTGTCTCATATCAGAAGTGCCACCTGGTGTGGGGCAGAGGAAACCAAAAAATAAGGGAATAAATATCCTGTTGCCACTGATCTCATAATCTTTTGGTTCTCATTTGACTCTCTAAAACTTTTCTTAAGGTGTACACATTGTCTCAAAGTCTGTAATATTATTATGTCTATGTAAACCTTCTGCCGTGGTACTAGTAGCCATACAGGCACTAACTAATTCTAGAAATGAGCTGCATCTAGCTTTCTGTATGTGTTTTTCAGGTTTGAGTCTGAAGCAAGTGACAAGGAACAAAGTTTGTGACCCTTGGATGCACTTAATAGATTATGGTTTGTGCTTGCAAACTATACAAAGGCATGACGCATACAGCCTGTGGAGTCAAGGCGCTGCCATGTGCTCCGAGCCGGGGGTAACTGCTGCAGGATGCTCACAAACACTGTACCCCGACTCCTTACAGCTCCCTCGTCCCCTGGGAGCCGAGTTCTACCACGAGCTGGCCAACTGTTTATGTTAATATTTTATTTTATACCTGTACTATCCATATTGAATGCCTGCATTGTGATAAACTTTGATTTTTATATTTATATTTTCATCTTTACACAAGTCTTTTGCCTACCATGCTTTTTGGTTTTTGTGAGTTTGAATGTGCACCTCCTCAGATGCCATCCACTTTATTTTATGAATCAGGCCTGGATCTCACTGATTAATCTAGGCTAGCTGACGGGTAAGCCTTAGGGGGCCTCTTGTCTCAACCTCCCGAGGCCAGAATTATAGGCACACACTGCTGCCTCACCACCATGCGCGTCTTTCCTGTGTAGGCTCTGGGGATTGATCTTAGGCTCTCATGCCTCTGCACCGGGCATGTTACTGTGCACAGAGGGCTCCTCAGTGTACCATTTTGCTTCTGCGATGTACTGTGTGCATGCTTGATACTGATACGTATGCATAGCTGTATTTTATTTTACCATATAACTAGGCCGTAACGAATTTGTGCTTTCAACTGCTGGCAAGGTTCAAGTTGCTTCTGTTTTTTTCTTTTTTGTTGTTGTTGTTTTTTTTAGATTTATTTATTTATTATTATGTATACAGTACTCTGCCTCCATGTTCACCTGCAGGCCAGAAGAGGGCATCGGATCTCATTATAGATGGTTGTGAGCCACCATGTGGTTGCTGGGAATTGAACTCAGGACCTCTGGAAGAGCAGCCAGTGCTCTTAACCTTTGAGCCATCTCTCCAGCCCCTGGTTTTGTTTTGAGTTTTCTATTGCAAATGCGGCTCTTAGGATCATTGCAGGGTCTTCCCTCTGCGGCTCGTGTGTGTTTTTGTAGGGTAGTGTTCTACCCACGTGCTTTTCTCCCTTTATTTCTTGATCTGTATAGCAAAACGTGTTTCAAAGCAACAATAACAAAATCAAAGTGTTGGATTTGGGGTGTGGCTCAGTTGTAGAGCACTGACATGGCATGTTCAAGATCCTAGTTCAAAGACTAGAGAGATGGTTTCTAGTGGGTTTATGGGCGGGAAGAAGGCTCTTACTAGGTAGACCTCACTGGCCTCCAACTCACCATTCTCTTGCCTCTGCCTCCCAAGTGCTGGCATAGCATATTTTCACCACACAATGAGCCCTAGACAATATTTTTGTGACGGGCTGAACACTTCAGCTTAGTGCTGCATCCCACCCTGGGTCACAGCCTGTGAGGGGCTTAACACTTCAGCCTAGTGCTGCATCTCACCCTGGGTCACAGCTCCAGTCCTGAGCTCTCTTCATCCAACCTAAACCCACCCCACAATCTCCAAAACATTCAGAAAAATTCCTCTGGGGAGTCAGGCTTGGGGGTGGGGGTGGCAGCAATATCCTCCTGTAATCCTAGCACTCAGGAAGTTGGAGCAGGAGGCCCATGAGTTTGAGGCTAACCTGATTTACATAGCAAGATCCCATCTCGAAAGTGAACAAACACAATGAAAAAGAAATCCAGCCATTTCGTGGCCTGCTCATCTTCTGTCCTCTCTCTTGCTCCTCTGCCCCGTTCCTGTCCCCTCCAGGCCTCTTCCCCCACTTCCTTTACTGTGCCTCCAATTCTTACATTTTTTTTTTCCCAAGAGAGATGCTTTTTAGACCTTTTGCAATTAAGGGTGTCTCTTCCCACCTGGCTCTGGGAACAGTGACCCATTCTGAGAGATTCTATTTAAAATTAGACTGTAACTGGGCAGAGTGTGGCTAAGGCATGTTACACAAACACACTGTGTTTTGTTTTGCTCTTAGCTTGAGGCTCTTCCTAACAGGTTAAAAGGAAGAGATTTTTTAAGAAGATTTGTTTATTTACTTATTTAATGTGTATGAGTACACACCAGAAGAGGGCCTTTGGAAGAGCAGCCAGTGCTCTTAACCTCTGAGCCATCTCTCCAGCCCGGGAAGAGATTTTTTTTTAAAAGATTTATTTACTTATTTATTTATTTATTATGTATACAATATTCTGTCTGAATGTTTGCCTGCCCACCAGAAGAGGGCACCAGATCTCATTATAGATGGCTGTGAGTCACCAGGTGGTTGCTGGGAATTGAACTCAGGACCTCTGGAAGAGCAGCGATCTTAATCTCTGAGCCATCTCTCCATTAAAAGAATAATAAAGTTTGGGCCCAGTGGTAAAGTTGGACTTGTTCAGTTTTGAAATAGTTTCATGTAGCCCAGGCTGTCCTTCATTCAGCTCATTATGTAGCCAAGGATAACCTTCTGGAACTCAAGGAACTTCTGATACTTGAGTGCTAGGGTCACTGGCCTGTGGTGTAGGGGGTAAACCTAGGACATCCTTTACAACTAGGCAAGATTTCTAGAATCTCTGCTACGTCCCCAGTCCCACAGATTTGCTAGAGCTACATCCAGGGCCAGCCCATCATCAGAGACTCTTGGGACAGCTCCTCGGCCACAGCTTCTTCCAGGGAAGGAGCTCGCAGAGGGTAATCCGAAGGAGAGGAAGCCATCACGGTGCCCCACCCTCCCCCAGAGCACAGTGCCAGGGATTGAAGAGTCAGCCAGCTTCATCTGTGCCATGCCTGTTTGCCCCCCTGCTACAGCACTACCAGGGAGACAGCATTGTCCCTGTTGTGCACGTGGAGAAACTGAGGCTTTGACAAGGCAAATGTTTGTTCTAGGCCACACAGTTGGTAATACAAACAAGAGCTAAGACGGCTGAGAAACTTAATCCTAGAGACCATTGATTTGTCTCTGGCCTCACTCCTCAGAGAGCTCAGGCTATCCCACTATCATCTATATGTCAGAACCTGTGCAAGCCTGGGCAAGTGACCTGACCTCTCTGTGCCCCTGTGTCTCATCTATATAGTGAGTATGTGATATCGTCTGCCTCTAGAGCAGATGAGGACAGCACAACACGGGAAATCTTCTTCATGCGCAGCTATTCTCCACAGGGTGTGCTGCCCCTCTTGGGATCTCTGCCAGGATCCTAGGACATATGCTCTTCCTCAAACCTTACGCTTCTTAATGAAATGGTTCTAAGGTTCAAGCACAGCTTTGGAAGTGTTAGAACCCCAGGACCTCACTCCTGAGATATGCCTTCACACAGTCATCTTCCTTGCCTGATGCAGTTCTGACTCAGGCTGATTAAAGCAGCAAAGGCCTGGAGCAAGCTGAGAGGCAGGCCATGTGTCCCTTTCAAGAAAATCCAACCAGAAGGTGGAGTGTGGGGATAACCAGCCCACCCCACTGGGAGGCTGAGGACACTTAATTTTCTGGAACCCAGATAAACAGCAGGAACAGGGACAAATACGAGACAGAGAGAAGCTGAGCCAGGCAGCCAAGGGCTACAGGAGGTATCACAAGCTAATGATGTGATCCCAGGCTGGGATGAAGGAGTCGGAGGTTGTAACAGCAGAGCAGGATGGGAGAGAGCACAGTGTCCAGGAGAAGGACAGCCCAAGGCATTAGCTTCCAGCTGCCTGCTGGCTGCTGCAGGGGTTCTGTGGGACTCAAGGGGATCCCTGGTTTCTCCTAGGAAAGTTCATAAAGATCAACAAACTTCAGCAAAGAGATCTCAAAATGCCATTTTGTAGGTTCAAAGCCAGAGGGCAAGCTAAAGGGAAGACACAGAGAGAAAACACACTGGGTATTGAGATTGGGAAACACACACCACTGGGGGCTCCTTTATGACCAGGCCACGTACCTGGCCCTTGCACCTGAATGTGGCATATAACTTGACTGCATGGGCCTGGGTGTCTTGATATATCCCTCTGTTAGGAAGCATTTAATATGTGCCAGGGCCCAGAGGAAGGACTCAAAAAAAAAAATCAATATTGTAAATCTCACAGGTCCCCTGTAGCTCACTGTGATCAGATAATGGTTAGTACTCTGTGCTGTATCAAAGCTATTTTTCCTATTAAGACAAAGTAGCTGACAAAGAACAGTGGAAGAGTGGAAGGACTCATTTGGGCCTACTATTTATGGGTGCAGTCAATCCTAGAGGAGAGAGCATGGCAGCAAGACGATGAGACAGCTGGTCACATCGCATCCACCATCAGGAAGCAGCGAGATGGTGCTGCTGCCCAGGGGACTTTCTGCTGTCTCCTCTTACCTTCAGTCTGCGTTCTCGGCCCAATGGGTAGTGCTGCCCACAGTGAGCATGGATCTCCCCTCCTCAGTTTAACCCCTGTGGAAACTGCCCCATACACCCCCAGAGCTGTGTTCTCTGGGCGTTCTAAATCCATTTAAGCTGCCAATCAAAATGAGCCATTACAGGGGTCCCCAGAAATCCTTGCAGAAACAAGGCTCCACAGCAAGTAGAGGGCTGACTTTGCTAACTAGGGGCTTAGGATCTGCAGGTCCTGGATTGGGAATGTCTCCTACAGGCCCATGTGTTAAAGGGTTGATCCAAACATGGTGATGTGAGAGGCAGTGAGCCTTTAAGCCATGGAGCCGAGTAAGAGGAAGTTGGGTCATGGGGGGGAATTCTTTTGTAGAGAATTCTGGAACCCCATCTTTTCTTCCTCCCTTTCCGGGTTTCCTACTTCATCCCAGGCTCACAGCAATGAGACCAACAGATCACAGACCTGAAACAATAAGCCAGGACAGTCCTTTATGCATCTGTTATCCCAGGCATTTGATATTGGAACAGAAAGCTGCCTAGCACAGTGTCTACCCAAAGAAAAGACACCCAACATGACTTGTGTCTGCTCCCTACCTCAATTCAAGACGACCACTCTGAGGTTGAGGAGATGGATGTTATTGTAGATGTGAGGGAGAGTTCAGTAGAGGCATCTGGAAGGGTCCAGACTGAACCAGGGCATGGTGTGTGTGTGTGTGTGTGTGTGTGTGTGTGTGTGTGTGTGTGTGTCCGGGGGGGGGCGTTGAGGGAGGAAGAGAAGAGAAAAAAGAGAGAAGAGAAGGGAAGACAGGGCAAAAGACGGAGCCAGGAACCAAGAGCTGAGGACTAAGAAAGCACAAAATATGCCTGAGTTATATATAAAAAAAGGAAAAGCCGAGGGAAGGGAAGCAAATCCCAGCCTCTGGGCTAGAGAGGGCAAGGGTAAGGGGCAAGGTGAGAAGTGCTGAGAAGCCAGACTCTGTAACAGGTACTTCAGATGCTGGGAGAACCTGGTGACTAGTGGCTGCTCTGATGTGTTAGTGGGCAGCTCAGTCAGCCATTTGTCTGAGCTGCTTTGGGACCTGACACTGAGTAGGCGAGGTAATGTTAGCAAACTGAGGATCAGCAGCAGTGAGCAGGTGCATGGTGCCAGAAGGTGGGTGTGTAACGTTGATAAGAAGGATGCGATGGGTGGGTGAAGAGTATTGGCCACATCTTAGAGACTGGGGCAGTGCTGGTTGGTAAGGTTACACAGAGTAAGTCTGAGGAGGTGGCTCCTCCCTTGGTTGGCTAGGAGTGATGTGGCTGAGAATCCAGGAGAGCCTGGGGAGTGCTCGGCTGAAGGAGAACCAGAAAATGTAAGTGAGCAACCGCAGGACAGCTGTTTGTCAGAATCCTAGCACATCTGGAAGTCTTCAGGTGCCTCTAGCTAATGTCGGCGGGACTCAGAAGGCCTCTTGGGGGTTATCAGATGGTGGTGGATGGGAGAGAAGTGTTCCCATGACTCCTCATGACAGTCCATGGGTGCAAGTGCTCCCTCGGAGACTAAGGCAGGGAGGGCTCTGCAGTGCCATGAGTGGTCTAGATACCGAGTGAGCCATGATCCAGGTTTCTTCAGGCCCTGACAAAGATGGCGAAGCAAGACAAAACCCCATGTTGCCATGTGGGCATCCAACCAGGGGCTCCCCTGTGCTCTGGAAGGGCTGGCCAATTAAGGAACAGAGGATCCTTGCATTGAGCTTGGCTTTAGCTTCAGGTTATGCCTCCCAGACAGACATCATGGGCTCTGGCCATTTCTCCTGAACACCAGCTACTAGAGTGAGTCATGACCTTGGGTGAGTCATGTCTCTCTTGCCTCAGTTTCTAAATCTACCTACATTTGGTTGGTTTGTGTGAGCAAATTATGCCACGTGCAGGGCATATTGTGTGACACTTCAGAGCCCCACCCCCACCCCAGGCAAGACTCTTAGCTGCCTTGCCTTGGGCCCAGTAATAGGAGAGGTTCTTATACTCAGTGCTCAGGGAAAGGGTAAGTCTCCCTCTCCTACCACTCAGCATTCTCCAGGAGAACGATGAGGCATAGGCTGTGCATCCCAGCAGACAGCTCAGCTAACATGCCAAGGAAGGAGCAGAAGGAGAGATGGCAGCTGCTGGCGGGGTGGCGCACGCCTCTGATCCCAACACTCAGGAGGCAGAGGCAGGAGAAATTGCTGTGAGTTCAAGGCCAGCCTGGTTTACAAAGTGAGTCCAGGACAGCCAAGGCTACACAGTGAACCCCTGTCTCAAAAAAGCAAAAACAACAAAATCACAAATACAAAAACAAAAAAACAAAACAAAACCCAAAACAAACAAAAAAGGGTCTGGGGATAAAAAAAAAAAAGCTGGGTATGGCTGAGAAGGATAACAGTGCACATGTGAGAAATATTCATTGGCCTAAGTACCCAGCACTGCCCAACATGCTGGAAGATGCTGTGCTAAGGGAGAGGGGTAAACCTAGCTGTGGTGCACACCTTTAGTTCCAGCACTTGGGAGGCAGAGGCAGGCAGATCTCTGTGTTTGAGGCCAGCCTGGACAAAGAAACCTTGTCTTAAAACATCAAAGAAAGAGTGGGGGGTTGGGGGGAGGGTGGGGGTAGGGGGTGGGGGCGGGGGAGGATGATAATGATCCTACCACACACGGGTAACACTCCTCAATATTAGGTAGATGTCATTTCTACAAACCCTTGTCCACTTCCCCTCCCCTCCCCTCCCACCTTCCTCTTTTTCTTCTCTCCTTCCCCCACTTCTTTCCCTCTTCACAAACTACCAGACACTGCTCCTGCAGCAGCGAACGCATCCTCCGTCCTGTGCATCCAGGCTGAAGGGGTCTTCAGTTCTCTAAAGCAGCCTTGTGTTCCCTGTGTTATTTTTAATGCACGTTAAATAAGGGGCTATTTCTTGCCCATGTTTTGGTTTGCTTATTTCCAGACAAAGGGACCATTGTTTCTTATCTGTAAACTGAGACTTCTGAAACCTTCCTCCGAAGGACCCTAGCAGTAGCAGTCTTTCCATGAAGCATTCAGCCATGATCTGGCACAGGCGAAGAGGAATGAAGGGGGGTAATCAGTACTGCCCCCCATTTTACAGAGTGTGGTTTGAAGGGGGAACAGCACTTCCTGTCTCGTCCTCTACCAAATAGCATAGTCAGCACCAGCAGCGCTGTAAAAAAAAAAAAGTCACCAAAGGAAGGACTGATGGCGTGACCTGTCTGGAGGGCGATGGATGCTCCTCAGCTTTACTTCTGGCAGAAGGGATTGAGCAGACAAGCAGCTGAGAGGCTTGTCCAGCCTGCATACCTCTGTTTTGTTTTGTTTTCCATTTTATAAGGACATGGATTTAGCTGCACTGACTGTCTTTTTAGAGTTACCACGTACTCCGTGTCCAGTAGCCTGGGCAGGATGCATGCTTAGGGATCTAACCTGTACTAGCCCACTGTTTTTGCATGAGCTAGGAGACTCTGCAGTGCACACACAAACACAGCTCTTGCTTGATGGAACTAAATTCACCCGGGCATCAGCATCTCAAGTTCCGGAGCCGCTGTGTGCTCCCAGAGCCAGGGAGGGCAGCTGCACCTTGGCCTTGTGGAGCCTGTGTTTGGAGGCGTTGTTCTGGTCCCCTTAGGTCCTACGGTGCTGGTAAGAGTACCCATCTCCTAACTCTTTACTGTGCTTGGGTTCTAAATGCTCCCTCTGTGCCTGGTAGGACCCAGTCGTAGAACATATTTTCTTTTGGAAGACTCTCTGCTCCATCTCCAAGGAATCCTGAGATCTGCAGACGCAGATCACCAGGTAGTCCCAGAGAAAGGTGCTCTCTCCCCATCAGCACTTGAGGGTACCAAAGCCCAGGGAGTCTGAGCCACCTGACTGCCTTCATGCCGCTTTGCCTGATCGAAGCCCCTCCCAGCGCAGACAGCGGGCTCTTACGTCACACCAGGGCCTGTGCATGTCCCCACTTGTAAAGAAAGACGGGGAAAGAACTGGGGCTTTGGAAAGAGGCTAGCCTGAACTCAACCCTGCTGAACAAGGTGCAACATCAGTATGTAGCACTTGTGAGGCCAGTCTGGGATACATAGTGAGACACTGCCTGTCACAAAACCAAACAAAATAAGGGGTAGTAGCTGACAATACCCACTTCTCTAGGTTATAGTGGGAATCTGAGATTCTTTTTTGCATATAGAATTAATATTTGTGCAAAGATGCATTTTATATGTTTTGCATAATTTTAAAAAGTTACCTCTAAATGCCATAGTACATCTCCTTAGAACAAGTAAGAGGCCGGCTGTACATTAACAGACTATTCACCTTGATAATGCCTTTTCCTGGAATGCCATTGCTGGCTCACCCAATATATCAGCTTTATATTTCCCCTGGTTCAAAATGAGAGCCTAGCTTTCCACATACACATGCGCGCGCACACCCACACTAGCATGTGTACATGATTGCATAAACACACTTGTGTGTTCAATACCTGAATAAATTATGCATCGGGATTGTGGCCATCACAGCACCCCCTGCAGGGCCCCACATAGTTAGTATTCTAACGTTCACTCATGAGCTGGTGAGCCAAGCCCAGCACAGCTCCAAGGAGCCAGGGAGTTTAAAAGCATTTCTCAATACAACAAAAACACACCTACCGCATACAGGCCAGAGAGCAGAGCTTTTGAAAAATGCCATAAATCGGGCTGGAGAGATGGCTCAGCAGTTGGGAGCACTAACTGTTCTTCCAGAGGACCCGGATTCAATTCCCAGCACCCACATGGCAGCTCACTACTGTCTGTAACTCCAAAATCTGACACCCATAGACATAAAAATAAAAATAAATAAATAAAAGAAAAATGCCATAAATAACCAGTTTCCAGTATTTCCCACTTAAAATAGCAAAGTTGAAATATAAAGACAAATTTCTTAAGACTCCCAGGCTCAGGCAGAGTTCAAGGCCAGCCTGGTCTACATATTGAGTTCCAGGACAGCCAGGGCTGTTACAAAGAAACCCTGTCTCAAAAAAAAAAAAAAAAAGAAGAAGAAGAAGAAGAAGGAAGGAAGGAAGGAAGCCATAATTTTAAAGGGCTGTTTCTGAGAGCATGTGGCATCCATGAGGGTTTCTTGGAGCCTCTAAGGATGACCTCAGTGCATGATGCTCAGTTTCTCCTGTGTTCTCCATGCTGCCTCAGTGCTCCACACGCGCTGCCTTTGGGCTCCACACCCGCTGCCTCGATGTTCCATACCCGCTGCCTCAATGCTCCACACACACTGTCTCTGGGCTCCACACACACTGCTTCTGGGCTCCACACCCGCTGCCTCGGTGCTCCACACACACTGCCTCTGGGCTCCACACCCGCTGCCTCTGGGCTCCACACACGCTGCTTCTGGGCTCCACACCCGCTGCCTCGGTGCTCCACACACACTGCCTCTGGGCTCCACACCCGCTGCCTCTGGGCTCCACACACGCTGCTTCTGGGCTCCACACCCGCTGCCTCGGTGCTCCACACACACTGCCTCTGGGCTCCACACCCGCTGCCTCTGGGCTCCACACACGCTGCTTCTGGGCTCCACACCCGCTGCCTCGGTGCTCCACACACACTGCCTCTGGGCTCCACACACGCTGCCTCTGGGCTCCACACACGCTGCCTCTGGGCTCCACACCTCTCCCCTTGCTTCCCTACTCACTCACATGAACCTGAGTTCAGACTCTCGACGGACCAGAACTTCACGGAGACGCTGGATTTTCGCCATCTCCAGCTCAATCTCCTCCGGCATCATGCTGGTCTCAGCCATAGAGATGATGTCCAGCTGGCCTGCGTGAACAGGAGACTGGTGTCAGGGTGTGGAGGCCATGAGGGCGTTCAAAAGTTCCCACTAGAAATAGGGGATGTGTTTTCTCATGCCAGCTACTAGGGGTGCAGAGGCAGGAGAGCTGTGAGTTCGAGCTTTGTCTGGGAAACCGTGAGATCCTTTCTCTCCAAAAGTTAGAATTCCTACAGAGAAAACTATGCTATTGCTCTGGGAAACAACCATGCCTCGGCAGCCATGACACACCGCAGGAGCAGAGACACGAAATGTGACTTGTGTTGAGGTTTGGTCCCCAGCGCGATGGAGTAGAGAGAGGATGGGGGCTGCGATACACGGTCCTCTCACAGCCCTGGGTTACCTAGGAAGCAGCCTGTGGTAAAGCTTGTTCCACTCCTCCAGTTGGCTCACCTGTCGGGCATGCACCTGCTACCCTGATGCTATCTGCATCACGACTCGGCATGAGGCATCATCCAGACTTGAACTTTCTGACCTTCACTAGAATCAACCTTTTTTCTTTAAAAAAAAAAAAAAAAAAAAGCATTTTGTCATATTAGCTAAGACATCTGTGGAGCTTAGTAGGATGTCTGCAGAGGCTCAGTAGGGTCATGTGAACTTTCTCAAGGCATTGTGAGTCCCTGGTCCCAGTCCTTTTGTTTTGCCTGTTTGACCATGGCCACTTTACATACCCAGGCCTCAAAGACTAAGGATGAATATAAGCAAAAGAAAAGTCTATGTTTTAATTATTTTAAGGTACTACTAAGTAATGTAAGTAGTAGTGATACAAAGTAACATAGCTCTGTTGTGGGAAATTCAGAGAACGCTGACGGGGGGGGGGGGGCAGGAAAAAAAATTCAAGGCTAGTGAGACAGGTAAAGGTTCTTTTTTTTTTTTTTTTTAAAGATTTATTATTTATTTATTATCATGTATACAGTGCTCTGCCTGCATGTACACCTGCAGGCCAGAGGAGGGCACTAGATCACATGGCAGACGGTTGTGAGGCACCTTGTGGTTGCTGGGAATTGAACTTAGGACCTCTGGAGGAGTAGTCAGTGTCCTTAACCTCTGAGCCATCTCTCCAGCCCCAAGGTAAAGGTTCTTGCTGCCAAGTCTGATGATCTGAATTCAAGTATCAGAACACACAGGCGGGAGGAAAGCCTTTAATCCCAGCACTGGGGAGGCAGAGGCAGGTGGATTGCTGTTAGCTTGAGGCCAGCCTGGTCTAAAAAAAAAAAGGATGGGAGGAACCACCCCCGGCACATTTTCCTCTGACCTCCACACATACACTGTGACACATGTGTGTCCTCCCCCCACAATAAATAAATAGGTAAATATAATAAAATACTGTTCACACCCACACCACCCAGAGAGAGCCATTAATCACACTTAATAGACATCCTTCTGGGCGTTTATTTTTATTTTTCAGTCTTTTTTATAAACGTTCTTTCTTTTTTAATTTATATGAATGTTCTATCTGCATGTACACCTGCAGGCCAGAAGAGGGCATTAGAGGGTTTGGGTGGTTGTGAGCCACCATGTGGTTGCTGGGAATTGAACTTAGGACCTCTGGAAGAGCAGACAGTGCTCTTAACCACTGAGCCATCTCTCTAGCCCCCACCTCCTTTTTTAAAAATTGATATCTCTGCCCTTGAGTTGAGCTTAAGTGGTGTTCAAGCCCCAACAAATGAGTGGCTGGGAAGTTATTATATAGATGTATAAACCATTAAGCACATATCCTTCCCCCGATCGGCTCTGTAGACCTGGTTTGGTGAGTCTCAATTGCTCACCCTTTGCTCTTCTCACTCTGCACATATTATGTGCATTTCCCTGGCCTCAGCTGCTCCTCTGCAGTGGTGAAAGCCCAGCCACTTCTACTTGTGGCTGGAATACGAATTCTTTCCCAATGTAAAGACATGAAGGCAGAACACTTTATATATAATAAATAAATAAATCTTGTGTTTTTTTTAATCATTAAGGATGAGCTGGGGGGAAGATGGCTCTGCTGGTACAGTGCCTACCATGCAAGCATGAGTCCTTGAGTTTGGATCCCAAGCACCCATGTGGGTGTGTCAAGTGCTGGGACCCAGCTGTGCCCTGCTCTAACTTACTCTATGCTGTATAAAACAGTGGTCTTATGCCAGGCGTGGTGCTGTACGCCTGTAATCCCAGCACTCAGGAGGCAGAGGCAGGTGGATCTCTTTCTACCAAGTGAGTTCAGGACAGCCAAAGCTACCCAGAGGAAACCCTGTGTCAAAAACAACCAAAACTCAAAACAAAAACAAACAAACAATAAATAAATAAATAAAACAGGGGTCTTTCAGTTCATGCCTTGCCCTAGGATACTCCATTTTACAAGCAGCTTTTGCCCCTGAATGGACCCAGAAATGACACCCTCTGCCAGGCACCACCCACCCAGTACATCCAATAAACAACTTATCCCTGTGATTTTATACTGCAGAATTGATTCTATTGAGCACATAGGTATATTAAAATCCTATCAGGAAACTGGGCTCAAGAACTTATCAGACACATCGGACCAAGAGAAGTGGGTGACTCCATTACACGGATCACATAAAGCGACAAGCACCTCACACTACATCACCCTGTCATCAGACAGTTGGTGTGCAGGTTAAGGGCACACCAGCAGTTGTGCCCGCAGCTTTGGCTCAGCTCCCTCCCCTGCCATTGATGCAGCCTGGTCAGCTGCCTGACAGTCCACTCATTTGCCCATCTGGGCCTGGACCTGACCTATTGATTCCTGTTCCATATCCGGTTTGGCCTTTTACGTCACAGCTGAACTCCACAGCTTTGCTCTCTAACCTGACTCCAGTAGCTCTGGCAGCAGGCCCCTCCAGTTCCCTGTCTTACTGATACAGACTCTTTCTCGGCCCATTTCTGAACCCTTTTGAGCTCTCCATGGGCATATAAATAGATAGATATATTTACTGTGCTCTGTGGAATCAGAGAATTAATATTCATAACTAAGACTGGAATAAAAAAAGGTTGCATTCATCTCAGCTGGGCTACCAAGGCAGGTGGATTATATGACAAATTGCTGTCACAGAAGCCTATAAACTGTGTGAATTTATTGTTATTGGACAAATCTGACATTGTAGAAAGGCACAAACTTGTTCATCTATGTTTCTGGCATGGGGTGCTCATGACAGCAGGCATCCATAACACCAGCACTGGGGATGAGAGGCATGTGAAAACACGCAGATCCCTGGAGCTTGCTGGCCAGCCAGCTTAACTGAATCAATTAGGCCCAGGTTCAGTGAGAGACCCCATCTCAAAAAAAAAATAAAGTGGGGAGCATTAGAGGAAGACACCTAATGTCAATTTCTGGCTTCCATGTGTACACACACACACACACACACACACACACACACACACACACACACACACTATAACATTCAGATCAGCTGACCATAACTGTATGCAGCTTTGCTGATGCTGGGCACCCAGCTTTTGAAGGGTGACTTGGGGTGAATGGTGCTTTCTGAAATCTGATGACATGATCTGGAGCGCTAGGTATACGCCTCACTCTCTGTAGGAATTTAGGCAGTCTGTCAATCACTCTGGCTCAGCAGAGCTCTGTGACCAGATAGTCAGGAGTTCCCTACCCTGGCAGTCATGAGGAATGAATTGCCCTGTATCCTGTATTCCATATCTGGTCACAAGGAACCTTTGAAGGACCGCTGCACTTGCTTAACCTGCCACCACTTGTCCTCATCCCATACTAGCAGGGTCAGGATGCCATTCTCTCAGGCCTGGAAGCACCAGGTATCCCGGAAAGTAGTGGAGATGGGTGACTGTGGGGAGGAAAAGGAAGTCCATGAGGAACCTGCAAAGGGTCCGCATTGGCACACTTGTTCTGAGCCACCAGCCACATGATGTCATATGTCCTGGTCCCGGCCAAATCATTTTCTTTCTGTGCAAAACAGGACCACAGTTCCACCATGTGCTGCAGGCTCTGTCTTAACTCACCTAAGCTCTGGGCTTAGAAAAGACAAGTGATGGACTGAGCATGTGGCTCAATTTGTAGAGTCCTTGCTTAGCATGCATGAAGCCCTGAGTTCTAGCCCCAGCACTGCACACACCAGGTGTGGTGATGCATGACTCTAGCCCCAGCTCTGAGCAGATGGAATCAGTAGGGTCAGAAGTTCAAAAACATCTCTAGCAGGCTGGAGAGATGGCTCAGTGGTTAAGAGCACTGACTGCTCTTCCAGACGTCCTGAGTTCAATTCCCAGCAACCACATGGTGGCTCATAACCATTTATAATGTGGTCTGATGCCCTCTTCTGGCCTGTAGGTGTACTTGCAAGCAGAGTATTCACATAAATAAATTAAATAAAAATTTTAAAAATCTGTAGCTACACAGTGAGGAGAAAGTAGTTTACCCAGCAGCACCTTATTACAGCATCAAAGTATTGTAAAGATGGAATTCAAACAGACCCAGATCATGGGGCCCTCTCACCCTACTCACCCCCAAACCATGAGTCACATCTAATCAATACTAGATAACTACCTAGTGTGGGTCACATACATGCTCATAAGCATGTCCTCTGAACCATACCATAACACAGCACTATTCAGTTAACCAAACTGCTTTTGGAGGCCAAATACTGAGAACTGCAGCACACGAGGGCAGTTTTTTGTTTTTTGTTTTTTTTAGACAGGGTTTCTCTGTGTAGCCTTGGCTGTCCTGGACTAACTTTGTAGACCAGGCTGGCCTCGAACTCACAATGATCCACTTGCCTCTGCCTCCCGAGTGCTGGGATTAAAGGCGTGCACCACCACTGCCCAGCCAGCAGGGCAGCTCTTACACTTTAAACCAAGAACATTGTAGTGAGCTGTGGGGAGCTGCCCTTGGCGGCTCTTGGCTTAAAACATTGGGCAATTCCACCTTGTCTGTAGACTCCATTTTCTATATTTCTGCCTGGCATGTAGCAGGCTGAGGTCAGCCCAGGTCATTCCACCCAGACCCTGGGAACTGTTCTCTGACACCTAGCAGGTTCCTCTGGATCCTGGGAGGCCACTTGCTTATCTTGCTTCCTTAGCTGTGTTCCCTCAGAGCTCACTCTCTAATATTGGAGTTCTTCCTGCCAAGGACGGATGGCTGGAACTCTGCCGTTAGGTTCCCACAGCAACCCTGCCCTTGCTCTAGATATTGCCTATATAAACCCTGTAAGAATTTTCAATAAATGGGGCTTGATCATAATTCAGACTTGCCCTCATTTCTTCGTGTCTCTTGTCCCTTATTTTTACTCTCGCACCCCCTCCCAAGTCCCGGTTGAAGACCCCGTGGGCAGGGGCAGTGACCCCCACTAGAAGCTCAGGTTCTGGCAGGATTGCTCAGTGGGTAAAGGTGCTTCGTGCCAAGTTTAATCCCCAGGACCCACAAGATGAAAAAGGAGAACTCACTCCTGCCAGTTGTTTTCTGATGAGGAGATGCATGTGCTATGGCATGTTTGCACCACCACCCACACGCTCACAATAATTAAATACATACAATTTTTTAAAACCAGGTTTACTCTATTACTTACTCTCTTGTCAATGTGACAAAACACTTGACCAACACAACTTGAGGAGAGAAGAGTTGGGGCCTCAAGGTTTTAAAAGGGACAGTATCTGTCTTGGAAAAAGTGTGGAGGTAGGAGAACGAGGAAGCTGGCCATGCTATTCTGTAGTCTGAGAATAGAGGGGTGAGTCGGACACTCAGCTATACATGTGGGATTCAAACCCATAGAGTGGTGATGCCTGTGTTCAAGGTGGCTCTTCCCTCCTAAGTTACACCTCTTTAGACTCTCACTCAGACACACCCACAAGCGTCTCTTAGATCATTCCAAATCCACTGACTTTGACACTGAAGATGGACTGTCACACTGCACAGCAGCAGCAACCAAAACTGATGGAATATTTCATACCACACACAGGACCCTTGCTACCTTATTTGATTTCCAAATAGCCCTAGGATTGTCAGGACTGTTATCCAATTTCATAGATGAGAAGTTAAGGCTCTGAAAAAGAAGGGATAAGGTTGAGATTAAAACTGAGATCTAGTCAGGCCTGGTGGCACAGGCCTTTAATCCCAGCACTCGGGAGACTGAGGCAGGTGGATCGCTGAGTTCGAGGCCAGCCTAGTCTACAAAGTAAGTCCAAGACATCCAAGGCTACACAGAGAAACCCTGTCTCAAAAAGTAAAACAAACAAACAAAAAACCCCTGCGATCTATGGTCTGGTGCTGTAGCTCAGTGGTAGAGTATTTATTTGGTATGCATAGGACCACTGATTTGATGCCCAGTGGCACAAAATAAGTAGATGATAGATAGATAGATAGATAGATAGATAGATAGATAGATAGATGTGTTCTACTCCAAAACTCTTGTGACCAATTCTATTCATTTAAGGACCATATTCCTTCTTGAAAATCACTGCCATCACTATATAATAAAGATATCAGAGTACAGGTTGAGCACCCAAAATCCCTAATGATCTGAAAAGATTCTTCAGAAGGTTAGAAGACCTTTTGGAATATTTTGGATCCTGGCCTTCTAAATTAGAGTTGTTTCAAGCCATGAGGTCTATGCCAATGGTACCAAATCTGAAAAGGCCCCCAAATGTGACGCATTTCAGATAAGAGATGCTCATCTGTGTATTGACTGCAAAGCAGCCATTCTCAGGATGGTGATTGTGAAGGTTAAGATTGCTGGGGTCAAGCCTCTGGGCAGGCACCTGAAGGACCATCTACAGGTTAACAGAGTGAAGGAGACTCATCGTGAATGTGGCAGGCACTATGGGCTGGCGTCCTGGACTGAATTCAAAGGAGAGTGATCTGAGCACCAGCATCCATCTCTTTGCTTCCTGGTGGCAGAAGTAATGTGATCATCTGCTCCACACTCCTGCCACCATGCCTTCCCCACCTTGATGACTGTCCCCTCAATCTGAGAGCCCAAATATACTCTGCTTTTCTTAAGTTTCAAGACTTGTTGAAGGTTGTTTAAAAGGCACCCCCAAGGTTTAGGATAAACCAGGGTTAAAGGTCATGTCCAGTTACATAATGAAAGACTTCAAACCCCAGCAAGGCAGATGAGTCTTACATGGTGGTTTCTATTCAGTCTCAACTTGTGTGATGGAAACTAGCCTCCTAAGACACTCCCACAACTGGACACTTGAGGAGCGTACATCATGAGAGGAGACCAAGGAAACTTCTAGGCTGGCTAGGAAAGATGGCTACATTTTGCAGCTGAGTTTACTTGCTGTGAGATAAGCACAAAGCATTAAGACACAGAAGTCCCCAGGGCTCCAACTGCCATTGCTGTCACAGCGCTTCCAAGAGCTGAGTCACTTCTGGGGGAAGAAGCAGCTAAATCCATCTTTTTATCCCCAAATGCCACCCCAGGGGCACACATGCCTCATGAGCAGCAGCAGGGGCAGCCAAGAGATGAGTGCTAGGAATGTCTAGGATGTGCCAACAGGCTCAGCAGTTTATCTTGAGAATCTTGTTAGCCAAGAACAGAAGCAATGAGTAACAGTGGGTGAGAGCTAACAATCTAGAAACTTCCATTAGACTGATGAATCAACTGATTGATTGGGTTTTTGAGACAGGCTCTCACTATATAGCCCAGGTTGGCCTCAAACTTTTAGTCTCCCAGCCGTAGCCTTCCTGGGGCTGGGATGACAGACCTGCATCACTTCCAGTTTGAAACATGTATGAACGCAGGCTAGGAGAATAAAGTAGCTACTGACAAAAGAAATCTCTGTTAGTGTATGTTGCAGGCACAGTTGGTCAGGCACCGTGTACCTTGCTGCTACTTCACTTGCCATACTTCACTTTTTATACAGGATGAAGGCTCTTTGCTTTCCTCAACACTCTGGTGTTCGTCAGAACCATCTCTTCCTAGTTGAATCTAAAAGAACCAGAGAGGCCGTAAGTGATATATCAAGATCAACTAATGACTGGCAGGGCTGGGACTCCATTAGAAAGCAGAAGAGTTAGGGGCTAGAGAAATGGCTCAGGGGTTAAGAGCACTGACTGCTCTTCCAGAGGTCCTGAGTTCAATTCCCAGCAACCACATGGTGGCTCACAACCATCTGTAATGTGATCTGACGCCCTCTTCTGGCCTGTAGGTGTACATGCAGGCAGAGCACTATACGTAATTTAAAAAAAGAAAGAAAAAATAAAAATAAAAAAAAAAAAAAAGAGGAAGAAGAAGAAAGCAGAGGAGCTGCCAAAACTCCAGACCCTGCATAGAACCAGGACCAACATGTCACCTGAACACAGGCCCAAGGCAATAGGATCAGTTCATCCTATGGGTGAAACCTCCACACACTTAGTATTTTCTTTTTTACATTGACCATGTTGGTTGTTGTCTTGGTGTGTTTTGTTGTTGTTGTTGTTGTTGTTTGGTTTGTTTTGTTTGAGGTGTTTGCTGTTATTAATGGGCTGTTATTAATGGTTTTGGTGCTAGGGTGTGGGGATCTGAGGGCATCACATGTGCTAGTCAAATGTTTTACCACATTGAAATAAAATGTTTTTCTAAAAAACACTTTATTTAAACCAGGTGTTGTGGTTTATACCTTTAATCCCAGCACTCAGGGAGGCTGAGGCAGGTGGAGTGCTGTGAGGCTAGCCTGGTCTACAAATTGAGTCCAGGACAGCTAAGGCTACACAGAGAAAATCTGTTTAAAAAATAAACAAAAACAAAAAAATCAAAAAACCAAAAAGGTTTAAAACCCATTTTATTAAAAAAATTTAACATGTACATGTGTGAGTATGCATACTTGGAGGCTAGAGGAGGGCATTGAATCCCCTGGTACTGGAGTTACAGGGAATTGTGAGGAGCCATTCAACACGGATGCTGGGAACACTAGTCCTGTGCAAGAGACTCTTAGCCACCTCTCCAGCCCCAGCCCATCATCTTCCTTAAGAATAAATGTAGCAACCCAATTAAACTCTAGTCCCTAAATTCACATCTCCACAGAATATCTTCCTGATCTTGATCCAAGAGAGAGTCTTAAGTTCCAGAGAACATATACTTAAGCCCAACTAAGCCCTGGTAGCAGCCCAACCTTGCTGTTGTCAACCATCCATGTGAGAAAGAAGCTCACTTCAGCCCCCAGGCAGCCTGTCACAGGGTGTGCTGAGCGCCTCTTCCCTCTGATGTTAGTTGAATGAGAATCAATCAGCCAGTGGCTTTTAATGAATCATCCTTTCCCAAGGAGGTAAAGCAGCTGATTTTAATTTCTAGGCTCCTGGCTGCTCTATCCCTCAGGCCTGACTCTAGAAGAAGGATGAAGCTGAGGCCCAAGCAGAAGCGAGCATGCTGCACAGTACGCTTCCAAAATGCACTTTTCGGCTCACTCACCTGTGAGGGAAACATTGCAGCTGCAGAGCCACGATACCTCTAGATTCTTCCAGAAGTTGTTATTCTCTATCTTAGCCCCCACATTTTTTCAGCTTCCCTGAGTTTCTAGTTTCTCAGCTCCATCTGACATGTCCAAGGACATCAAAGTAATCCGAGGAGTTATGGTTTGCATTCTCTGAAGCACCATGTGTTGAAGGCTTGGCTCCCAGAAGGGCCCTATCAGGAGATGGTGGACACTTAAGAGGTGAGGCTGAGGTTTAGAGACTGTGGGTGGGACAAAGAAACCCCAAGCCTTCTTCTTCCTCTCCTCTCCTTCCTACCCACGAGGTGAAGGCCGTGAGCCCAAAGCACACACTGAACCTCCAAAACTGAGGTAAGACAAAATTCTAGTCTGTGTTTGTGAATGTGTGTGTGTGTGTGTGTGTGTGTGTGTGTGTGTGCATGTATGAATATATCTATATATATGAACCAGAGAACAACCTTGGGTGTTTTTCCTCAGGAGCCACCACCTTGCTTTTTTTTTTAATAATCTTTTTTAGATTTATTTTATGTGTATGGTTGTTTTGCCTGCATATATATCTGCACAACACATGTGTGCCTTGTGCCCAGAGAGGCCAGAAGAGGTAATCAGAGGCCCTGGAACTGGAGCTAGACATGGTTGTGAGCTGCTATGTGGATTCTGGAAACTGAGCCTAGATTCTCTAGAAAAGCAACTCTTATTTTAAAAAAAGACTTATTTATTTATTATTCTGCCTGTATGTGTGCCTGCATGCCAGAAGAGAGCACCAGATTTCATTATAGATAGTTATGAGCCACCATGTGGTTGCTGGGAATTGAACTTGAGACCTTTGGAAGAACAGCCAGTGCTCTTAACCTCTGAGCCATCACTCCAGCCTATAAGAGCAACTCTTATCCAGCCCCCACCTCATTTTTGGTTTGTTGGGTTTTTTGAGACAAGATCTCTCATTGTCCTGGAACTCACCAAATAGGCAAGGCTCCCTGGCCAGAGAGCCCCAGTGATTGTCTGGTCTCCACCTCCCAATGCTGGGATTGTAATCTTAACAATATAATCTTACATAGATTTTTATGTTTGTGCTGAGGATCCAAACTCAGGTCCTCATGCTTGCATAACGAACACTTTAGTAACTGAACCATCTCCTCAGTACCTATTTTTTTCTCTTTATAAGTTGTTTTGCCTCATACATTAGTTATAGTAACAGATGCACACACTGGGGCTCAAGGGGAATGACTTGGACCCAATCCTGACTCTGATTCTTTCAAACAGCTGACCTAGAGCAGATAACACGACCTGCTTGCTAAGCCTCAGTGTCTATGGAGCTCTGTGTGGTACCACATCTGTCTGCCTATTTCTTTGGTTGCGTGACACCTTGCAGCCATTTGTCACACGAGGTCCGGCTTGTTCTGAACACCCTCTCCAGGGCAAAGATGTATCACGTGTAGAATATTTCTGAGACTTTGTGGCAGACAGATGCTGCAGCTCCCAAATGGGATTTCTAAAAAGGTTTCCCGTGCATAATGTATGTGTTAGTGCTGAGCTGGCGCTCTGGGACTCTAAAGGATGTGACACTTGAGTCCTGCTGGATTACTGGACCATGCGTAATGTCACTTTGAATTACCCAGTGTCTTTTCTCTAATACTTACAGATGACCTTCAGTGAGTCACTGGGCCACTATAACACAGTTCTCCCAGGCCTAAGCCAGAGGGCTCAGATTGGTTTCTGAGGCCATTTGGGACCTTGCAAGTGAGTGTCCAAGAGAGCTGTTCTGGGACTGAGGATGTGATTTGGTTGGTAGAGTGCTCACCTGCCATGCACAAGGTCCCAGGTTTGATCCTCAGCATAAACCGGACATGGTGGTCTAGTCCATGCGTATAACCTAGGGCTTGGGGAGGTGAAGACAGGAAAATCAGATGTTCAAAGTCATCCTTGGCTACATAGCATGTTTGAGGCCAGCCTGGACTATATGAGATTCTGTCTCAAAAAAACGAGAAAGAGAGAGAGAGAGAGAGAGAAAGAGAGGGAATGCAATAATTCTGGATGTTGAGTTAAAACTGTGGAAACAGCCCTATAATAGAAGATAATTGGCCAATTAGGACTGCTTAAACAACTAATGCTTTGCAGCATGATGGTTCGTTCTATTATTCATGGCTTGTTTTTTTTTTTTTTTTTTTTTCTTTTCTTTCAATTTCCTTCATGAATCCAGACAGTTATAAATCCATCCTGAGCTGTGAATCATGAATTTTCACCATGACTCCCCAGCTTCCAATTCACAAACTTACTCAATAATTAGCCAACGGCCTTGGTCAGGAAGGGATGGCCAGGAAACCGAACAGCGCCTCAGAAAGCTATGCCCACGGGCTATAATGTGATCTGGGCAGAAAGAGATTAGGACCATCAAAAGTCAGACTTCAGGTTTTAAAAACTGCTCAGCCTAGAAGACATGTTTCTGGTTGAACTCCTCGCAACCTGGAAGTCCGCCGAGGAGATAACCACTGTGGATGACAGGATTTTCATCCCAAAGGTCCCAGACCATAAGAATAGTCTGGAAAGTGGGTCGATGCTTTGAGGGAGAGGTTAGCCATTTCTTTGGACACTTTAAGCATGGGTGACTCCATAGCTTCTGCGTCCTGTGATTCTGTGCAGAGAGGGAGGTGTTTTGCCAAGGGTGCTGCTCCCACACAGGGCCACTAGACATCAATGGAGGCTGAGCCCCAGGGATCCAGAGCACTTCGGGACACAAGCCCTAACATCACAGCTGACTTTTAAACTGGGTCTGAAGCCCTAGTCCAGGCCTGAGTGAAGACTGTGTTAAGTGTCTTGTGTGGTAGTTCTTGAGGTGGGAACCTGTCACAGGGGGCGGGGGGTGGGAGGGTAGGAGGCGGGCACTGTCTCAGCTTGACTGGAGAGAAAAGATACTGGATCCAGATGATGACATCACTTCCAGTAAAAATAGGGTCGGAAAGGCAAGAAGATGGCTTAGTCAGTATGCTTGCCACACTGAGCCCCAGAAACCCCTTAAGAGATGCTGGGTATGGTAGCACATGGTTGTTGGTGTTCTCAGGTGGAGGCAGCCAGCCATGCTAGCAAGGTCGTGAGCTCTGGACCCCTTCTCAAAACACGAAACGAAGAAGGACACCTGACCATGACCTCTGACCTTGACCTCTGACCTCCATGTGTACCTCTGTGCATGCACATGTGAATGTGCACACACATATAAAAACAAAATGGGCTGGAATGACAGGTAGCTGGGTTATGCTGAAGATGCTCAGTTACACTTGGGGAGGAGTAGAAAAGCCTAGACTCTAATGTGGGGGCGAGTAGAATATGCTGCCCACACACCCCAAGTCTAGAAAACTCCAGCATGAATCATTGAGAGGCCACGTCAGAAATAGCTATTTTGAGTCCAGCTGGAGAGTTTGGCTCCCATGAGTGTATAAAGCAGGCATGGTGGTACATGCCTGTAATCTCAGGACTCTGAGAGTGGAGGTAGGAGAATTAGAAGTTCAAGTTATCTTTGCTACATAGCCAGCTTGAGGCCAGCCTGGACTATATGTGACCTTGTCTCAAAAAAAAAAAAGAGAGAAGTAGGGAAGAAGAAGACAGTATCTTTAAAAGCTGGGTCTGGAAACCATGACCTGCTGGCTAATCAACTCGCCACCTACCTCTCTTTGTTCAGCCTCTGAGTCACAAATGGTTTTTTACATTCCCAAATGGTTGAGGGAGGAAAACAGATCATGATGTGAAATGGCACAAAATTATGACTTTAGTGCCCATAAAGAAAGTGTCATTGGAATAGGGCCATGCACATGCACAATGTCATGTATTGTCGCAATGGCTGTTCTGTGCTACAACAGAGCAGAGTGTCTGGGTGGGGACCATATGGCCCTTGGAGGCAAACATATTTACTGTCAACCCTTGAGGAAAAGGTCCCTCTCCTAAGTGAGCCAGTCATTGTATTCTGTGTTTGAAGACATTCAGCAAAGATGGGATAGGTGACAGTTCAGTCAATAAAATGACCCAAGTTCCATGCCCAGAACTGAACTGACAAAGCTAGGTGTGATCACATGTGCTTATCACCCAGTTCTGTGGAGTCAGAGACAATCCCTGTATTCCAGGCCAATGAAACCCCCTGCCTCAAAATATCAGAATGGGGAGCAATGGAGGAAAACATGAGAGGTTGACTTCCAGCTTCCAAATGTACACACACACACACACACACACACACAAATACACATGCATGTGCACACACATACATATCTCTAACTTGTTTCTTATAAACTAAGGTATTAAAGAATTTTTAAATCCACTCATACTGTGCTGGCAAACTTACTGAAACACTTGACATTTCTTGCCAGGTCAAATGGACAGGATTGCTGGTATTTTATATAAGCCTGCTTATTGAGGCTTTTAAGGTTATGAAGGAAAAGTGCCAGCTGGAATTTACATATTAACCCCCATGGCAACCGTGATTATATATTCAATTCCATAATGGTCACTTAGTCACATTTTTATGGTGTCACAAACATCACCTGTATTCTATATAATGTTAAAAATAGTCTAAGCCATAATTGAAATAAACTTGACAGTAATAACAGCAATCACTACTTTTAATTAAATTTTGTCGTATGTGTATGTGTATGTCTGTGAGGATAGCTCTTGTAGCATAGGTTTTTCCTTCTACTCTTGTGTGGGTTGGGGGGATTAAACTTGGGTCAAGAGGATCATGAAGTGAGCTTTTATCCTCTGAGCCATCCCACCAACCCTGTAATTGCTGTGGTTTTTAAAGCCTTTGCCATGTGCCAGAAAGCACCATCAGCACTTTGTTTCTCAGTACATTAAAAAACTCCAATCCTCCTCTTAGACAGTTCTCTAGACCCATTTTGCAGATGACAAAACTAAGGCAAATTCAGATGACATACTTTTTGTAAAGTCTCAGAGCTGGTGAATGCTGGAACCAATATTCACATTGCACTATGACCTAGAAACTAGACTATGCTATGGGGCAGATAGTCTCAACTTTGCAGAGCTGAGTGCTGGGATTACATAAGGCATGCACCATTACTCCTGGCATATATCCTTTTAAAAGCTACACTTCTTCTGCTCTTAGCTTTCTCATTCCAGCTGCTTCCCCTCAGGGTCAGTCTTTGCATAGGGCGCCTTCTTCAGAAGCTACCAGAATATCAGTAGAGGGCACAAGGTGCCACAGCACTGAGGATGGCGGTCACCACAATTGATTTCAGGTTGCCAGGCTTATCAGAATCAACTTCCAGGCCCCTTGGTGTACTCAAGTTTTGATTGCAACATATCACACAGAAGAAATCAGGAATTTGCACTTGTGCCATAGTGTCAGTGCTCAAAAAAGTTTGTGATTTGGGCTGGAGAGATGGAGAGAGAGGTTAAGGACACTGACTACTCCTCCAAAGGTACTGAGTTCAATTCCTAGCAACCACATGGTGGCTCACAACCATCTATAATGTGATCTGATGCCTTCTGGGCCTTCAGGTGTACGTGCAGGCAGAGCACTGTATATAATAATAAATAAATCTTTATTAAAAAAAGTTTGTGATTTGAAGCATTTCTGTTTGGGGTATTTGGCTTAACAATGCTCAGCTCCAATCACCAATACTGACATTTATCAATATTTGTAGTATCAGAAATTAAAACTGAGAAACGTTATAAATCTTTACTAATTCATTTTAATTGATATATATTCTTTACATGTTAACATCCCCAGAACTGCACAGACTGCATGGCAGCAGATAGCTATAATCTCAGCACTTTGGAAATAGGAGGCAAGACAGTACAAAGTTCAAGGTCATCCTTAACTATAAGTTAAGCTGAAGACAGCCTGTGCTTCATTAGACTCTGTCTCAAACAAACAAACAAAAAACCAAAGTTCAGTTTCTTTCTTGTCTGTCTGATGTCTCAGGCTTGCCTCCATGTTCACTGTGTCGTGGCACATTGTCTGATAAGAGATGAATTCTTGCTTCACAGACAGACATGACTATCAAGGACAGGAGTATTTTAACAGTCTTTCAGAGTGTTGTGTACAGTCTTTTTTCCTGTTACAGCAAAAGTCAGGATATATTGATCTATCCAGGTTTAGTTTTGATTCAAATTCCAAGCACACAGCAGTGACCTTTCACCTTTTATTACATGAAAACATATTGGTCTGTTTTATTCTCTGAAAGTTCTTCTGCCCAAACATATTTTATAATATTGGTATTGGTTTAAAAAAATATTTTATTCACTGACTTATGATGACCTTCTTTTTTTGTTTGTTTGTTTGGTTTTGATTTTCTGAGACAGAGTTTCTCTGTACAACCTTGTCTGCTTGTCTGCCCTGGAACTTTCTCTCTGTAGACCAGGCTGGCCTCTAACTCACAGAGATCTGCCTGCATCTGCCTCTGAGGCTGGGATTTAAAATGTGCACCACCATCTTCTGGCAATATTGATGTATACTGTAGTTTAGATCTGGAAGGTCCTGGAGAGGGTCTATGTATTAAGGGCACATTCCCTAAGGTTGTAGAACCTTTTAGAGGAAGAGCCTTGGACCTAGGGAAGACGGTTCAGTCATTAGAGTGCTTTGAACTAGATCCCAAGCACCCACAAAAGCTCTGAGTGTGGTGGTGTGTGCTTCTAAGCACCCACAAAAGCTCTGAGTATGGTGGTGTGTGCCTGTAATACCAGCATTAGGGAAGTGGGGACAAGAGTATCATGCTAGGTGTAGTTATGACTTGATCATTATTTTCACTTGGAAATTAAGCATTATATAAGGACATGTGATGGTGTGTCAAGTTGACAAGGGCTAGCCTTGTGATGGATAATCTTGGTTGTCACCCTAGCAACATCTGGAAGTAACTAAAACCAAGGAGCTGGACACAGCTGTGAGGGATTTTTCTTGGTTGGATTATTGGAGGTGGGAGAGCCACACCAAATCTAGATCATTTGAGGTCAGAAGACATACCCTTTGGTGGAGGCCACATAAAAGGATGTGGAGGAAGGGAGCTTCTGCTTTTTTGCCTGCTTGCTCTCACTCTTACTGGCAAGTTAATCCATCCTATTATTGTGTCAATCAATCCTTCACTGCCTTAGAACCTACTTCTTACAGATTCCAATGTAGACTGGAAACTGGCAGCTCTCCAAGACTTACCTAAGATTTCAGCCCCAGACTGGGCTGCTGAGAAGAGCAGACTGAACAATTAGGGACCTTTATCCTTTTAGGAGACAACCATTGTTGGATTATTCAGAACACTTCCTTTAAGCCATGGTTAAATTCATATATGTGATACACACACACAAACACACACACACACACACACACACACACACACACACACACATCAGTTCAGCATTAGGAAGGTGAACACAGGAGGATTCCTGGGGCTTACTGGCTGGCCAGCCTAACTGAATCACAAAAAGGGTCTGAAGGTAATTACAAGTTCCCTTTTTTTTTCTTTGTTTTATGTGTGTGTGTGTGTGTGTGTGTGTGTGTGTGTGTGTGTGTGTGTGTTTTAGACAAGGTCTTACTGTGTAGTACTCCTGGCTGGCCCAGAATTCTCTACCTAGCGTAGACAGACTGGCCTCAAATTTACAGAGATCCTCTTTCTGCCTGGGATTAAAGGCGTGCTGTTAGGATTCTGCTTCAGTCCGCCTGCCTGTGATGTCACTGCCTACCTGCCATGGGGGTGGGGGGGCGTGGCCCTGCCCGGTATACAAAAGGACAGACCTACCTTGCCCTTCCCTCTCTTACTCCCCCTCTCTTCCTCTGTCTCTCTCTCTGGGGTACCCCTCTCCCCTTCCTTCTCTCCTCATGCTCATTTTAATAAATTTCTCCAGCCGGGCGTGGTGGCACACGCCTTTAATCCCAGCACCCGGGAGGCAGAGGCAGGTGGATCACTGTGAGTTCTTAGACCAAAGCGAGTCTGGGATGACCAAGGCTAACACAGAGAGAGACCCTGTCTCAAAAAACCAATAAATAAATAAATAAATAAATAAATTTGTTCATCTAATATCTGTTGCCTGGCATCTTATTATCATATTTTTAATTATTAAATTGATGCCGGAACTTGGGATATGAAACCCAAAGGACCATTCCATTGTCTTCACAGGGGAATCCCATCCCCCTTTACTGTCCGCAACAAATTCCTTTCTCTAAAGCACTCTGCTGCTCTCCCACTTCTGGGACTCAGACTACCCTAGCTGCATTTGCCCCAGGCCACCTGTGAAGAAGCCATCTCGGCCAGCTTTTCAGACTGCCACTGAGGTAAACAGATGCTCTCTTCATCACGGTTTGCCCCAGCCCTGCAGAGCCTAAACTTAGCTGCCAGAGCACTCGGGCACTGGGCTTCCTGTCCCTACTGCCTGCACACGGGCATGGTCTGGGAGCTGGGCCAAGCCAAGTAAAAAAGATGCTGCCGCACTGCTACATTGCACGGTTCATTAAGAGTCGGGTGGGAACAGAGATTGCACCCCACCCGGTGCACTCGGGCGGCCAGGTTACCCTCTGCAAGCTGTGTGATTTGAATCAGCGAGCCTGCTACCGGCACTCCCTGCTTCATGGTCAGCTTGTGCATGCCCGCTGCCCCCAAATGAGGACTGCCTGTTAATGCCCTTCCAATGCTCTGTTGCCACTTGTTTGAATTTAACCCCAAATCCCTTCTTAAAAAATTCTTACACATGGCCTGGCCACATGACCGCTAGCTTCCTGCTGATGCCCTGCCGCTCCCCCCTCCCACCCCCCCCCCTCCCACAGCAGGTCTGCCAGAGATACACTTGTATGGTCTCTACTCCGAAGGCAGGCCAGGGAAGGCCAGGGGTAGACTGGCTCTGGGCCTCCTCATTGGCAACCGGCAGCTGCAGTTGCTTGCTAAATCCCAGGCTAAAAGAGTCACACTCTCTGTTTAAAACCTTGGCCTCATTTCTCTAAGACTGTACTTTCCAACTCTTAAAAATTGTCTCTGATTTCTCTTTCTGATCTCAAACAAACAAACAAAAAACAAAAAAATATGATTGCATTGTAAACTCTTATCTAAAGATTTATAATTTGTTTATTGGGTGTAATGTTTAGACCATATGATATAAAACATGATTTATAAAATTTCTTAATCATAATTAACCTCTGCTTATCTCCTGTTAGATAAAGAAACCAACAAGTCTCATTTTTATTGTACCCTGGTTCAAAATGTTTTTTTATTTCAAGGTTTTAAAGTTTATTCGAACTAACAAGATAAATGCTGTTTCTTCCACAGGGCACCTGCTAGCTTCCTGGTCAACTAATCTGGTATAATGTTTACAATGTTAAAACTTAAATCACTGCCTTATAAATATATGTAGCCTTATTTTCTAAATGTGATGTTATTGATCATACAAAAATTGTTCTGCTCTTTTATGGACTGTGCTATACATAGCTTCAAACGATAAACAAAGTTTATCTATCTAAATGTTCTTACCATAGGCTGTGGTCTCACTGCCATCTTAACTAAAAGGCTGAGGGTGGTTCCTAAACCTCCATACAGGAACTGGTAAAAGTAATTTTAAAATCTTTAAAACCTGAGAGGAGCCTTCCCAACGGTCTCAGCTACAACAAAAACTATGCTCCAGGCCTTAGCCACTGCCCTGAGGCAAAAAAATTGAGGTTTGCAATGCTCCCTCCCACTGGGGTCCAGCCTGAGCCAGCTCCACGGGAGAACTATTTCAGATGCAGCCAAAAAGGAGACACTAGTCTCACAGGTGCTGCAGCCAGAAAGGGACACTGGTCCCACAGCCTTGCTTGTCGGCAGATCATACTGCGGATGTCAGTGCTCACATGCAGGCTTGTTCTCTGTGCCCAGCCATTGGAGGTTCAACCAGCACGAGAGCGTTAGACATTTCCAGCCTTCAAGCTCCTTGACCCGGTGGAGCACAGATGGGTCTGAGATTCATCAGCCTCGCCAAACCCAGGGTAAAGCTACAGGTCTGCTTTGAACTCACACTAGGGTTGCATGGTCACATGGCCAACTTCTACCATGGGAGACGTAAGATACCTTCCTAGTCCTCTGCATGGGCGGGAGACCAAACCTTAACTGTCAGGTCTAGATACAGTCTATCTTGTTACCATTCTTTTAGCTAAGGACAGTGACTCCTTACAGCAATTTCATTTATGTCTTAAAGCTTCAAAGAAGGTGTTTTATGAATGTTGGAGGGCCTACGTAAGTGTTTCAAGTTGGTAAATGCAAGCTATGAAGGTCCATGTGGCTAAAAGGATGTTTTATTTCATCCTGTTGCTGTGCTATTGCTGTATTGATTATCTAGAGCTTCGCCACTTATCAATGGAGTTCTGGTTTACTGGTCTAATTATGGTAAACCATTCCACTATACAGTCCCATCATAGTTCCAAGCTCAAGACTTTAAATTTCCTTTGGTTTGTCTTTTACTTAAAATGTTCAAATTCTGTATCTCCAGTCTTTTGGACAGACATCCTTATGATGTGTACTGATGCTGAAAATCAAGATCACGTAAGCCTTTTCCCTTCTGCTCTACAGGAGGTCTCTGTCCTCCTCATATTACTGTTCCACAGATGTCAGAAAGTTCCATAAGGCTCTGTCTTTCCTAAGCTCACCTCAAAGAGTATTCATGCTTTTAACACAAAGTTCTTTTCCCAAGCCTCTGCTATGCTCTATGTCTGCTGCCTTTTCCTACAGTGCGCATGTCTAACAATGTGTATTTCACTGTATATTTTAAACAATGATGATGCTAACGTGTGTTAAATTTATCTCCCTTTATGAACTTAAAAGGATTCTTGTAAGCTACAAGAAATCCATCTCTCAGGTCAAACAGAATCCAGATAAGTGCTGCCAACCCAAAGCCTCAGTTTCTCACCTATCACCTATCTCTGAGGGTGGGATTCCTGCCCCTTTCCCTGGTTTTGGGGCTCCCCTCTCCCTACGTTCCTTTTTGCCACCTTTCTGCACCGAACACCAGCTGAATTCTCCCTTCCTGGTTGCGGACACTCTTCCCTTTGTCCATGAGACCGTATCATCACCCCTCTGGTCCACGGGGAGTGGAGGTACCCAACCTCAATGTACATGACTGTGCCTGGTTCTTCTCGCTGACCTACAACTAGGACTATTCGCACTGAGTGATACCTCCGACACAGTCTCCCCTGTCACCGGTTGGCCTCCAAAAAAATCATAGTGCACTTGGTGGCTGTGTCCCCAGGCCAGCTCAGCTGCGGAGCTGTGCTCTTTTGGTAGCTGACCAGCACTGACAAGTTGCTGGAACAGTCTGTGTACCTGTCTTCGGAGTCACGATCCATTTCTGGGGATGCCCTAATGGATCACTGGCTTCACCTCCCCATGAGAAACAGTTCATCCGCCACTTCTCCAGGCTCCTCTGGGATGCCTTCTGGGAATTTCACATCCCTGTGCCCACATTAAGGGCTGCTAAGTTTACATGCCTCTGCAGCCAAACTTGGACAGATCCAAAACTAAAGCCTTTTAATTATTGCCAACAATCAGGTAAAATGGAAGGTCCCCATGTTCAAACTTTCTTTGCTCTCCCAAAATGTTCAAGCATTGGCTCTTTCATTATTTTCAAGCCTTTTCTTTTTGCTCTCCCAAGAGTTTCAAATGTACACCAAAAGGGAATTTTCTCCCTAACCCACTATCTTTGTCTTCTGCCCACATATATGTTCCAGTATCCTGCCAGACTTCCTGCATTGCCAAAGCAGCTACCCTCAGGTGCTCCAGTCCAACCTCACAGATCGTGTCAGCTGGACCTGCATTGCCCTTCCCAGCCGCAGATGTTCTTAGACCCTGGACAGCAAATGCAACAGCCTGTTCTTCAAGAACCTGGCCAACATTTCAGCCTTTTAAGCCCCTGTCAGCACCCTACTGTCAGCAGGAACAGTCAAAGACATTGATTACTTCACTCCTTATCCATTTACAAAAAGGATGAAATGATGTGCTACAGACGCAGGACGAACAGCTCCAGATTCTCCCAGCGTCCCTCGGTCTCTATCTGCTGCAGGACATGGCTGACATAGCCTGCCCTCTACCCTGAACTTTCAGGACAGAGCTTTTCCTTCCCCTTCACCATATCATCCAGACATTTGTTGTTGCTGTTGTTGTTTTCTCTCTCTCTTTTCCCCCTTACATAATAGCCAAGAGCTGCTTTCAATTAACCTACATTTAATATATTTTAAATTACCTTACATAAAAACAATCCAAAGTTCCTCATTTTCTAATTATAGGAAAAGGGAGGAATGTTAGGATTACGCTTCAGTCTGCCTACCTGTGATATTGCCTATCTGCCACGGGGGCATGGCCCTGCCTAGTATATAAAAGGACAGACCTACCTCGCCCCTTCCTCTTACTCCCCCCCCCCATATATATATATCGCTCTGTCTCTCTTACTCTCTTACCTACCTCCTCTCTCTTCTTCTGTCCCTGTCTGTCTCAGTCTCTGCCTCTTCTGGGGTACCCCCTCCCCCTTTCCTTCTCTCCCCATGCTCATTTAATAAATTTCTCCATCTAATATCTGTTGCCTGGCATCTTATTTTCTTATTTTTTAAAGTATGAAATTTGCATCAACACTCCTGGCCTGCATGTTTTCTGGAAACAAATGAAAACCTAGAAAATTCTAACAAAGAATCTCTAGAAAGGTTATTATAAAATATCAAAGGGCTGGAGAGATGGCTCAGTGGTTAAGAGCACTGACTGTGCTTCCAGAGGTCCTGAGTTCAATTCCCAGCAACCTCATGGTGGCTCACAACCATCTATAATGTGATCTGATGCATACTATATACATAATAAATAAATCTTTAAAAAAATAAAATAAAATATCAAGCCTTACTGGTAGCTTATGATTGTCATTGTAGCATTCATGAACATGGGGCAGGAGGATTGTCATGAGTTTAAGGCCAGCCAGTGGGTTCAAACCCAGCCTGGGCTACAGAATGAGACAGGTGATTCTGTGTACTGCACGGTTAGCAGTATATGTGGCCTCTGTCCATGGGATGCTAGGAGAATCTCTTATCCAATTTGAGACATCTATGTCTCCAGACACTGCCAGAGCACTGTTGGGCTTACCGCTCTGGGAAGCACTGCTCTACAAGTGGTTGGCTGGCTGCCTAGTGGCAGGGCTTGTGGTCCAGCCCACCTGACATCTTCCAGCCATGTGCAGGATGCTCACGAGTCCTTGCCACTTAGTGGTTTGCTAAAAGGTTTCTCTCAATAGCTTCTCTCTGGCAGATCAATTACACTGTTTTGTTTTGTTTTGTTTTCGAAACAGGGTTTCTCTGTGTAGCCTTGGCTGTTCTGGACTTGCTTTGTAGACCAGACTGGCCTCAAACTCACAGCGATCCACCTGCCTCTGCCTCCCAAGTGCTGGGATTAAAGGCGTGCGTCACCACGCCGGGCTACACTGTTATTTTTATTTGTGTGTGTATGTGTTTGAGTCTCATAGGAGAGCATGTTTAAGACAGAGTTCAATGTTGGGTACCATGCTCTATCAATCTCCACCTTTTCTTTTTCTTTTTTTTTTTTTTGAGGCAGTCTCTCACTAAGCCCGTCTCTCCCTAGGGCTTGCCTACTGTGTCTCCCCAAGGCTGGCCAGCTAGCAAGCCCAGGGACCCTACTGCCTCTGCCCCTCCATGGCATCTTTATGCGCCTACTGAATTACCTCAGCAGCACCTATGTTGCACTTTATATTGAAACTAAAATGAGTTGGCGTGTAATTGAGCAGGACGATGCTCACCTGGCAGCTTACCCAGGTGGCTGCTACCTCCAGCCCTACAAACAAACAAACAAACAAATTCAGACAAGAACAAACTTCCTAAGCCTTTTCAGGTTGTGAAACTCTGTGAAACTCTGTTACATGTTGAAGGGCAAAGTCAGATGCATAGACTGCCTGAGGTGCTGTGCTGGCCATGGTGTGGGCACTGCCTCAGAATTTCCTGCCTGCTAGCCACAGAGGACCTCAGTGTGTCCTGGGCCCTGCTCCCCTGACATATCTCTTAGAATTAAAACCCTTAGTCACTGCACCTGACACTTGTGCACTGTCCCTTCTGAAATATGAAATAGATTCAATCGCTTCCTAATTGCTTCTCTCCTCACCTGTATTATCCAGGGAGTTAAGTATCTGTGATGGAGCTCAAGGGAGGCCTCCCAGTGATCCTCTGCCTGTGTCTTCCCCTGGCCCGCCTACCCCAGTCCAGCATCTCATCATTTCCGCCACACCTTGCCCTCACTGTGCTCTAGACCAGCTGGGGTCCTGTAGTCATGTGACTCACGGCATCTTGGAGTTGAAGCTGCCAGGCTGAACACATGAAAGTTATAGTTCACTCAGTTCCCTTTGGTTTTTAGATAAGCAACATTTTAAAGTATATCTCAAATATTGCATGAGGCATACTTAACTTTCCAAACTACCTATTGTTTATTTGAAATCCAAAATCCCAAACCTGGCAACCCTCCCTGGGCTTTTCTTTCAATGTACTAACCACAACTTAAAGTTGTTTTTCTATTTGTGTAGTTTATTCTAAGAAGCTAGTGGCTGAGTAGTGGCTGTTTTGTTTCCAGCTCCTGGAACTCAGGACACAGGTGGCAAGGAATGATATCTCTGAGCTGAATGGATTGGTGTAAAAAAAAAAAAAAAATGGAGCCAGGGAGAGGAGAAGGAGGCCTGGGCAGCAACAAGCTGCAGCAGCAATGTCAGCAGTGAATTGTGCTGAAGGCCCAGAACACTGCAAGCTGCTTCCTACTCCCCAGGAAGCTGCATAGTCAGTGCTTTCCCTGGCTGGCTGAGCCCAGGGCTCCTTCCTGTCCGAATGTTTTCCTGTTGCTCCCAAACAGGCCTGGGGATTGCAGTTCAAATCCCCAGCACCCACAGAAATGCCCCATGCTTGGAATTCAGTAACAGGGGATCTCAGGAGCAAGCTGACTAGACTACACACATCAGCAAGTCCTGAGCTCAAGTGTGGAGACCCTGTGCCAATATAGAATAAGATGGAGAAAACCAAGGACACCAGTCAGCCTCTGGCCTCCATAACAGTACACCCACACAGATAGGAACATGCGCACACACACACACACACACACACACACACACACACACACACACACCTGTGTCATATAACACATACAAAAATATTTTTTGAAAGAAAGATGTAGGAAGAAACTAAATCAGAATAGACAATACTCCAAGCACCAGAAGACTGAATGATTAAGTGAGCTTTTAAATATCACCGCTATACCCAAGACTACAGCACACACCCTTTCTTGTTTCTTTAGTCCAGAGGGACTTCCTTGCTCCATTACGGCTGCCACTAGGGTGTGCGTGAGCACGATGACACTTTAGACTAGTGCAGAGAGTGAGCTATTGGGTAAAAGTTCTGGGAAGTCTGTGAGGAATGTATCTGGAGATACGCACAACTCATCCTAGGGTTCCTTTCTGTCTTTGTGGTTCAGTGCATGTGAGTTGTAACTGTTCTAACACATGTGTGCAAGTTCCCATGGAGGCCAGAAGAGGGCGACAGATGTCTTTATCACTCTGCCTGCTCCCTTTAAGACAGTCTCTTCCTGAACTTGGAGCTATTGGAAGGTGGGGAAGGTGGATTGTTTTTGTTGTTTTTCAACTAGGCTAGCAGCCAACAATGCTAGTAATTCTCTTATCTCCACCTCTCCCACAGCCCAGGGGTTACAAGCACATACAGCCCAGGCCTGGCTTGTTACATGCATACTGACATCTAAACTCTGCACAACAAATGCTCCTAACCACTGAGTCCCTTGACTTCATCACTGTGAAGTGTTCCTCCTTGTCTCTAGTAATGTGGGTTTTGTTGTTGCTTGTTTTGTTTTGTACTGTATTGTATTTTTCAGAGGGCTTATAGTGTTTTCCAACAGATATGCAGCACCTCCACCTGACAGATGTGCAGCAACACTTCCACCTCACAGATGTGCAGCAACACTTCCACCTGACAGATGTGCAACAACACTTCCACCTGACAGATGTGCAACAACACCTCCACCTGACAGATGTGCAGCAACACCTCCACCTGACAGATGTTCAGCAACACTTCCACCTCACAGATGTGCAGCAACACTTCCACCTGACAGATGTGCAACAACACTTCCACCTGACAGATGTGCAACAACACCTCCACCTGACAGATGTGCAGCAACACTTCCACCTCACAGATGTGCAGCAACACTTCCACCTGACAGATGTGCAACAACACTTCCACCTGACAGATGTGCAACAACACCTCCACCTGACAGATGTGCAGCAACACCTCCACCTGACAGATGTTCAGCAACACTTCCACCTGACAGATGTGCAGCAACACCTCCACCTGACAGATGTGCAGCAACACTTCCACCTGACAGATGTGCAACGACACTTCCACCCGACAGATGTGCAACAACACTTCCACCTGACAGATGTGCAACAACACCTCTACCTGACAGATGTGCAACCACACCTCCACCTGACAGATGTGCAACAACACTTCCACCTGACAGATGTGCAGCAACATTTCCACCTGACAGATGTGTAGCAACACTTCCACCTGACAGATGTGCAACAACACCTCTACATGACAGATGTGCAACAACACTTCCACCTGACAGATGTGCAGCAACACTTCTACCTGACAGATGTGCAACAACACCTCCACCTGACAGATATGCAACAACACTTCCACCTGACAGATGTGCAGCAACATTTCCACCTGACAGATGTGTAGCAACACTTCCACCTGACAGATGTACAACAACACTTCCACCTGACAGATGTGCAACAACACCTCTACCTGACAGATGTGCAACCACACCTCCACCTGACAGATGTGCAACAACACTTCCACCTGACAGATGTGCAGCAACATTTCCACCTGACAGATGTGTAGCAACACTTCCACCTGACAGATGTGCAACAACACCTCTACATGACAGATGTGCAACAACACTTCCACCTGACAGATGTGCAGCAACACTTCTACCTGACAGATGTGCAACAACACCTCCACCTGACAGATATGCAACAACACTTCCACCTGACAGATGTGCAGCAACATTTCCACCTGACAGATGTGTAGCAACACTTCCACCTGACAGATGTGCAACAACACCTCTACATGACAGATGTGCAACAACACTTCCACCTGACAGATGTGCAGCAACACTTCTACCTGACAGATGTGCAACAACACTTCCACCTGACAGATGTGCAGCAACACTTCCACCTGACAGATGTGCAGCAACACTTCCACCTGACAGATGTGCAACAGCACCTCCACCTGTCTTACATTTGTGTGGCAACTATTTTTCCATCATCTTTTTATTTGTATCTTTAAATATGAAATGTATGTACTAAGTGAGCACTCTACTAGTGAACCCTGTCCCAAGCCACACCTCCCCCTTCTCTCTTTCTCTCCCTTTCTCTCCTCCCCCCTACCCCCTCCAGGGTATCAGGTTGCTCAAGCTGGCCTCACACTGATTATGTAGCCAAGACTAGCCTTGAATTCCTGTTTCTTCAGCCTCCACCTCCTAAGGGCTGGGATTACAGGAATGAACCACACCACGCCTACCTTCAGCCCATGCACATTTAATATAATTAATGACAAAGCTGACTTACACCTGCTGTCTTGATGTTTGTCTCTGTGTTGTGTCCTTTTGTTGTGTGTGTGTGCTTCTCTGTCACTCCCTCACTACCTTACTGCTATGTTAACTGCTAGAGACTGCTTTCCTGACATACAAGAAGCCCTGGTTTCTATCCCCAGCACCAGGTGAGAAAGTCAGAAGGATCAAAACCCCAAGGCTGGGCTGGAAAGATGGCTCAGAGGTTAAGAGCACTGGCTGCTCTTCGAAGGTCCCGAGTTCAACTCCCAGCAACCATATGGTGGCTCCCAACCATCTGTAATGAGATCTGGTGCCCTCTTCTGGCTGGCAGGTGCACATGCAGGCAGGATGTTGTATACATAATAAACAAAATAAATCTTTAAAAAATTCCAAGGCTATCCTTAGTTAATGGTGAGTTTTAGGGTAGTCTAAACTCCATGAGACCCTGTTTCAAAAAAAAAAAAAAAGGGCAAATAAATAAGTGAGTAAATAATGACAGGAGCTTTCAACCCATAGGAACCAGGAAATGTTTCCAAAGAAGGCAAGATGCCTGAGTGACTCATTGACAGATGAGTAGAACCTTTGGTAAGAGAAACGGGAACAATGTGAGCCTGCACCGGAGGATGTAGCAAGCTGTGACCTTACAGGCAGGGAAGTGGGATCAAAGGCCCTGGCTGGGCAGCAGAAGCCAGACAGTGGGCTGCTGCAGACCCATTTTAGTGGCTTTCTGAAGGCAATACTGAACTGATGGGCTCAAGGAAGGTCACAATTGCATGGCAGATGACATCAGGGTGGGCAGAGGATGGCTCAGTTGATAAAACAGTTACTGACTTGAATTCCAATCCCTAGAGATCATGTAAAACCCGGATGTAGTAGCTGTGGCTGTGATCCTGGATCTCCTACGGCAAGGCAGGAAGCAGAGAAAGAAAGCAGAAGCTGCCGGTGACAGCTCGGCGTACGCAGGAGCAGACAATAAGAGACCACGCCTCGAACAAGCTGGGAAGCAAGCACCTGCCGCCCCAAGTTATCTTCTGGTGTCCACGTGAGTACACATGGACATACGGACGCAGGTGAACATATTTTTTAATTAAAAAACGACTTTGTCAATTATTCATAAGCTCCATGAGAAAAGAGCCAGATGCCCAGGAAAGTATTGGGGTTTGTCCAGCTGGAAGAACAGGGTCTCCTGGCTCCCTGACTGCTGTCTCTTCCCCTGCACCACTGGAGTTACATTTCATTTCTTGCTCAAGAAGTTTTCATCAGGTCCAAAAAATGAGCCCTCGTAAAATGAAGTCAGACGTACATGCCTGCAACATTTCAGCCTTAGCAAGAATCTTTACCCAGCAAGTCCACTCTGAAGAATCCATGTAGAGGATGATGGGCCAGCAAGACAGCTCAACGGATAAAGGTACTTGCCACCAAGTCTGAGGACTGGCAAGTTTTCCTTGACTTCCACATGCACATCATGGCACATGTGCTCACACTCATGCACATAAGTAAATAGATACGTGTAATTTAAAAACTAAAATGTACAAAACAATACATCTCTGGGCTGGAGATGCAGCTCAGTAGGTAAAGTGCTTGCCTAGCATGCCCACAGCCCTAGGTCTGATGCTCATGACCCTGTAAACTGGGTGTGTGGTACACACCAATAATCCCAGAGGCAAAGGCAGGAGGATCAGAAGTTCTGGGTCAACCTCAACTACTTAGCCAATTTGAGGCACGCTTGGACTACAGGACTCTGTCACAACAAACACAAACATAGATATCCAATAAGAATTTAGGAGTTCACGGGGCTAGAGAGATGGCTCAGAGGTTAAGAGCAATGCCTGCTCTTCCAAAGGTCCCGAATTCAATTCCCAGCAACCACATGGTGGCTCATGACCATCTGTAATTAGATCTGGTGCCTTCTTGTGGCAGACAAGCACACATGCGGGCAAAATACTATATAAGTAATTTTTAAAAATCTTTAAAAAAAAAGAATTTAGGAGTTCACATACTGGACTTGTCTGAGGACAAAAACATGAAGGTGGGAATGGCTTTTAATTCCTGCCATTTGGTATGGTTTAAATTTTATAATAAAGATGTGTTACTTCAACATGATTTCAAACAAGCTTCCTGACAGTTCCTGTGCAGTCCCTGCGAGAACGCCATGCAATTAATTCAGCAGATAAGTTTCAGCCACTGAAAGAGGAAGGAAGATGTCAACTTGATGAGCCAGGAGCTGCTGATGAGAACAGTCAGGCATAACTATGGTCCTTTCAGAGAACACGGCGTCAAGGTCAAGCCAGACTGTGCAGGTTAAGCTCCTTGGCAGTGAAGACCTTCCTAAGTCACACCCCTTCTCCACAAAGCAGGTCAGTGCTGGGGCGTCTGTCACCAGAGTTGCCCTGGTGACAACTGATGGTTTCTGGGAGGCAGCACTTGGCGGTGCTGAAACCGGGAGAGTCTCGGGCAAACCACAATGGCTGAGGACGCCAAGACTGGCCATCACAGGAGAGCTTTTCAGATGTCCTTTTCTATACACTTCTGCTGTTAATCTCCACCTCCTTTGTTGCAGGAGACTGTTGGATGCTTCAGAACCTTACAAGTGCCTTTCATCACATGTCCATTGTAGCCCAATTCTACCAGACACCACTGTGTTCAAAGTAGGCTGTGCAGTGGAGTTGTCTGGTGTCACTCTCCATGGTTCCTGTTCAGTCTCTCAGCCTATTCACATCATAAGAGAATATCCATCTTGACACTTGTTTCGTTTGGAGGAATGTATGTTCCTGGTAGGTGCATGTGTTCATGTGTGTGTGCCTGTGTCGTGTGCATGCATGCATGCCTGCCTCTGTCTCCCGAATGCTGGGGTCAAAGGCATGCACCTGTTTTTCTACCCAGAAGGCTGGGAAAGAGGTGGTAACTAGCCTGATGATCTGCATTATCTGAAGGCCAGGCCATATCAAGCTCCCATAAGCAGGACCAGAGAGGGCTAACAATCAAGGTGACCTTTGCATTGTTTGTCTGGCCAGGGGCTGCCCCAGGCTTCTCAACCAGAACTGGAGGTGGCTAACAGCCCAAATGACCTCTACACTATCTGTGTGACCGAGACCAGAGCAGATCCTCCCCTAAGCTCTTACAGTAGCACACGCAGCCTGTCTCTAGAACCCATCTTCTTGGAAGAAAAAGCATGTACTTTTAGTTGAGTTTCTATATAACTATGCCTCCTTGTGCATCAGGGATTGTATTACACTAGGAACACTTTTTCCCCCCAAATTGTACTGTGTTTAAATATGCTTACAACAATCTGACTGGGGTCATATTCCTGAAGTTTGAACCAATCTAGCTAAGTTGTACTGAACCAAGTTTTCTTCTTGCCTTTCAAGGTTCATGTCTCTGCCCACAGTGGAGCTTGCAGGGATCCCCCACTTTTTTTTTTAATGTGATTAATTCAGTTGCTCGTTCACTTAAAAGAAAGAGAGAGCTGAGGAGTTGGCTCAGACAGTAAAGTTAAGGATCTGTGTTCGATCCCTAGAACTCACATAAAGAACCAGACACCGCGGCATGGGCCTGTGACAGCAGCAGTGGAGGTGGAGGCAGGTGGATCCCTGTCTCAAAAGACATGGTGGCTGACTCCTGAGAAACATCATCCAACCCTGACCTCTGGCCTCCACATGTGCACACACACATGTGCACTTGTACACACATAAACACATACACATGAAAGATAGAGTCAGAGATGATAGCAGCATTCTGGAGGGAGTTCTAAAGCAAGGCGGGGAAACATGTTACGTCAGAGGGCTTCTGCATGAACCAAACGGCGGAGGTTTTACTGAGGTGTACCAAAGGTCTGTCACGGTAGCAGGGAGCTCCTCTACAGCCTTCCCTTTGCCACTAACAGGCGCACCACACAGAAAATGGCACCTATCAAAACTGAGACCATAACGTCACTCTACTGCGTCACACTGACAGGACCAACACAACACTCTACACTGTCCTCAGCATCTCTTGTCAGCAACTACCCTTCTTAATTTGAACCACTAGCTTCAGCTCCCTTCTCTCCTTAAGAGTATACTGTTTCACTAACATGGTCGTTGCTTTTTCATGCATTTAATGGATAATAACTGCAAATAGACTAATGCTAGGCAAACATGCCAGGTGTGGCTCCCACCTTGAAGAGAAGTTGATGTAACAACTTCCCTTAAGATGGGTGAGGTGAGCGGAAAGAAGACAGTACTCAGAGAGAGGGCTGCTGACACTGAAGGAGACCCCAGGGAAGGGCAGACTGATGTTTGAGACCTAACAATGTGAAGGTTCCTCACCTGAGAACCAAGAGCAAGCTGGGATGCAGTTTGGTGCCTGTGTACTGTGCCCGGGACCCTAGGCTTCCACCTCCAGCATGCAGGTAAATGAGGGTCCGGGCAGTTGGAGTGAAAGGTAGGCACGATGCCTTCACATGGCCACATGGGAAAGTGAGAGCAAGCAAGCCAAATTCATCAAGAACTGGACTTTAATTGCATTTCCTGTGGTCCCAATGCTCTTGGTCTATGCAGTTGCCAAACTTGTGGCATGTTCACCATACAGCTCGGACGGGGATGGGGTGGGTTCAGAGAGAGGACGATGAACGGCTGTGCCCTGTGTGTTTTGGGTTTCTTCTTTTCCCCAGCACTTAGCAGAGACAAAGAACTACAAAGAGTGTTTGCTAGATTAGATTACACTTTCTGCTACATTCCACTGTACATGTGTAGCTCCAGATTATACAGGCGGCATCTAGTTTAGTACATACAGTTGTCTCTTGAGCTCCTTACCACCAGCTTTGCTCAGCTCTCCCTGAGATTCTCCTGCACTCAAACTCTGGAAGAAAAAAGAATGTCCCTTGATGTCTGTTGGGTCCCTTGATGTCTGTCTGCTGAGGTGCCTATTTAATGTATCAAAGTGAGTCGGCACACAGGAGGCAGAGGCAGGTGGATCTCTGTGAGTTTGAGGCTAGCCTGGTCTACAAAGTGAGTCTAGGACAGCCAGGGCTGTTACACAGTGAAACCCTGTCTCAAATAACAACAACAACAGCATATCAAAGTTGACCTGGCCTCCAGGTTCTCCCAGCATCCCTCAGTCTCTACCTACTACAAGATATGGTTGGCATACCCCGCCCAATACCCTGAACTTCCCAGCCCAGGGCTATGCTTTCCCTATGTAATCCAGACATTTTGGTCACCAGCTCTCTCCCTCTCCCCCCCCTTTCTTTCCTTCCCTCCCTTCCTCCCTCTCTCTCTCCTTCTCCCTTCATGTGTATGTACTCTTTCTCTCTCTACCCACACCTTCTCTGTCTCCCTGCCTGCATGCCTCATTCCTTGGGACCAATGAGCCAACCTGAGAGCTGTGCCCCAAATAAACCTTTTTTTTTTAAATTGTAATTTGGCTTTAATTGGCTCATTTTGTTGGTGGAGAAAACCTATTATCTTGGTACAAAAACCTAGGAGGAGTTGAGTCCCCAGCCTGATGGCCTGGGCCCTTCCTGGCCAGGTCGGGGACCACTCCTTCCCCGCCCCCCTGCCTAATGGCTTTAGAGTAATCCTTCCCCAGCTGTTGCCCAGAAGTACTGGGTACTTCTTCCCGGTCCAGGACGCTGGCATCCTCTGCCAAACTGTGGCTGTGCCAGGGCAAGCCTGCTCTGGAACAAAGACAGTCTATGTTCCTGGGAGCCTTAGGATTCAGAGACAGCTGACCCAAGACTACGCCCACCCCAACCTCACTATAGGACCCCAGCCTACCGTACAAGAAGCTATGAGCTAAGTTGGTCTCCAGAACAGGTTGGGGAAATGGCCACCACAGGGCCTAAAATTGATCATCAGACACCGCAGGGGTACCTGCTGCAGAATTTATCCAAATCACGTCTGTCCCAGATCTTGTTCCCAAAATACCTGATTTAAATTTTCTGCTGGCATTGGGCAATTGATCTGAACTCCCTCAAATCCATGTTTATTGGAAACTGTGCTCTCATCCCTCTACTCTGTAGCCAATATTCGATGGTTCACGTCCTACTAGGAGGGATGGTTATGCCAGCAGACCCCCTGGCCTCCAAGGACTTGTGTCCCAAACCCTTTATCTAGTGCACTCAACACACACACCGGTTCCTGCCCAGCAGCTGCTAGAACCAAGTTGCTGACCTGACACTCCCAAAATGTGTATGAAGCATTATTAGTCTGTGGATTTAATTCCAAATTCTAGAGTCCGCTGTGCCCTCCACATGGCTCTGACCAGGCAGATCACGTGCCCGTCCCCTCCTGGCTTTCTACAGCCATCTTGCTCTAAGTGAGCTCTTCATCTCTTCCTTCAGGGACTCAGATTTCATTACAACAACTTGGCTTTATTCAAAGGCCAAAATTTGGTGTGTGCGATTTGCAAATTCTCATTGCCATGGACAAATAATCCCCAAATATCTTATATATCTAAACTCTCTCTGCTATGCTTAAGGATCTACTTCCCGACTCTTAAAAATCTTTTGTTTTTTGTTTCTTTGCTCACTGCTCTCAAAAGGAAAAACAAATAATATCTTAAGATTATGCTGTAAACTCTTATCTAAGGATTTATAAGTTCCCCATTGGATATGGTTTAAAATCTATATAATCTGCAACAAAATTTGGCTTTAAACTTATAACAAAAGATATAATTAAAATATCTAGGGCTGGAAAAATGGCTCAGGGTTAAAAGCACTGTAAGCTCTTCCAGAGGTCTTGAGTTCAATTCCTGGCAATGACATGGTGGCTCACAACCATCTATGATTGGGATTGGATACCCTCTTCTAGCATGCAGATGTACATGCAGATAGAGCACTCATATACATAAAATAAATAAATAAACAAATCTTTAAAAAATAAAATAAAAAACTATACATGAGTATATATACACACACATATATATGTACCTATACATTTGTGTGTACATATACATGTTCAATTCTTTTTTTATTTGTTTTTCTGTGTGTTTGTTTATTTTTCAAGACAGGGTTTCTCTGTGTAGCCTTGGCTGTCCTGGAACTCTCTTTGTAGACCAGGCTGGCCTTGAACTCACAGAGATCGCCTGCCTCTACCTCCCAAGTGCTGGGATTAAAGGTGTGCACCAACAATTCAACCCTTCTTTGGTGCATATATACATATGTATGTGTATGTAACTGTAATTTAATTCTGTGTGTATATATGCGTGTAACTTGGATCCAACTTTCAATTAAAAATATGTTGATCTACTAGGAAAACAAATGTTTTTAAATAGCAACTATGTTGGCAACATGGCTGGCAACCTGCTGTGTGACTTCACCATCTTAAGATAACCGCATGGTATAAAGCAACTGTTGTAAAACCTCTTAGTCCTAATGAACTCTCTGTTCATTATTACATCTCCTTTTGGACTAAGCAAGCAACAAGTATCAAATATTATAAATTGGTATGGATTTTTGTGTGATAATTATGGAAACAAGATTATTGGGCTGGAGAGATGGCTCAGTGGTTAAGAGCACTGACTGCTCCTCTGGAGGTCTTGAGTTCAATTCCCAGCAACCACATGGTGGCTCACAACCATCTATAATGTAATCTGACGCCCTCTTCTGGCCTGCAGGTGTACATGCAGACAGAACACTGTATACATAATACATAAATAAATAAATCTTTTTTTAAAAGATTATATTTGCTACAACATACTGTATATGTGATTCAACTCTGGTTAACAATATACTGGATATGATAATGAAATTTTAAGGTTATAAAGGTCTATTCAAATTAACAAAAGCTAATTTAAGATGTATACCTAACCACTATGTCTTTGTTAATTGCTCAATACCAAGCTGCTAAAAATGTTTAATAATTAATAAAATGTGTTTAATAATCAAGATCTATAAACTCCTGAGGTTAATGAAGTTCACAGTAATACTTACCTAGCTTCTTTGTCTTTTAAGGCTTAGCTATTTGTATAAAATAAACCATACCAAAAAAAAAAAAAAAAAAAAAAAAAAAAAAAAAAAACCCTGCAGTGGTCTAGAGTGATGGCCCAGTGGTTGAAAGCACTGGCTGCTCTTCCAGAGGTCCTGAGTTCGATTCCTGACAACCACATGGTGGCTCACAGCCATCTATAATGAGATCTGGTGCCCTCTTCTGGCTTGCTGGCACACATTTGGGCAGAATACTGTATACATAATAAATAAATAAACCTTTTTTTCAAACTGCAGTATTCTATAATGGTGTATCTTGTACCCCAAGAAAGTTCTTTTCCTAAGACTGCACATTTAGACAAAAGCCCCCATTCCTTGAAGAAAGTTCCTGCTTGCTAAAAACGGGAGTCATTCTCCTTATATGTGGCAGAAGGAACTTGTGGGCCTTCCCCTAACATATGACTTCTGTGCCTGTTAACCTGTCAAGGTCAATGCTGGTGTCTGGGCTCCCTCAGTCCCTGCTCACCAGCCCCATCCCAGCTCACAAGCACCCTTTCTCCTGGACAACCTTGGCAGTGCAGAATAAACTTTTCACCCAGGGAATGGCTGTTTTGGTTTCTTTATTGTGCCCATTTTCAGGATCAGTGAATTGTCAGTCTCCCTATGGACCTTATCTATGATTAAAAAATTTTTATTTTGATGCTAAAAGACCTTAAATTCAAAGATTGTTATTTTTTAAGGCTCAAACAAAACAAAGATAAAGCTGCGAAACCCTAAATTTATATAAGCTACTAACAAATTGTTAAGGATAATTGAGGAATGTAAGTTGATAATCAGGCACTTTATAAATGATCAAATCTTTTAATGTGTTCAAAACTGAATTTGTGGTCATGCTCAGTACTGATGTAAATAATTATAGGGTTACTCATTTTTAGCCAGCTGTATACGTTTTCAAGGTTAAGCCTAGGACAGATAACTAGAAACAAGTAAAGTTTGTCTATTCAGATATACTTCAGATAGACAGATGGTCCTCAAACACTTCAAAGATCTACAGAATAAGGCATGAAAACTGTTTAATAACTGGGCATGGTGGCACACACCTTTAATCCCAGCACTCGAGAGGCAGAGGCAGGTGGATCTCTGTGAGTTTGAGGCCAGCCTGGTCTACAAAGAGAGTCCAGGACAGCCAAGGCTGTTACACAGAGAAACCCTGTCTTGAAAAACCAAAACCAAAACAAAACAAAACAAAAACCCAAAACTCAAATAAACAAACAACCAAAAATCCTGTTTAATAAAATATCTTTTCATGATAGAGAGACACATCAGCTCCTGGCAGCACCCCTAATCTCCTCCAAAGCAGATGGCACAGAGGAACCTCCGCCTGAAGCTACCTTTGACTGCAGCAAAGCTGGCCACGGGGCTGTAGACCGCCCTTTACCTTGACTGCTGATAGCACGCTGTCCAAACTGTGGACAGGCAGGACACTGGGAAGTTGACAGACTCAATTTGCCTAGACAAAAGTAGCAGAGTCCTTCAAGGTTCCTGCTTCGCAGAAAACTCCGTCAGATCTTCTGGGCCTGACGGCCAAAAACAAATGCTCCACCGACCTCAGAGGAAGCTTGGGAGACTTGACTGTGCAGGTAGCCAGTCATTTTCAACATTTTCAATAGACTTGGAAGCTGTTTGGTCTACACTACTTGCTTACTCAGGTGAAATTTATCTTTCTCGGGTCTCTGATGGGTTTGAAGACCAGACTAGTGAAAGATTCATCAGTTTAACAGAAGAAGCCAAGGCTTTAGCTGCCTCCTCAGTTGTTTTCTTGTGTAAGAATCAGGCCTCACTCTCCTAGAGCTGCCACTACTAGGTCTAGACATAGCTCACCTCATTACCAGACTCAGAAGACAGGTTTCAAAGTAACCTTTTACTATTCCTTTAGCTAAAGGAACTCACTTTACGGTGACTGCTCCCAGGAATCAACCATCTGTGTCTCATGGTGAATAATTAGATAGGAAAAACTATAAGCTTATATACGGCCTGAGGATACAGAAGCTCAGGTTATGAGGATCTAAGAAATGTTTTAGAGCCAGACCATGGCGGCGCACGCCTTTAATCCCAGCACTCAGGGAGGCAAAGGCAGGTGGATCGCTGTGAGTTCAAGGACAGCCTACTCTACAAAGTGAGTCCAGGACAGCCAAGACTACACAGAGAAACCCTGTCTGGGGTGGGGGGGGGAACACGTCAAAAGTTCAGAGCTTTAACATTAATCAATGGAACTCTGATAAGCTATTCGTCTTAACTATAGTAATGGCTTCCACTGTACAACCCACTGTTGACATAGTCACAACCTCAGGATTTTAAATTTCCTTTGGTTGTCTTTTACATATAGTCTTTTTTTTTTAAGATTTATTTATTTATTATTGTGTATACAATGCTCTGCCTGCATGTACACTTGCAGGCCAGAAGAGTATCAGATCATATCACAGATGGTTGTGAGCCACCATGTGGTTGCTGGGAATTGAACTCATGACCTCTGGAAGAGCAGACAGTGCTCTTAACCGCTGAGCCATCTCTCCAGCTCTACGTATAGTCTTAAAAGAGCCTCTGATTGTGTGAAACCTACATGCATCCAGTCTTCTGGGTAGAGGGAAACAGCCTCTCCTCTATGACGTGTCAGCTGGAAATCAAGAGCAAGCGAGTTTTCATCCTTCTGTTCCATGGAAGGCTTCTAGAGTCTTCCCTGAGCTCCAGTGAAGGAGTGTTCATGTTTTCAGCCCACAATTGTTTCCCAAGCTGCTACCATGAGAGAGTATCACAAACAGCGTTTGGTGATGTTAACATGTATAAAATGTATCTCTTTTGTAAACTTAAAAAGATTCTTGTAAGCTTCAGGGAATGGACTTGGATTCACCTCTCACGGGTCAAATGGACTCCAGATAAGGACTGACAATCTTCAGCCTGTTACCCCAGTTGCCTATTCCTGAGTGTGGGATCCCCTCCCCCTTTCCCTGGTTTTGGGACTCTACTCCTCCAACGACCAAGGCCATGGACCTAAAAGTTTCAAGTGTACACCTAAGATAAAGATTTTGTCCCTAACCTACTTAACTTTATCTATTGCCCACATAGGTCTGTAGGCCAGCTACTCAGGAGACTACAGTTGGTGGATCACTTAAACATATGCCTGGAGTAAAAGTAACTTTCATTCTCCTGGCTCAGTGTTATCTGGGAGGCTAACTACCTCCTTCTGCTGGCCGAGGCCTAGTCCTGGAAGCGTCTAGCCTCTGTACAATCTAACCTAGGCCTTGAATGTTTTCAGCCTCTGAGACTTACTGCTGAATAAGCTCATCCTTTCTTGTTTTCTCTGCGCTCTGGGCTGGCTGGTTCAACTGGGCTGTTCTGGCCCAAACTCCTCTCCTGGCTGAACTGTTCGACTGGCTCTTCTCTCAGCCTCTGATTTGCTTGGCTTCAAACTCCAGCAATGTTCTGATCTTCTGGCTTCTTCTCATTTGCTGGCTCATTCCATCTTCACCTGAGTTCTCTCTCTGCAACCCATCTCTCAATTACTGTCCTGGTGAAACTGCCTCCTCCTCCATTGCCCCTTAAGTAGCTCCCCTCTCCTCTCTCTTCTCCTCTCCTATTCTGCAAAGTCTTTCTCTGATTTGTCTCTGTTTCTGCCACTCAATTAGACATCACTTTCAACATGGCTGCTTCCTTCTACAAACTAACTTTACCTTCATTTTTTGGGGATTAAAAACGTGTACTACTATGGCGCCTGGACCTATGCTTTTCTTTACCTGACGTTTGCTCTATACCAGGCTGGCCTTGAACTCATGTCTGCTTGGCTCTATCTCCTGGGTTAAAGGCGTGTTTGTATTCCAGCCAGATCACACAGACCTATAAGGTCTTTGGATGTGATCTCTTGCCAGAACAGCCATGTTCTGAATTAGCATTCCTCTACACCCCACCCCTACCCCCACCCCCAGAAGATAGAAGCAGGAGGGTCAGAAGTTCAGGTCATGGAAATTCAGAACCATCCCTGGAAACACGACAACAAAAGAAAAACACAAAACCCAGCAAAGCAGGCCTGGGGCACACATCTGTAAGTCCAGCACTCAGGAGGTGGAGGCAGGAGGATCAGAGGGTCATGCTCAACTATATATCTAATGCAAAGTCAACAGCAGATCGGGCAGACCTGAGGCCAGGCAGCTCTGCCACTTACCCACAGGTTCCATGCACTCTGAAAGAGTTCCAGCCTGAGACAGGTTTTAGAACCACAGCTCAGGGAAGGAGTATTTGCCCAGCACTGCTGAACTGAGAGACTCTGAGAGCCAAGAAACCGCCCCCCCCACCCCATCCCCACCCCTGCCCCCACATCTTTACACAGCCCATTTGTATTGACTACACTCCCTTTTTCTTAGAAACCCTACTAACAGCTGTGATTCCTCAGAACAGGATTTACAAAACACTGCTTTAGAGAAAGGCAAATCGCTACAGAGAAATTCTGTTTAAACTCTGCCTCTGATAGGCTCCTCTGCTGCACCTTCAGATCAGCACTTGCCAGGTCAGCAAGCAGAGGCACGCAGAGCGGTTAGTCCCACCAGCCAGTGGCAAGATGCTCTCGCTGTATTTTTAGATAACAAAAACAGCCGCTGAGCAAAGGCTGGAAATCTGGATACCTTGTGGCAACCCACAGAAGCCAATGTGATTTGTTTTCCTAGGACATTTTTAGAAATGTGTTAATGGCCAGTAACCTGACCTCTTTAGGAAGTGACACGTGGGTTTCCTTGGTTACGTTGGAATCAAATTTATCTTGGTGCAATCATCCGGTATGTGTAGAATTCCTACTGTGTGGCAGCCGCTGTGTTAACAGCCTGATCTTCAAAAGGATCTGCCCGCCAAGCAGGCTGATCATCACACACCAGGGACACAGCGGTGACCCTGAGCTGAAAAGATGTGTACATAGTAGATATTTTTAGTTTGTGGGACAGCGAAATTGGTAACAGCAAGTCTGGGGTGAATTCTGTCTCCGTTTACATGAAGATTCACATCTATTTGAGATTTATACAGTGTGAATAAAGCATAAGACTGGGCATCAAGTGAGAACATCTGGATTTTCAGCTACTTTTCTGCAGCTCTGCGGACTCCAGGTTTCCAGCACTGCTACTCACAGGACCAGGTTTCGTATGAAATCATTTTGTGGCTCTGGAGGTGTGGCTTACTTTGTAGTGTGCTTAACTAGTATGAAAAAAACTCTGGGTTCAAGACCCAGCACGGCATGAGTCAGGCACAGGCACACCTGTGAGTCCAGCACTTGGAAAGCGAAGGCAGGAGGATCTGAAGGTCAAGGTCATCCTCTGTGGCATAGCCAGTTGAAGCCAGCCTGATATGTTACTAAGTACCTGACTTCTCTCTACCTCTTCCGGAATGCACTTATGCGTCTGTGGAAAACACTGTCTAGAGATCACCCCTGCAGGTGCTATTACATTGTCTTTGTAATATAAGTGGCAGGGAAGTAGTAACAAAGTACAAATTATTCTGGCCCACGGGCCAATTGCGCCCTGTCTTATAGGAGGCCAGGCCCTCTGAAACACTCTTCTTTATACCCCTATCAACTATATGGTCCTGTATCCCCGACTACATGGTCCTTCATGTGCTTTTAAAAATGTTATTATCACAACTGCCCTGATCTCACATTGACCAAGATGAATGCAGTATATATTTGTTTATTTATTTACAGGGGTTTGTGTAGCCCAGGCTAGCCTCAAAATTCATGGTGCATCCTGAGAACTACCTTGAACTTCTGGTCCTCCTGCCTCCACTTCCCAAGAGCTGGGCGAGAGTGCAGGTGTTTAATACGACACACAGTTTTTATGTGGCGTTAGGGATAGAGTACAAGATGGGCAAACACTCCACCAAGTGAGCTTCAGCCTCGGACCTAGACAACATTCTTTAGCTTCTGTTTGTTTTTGTTTTGTTTTGCTTTGAGACAGGGTTTCTCTGTGTAGCTCTGGCTGTCTCAGACTCACTTTGTAGTCCAGGCTAGCCTCGAACTCACAGTGATTCACCTGCCTCTGCCTCCCTAGTGCTGGGATTAAAGGTATGTGCCACCACGCCCAGCCTAGACAACATTCTTTCACTTCTGTTTGTTTTTAATCTTTGTGACAAGATTTTATCTTTTTTTGAAAATTATTTTTTATGATGATACATAAATATTATATTTTTGTCTCTATGATATAGTTTGAATCTCAAATGTCCCCGAAAGGCTCATGTTAAAGGTTTAGACACAGTTGGGCATGGTGGTACATGCCTGTAGAGTAAAACAAAGGCTTAGTGGCCAGTCAGCATACAGGCCTATGAGATGGCTAATCGCTCAATGCCTAGGAAGCCACTGTTGGGGTAGAGTGAACGGAAGTTAGGTCCCTGGTTACAAACCCTTGAAGGGGATACTGAACCCCCTGCTTCCCAGTACCCTGAGGTAAGCACTCTGACTTAACCAGACACTCCCTACTATGTCTTGCTCTTCACAGGGCCCACCCACCATGGACCAAAATTTTGCAGAGCATGAGAAAAATAAAATTCACTCAGTCAGTCTCCACAGCAACACAGAACCTCTAGCATGTGGTGTCACCTGAAACACACCCTAGACCTGCCCATTCAGAACAGGCACATTTCTATGGCATCTGCCCATAGCCAACTGAGTCGTCAGGAGAGGTAGTAATTGCTTGTTACCTTTTCTCAATATGATCTGGTGTCTTTCCTTGTTTTTTGTTTGTTTGTTTGTTTGTTTTAATAGAAAAGGGGGTAAAGTAATGAGAAGGTTGACCCACAAAACATGAATTCTGCATTTCTCTATCCGTTTCAAGGTTTTGAATGTTTACAGAGTCTTTTACAGTTCATTAAAGATGTCTGGTCCTGGACAAGGGCACCCTGAGTTCATCTGCTTTCTTTCTTTTTCTTTGCTCCTTTCTTTCTTTCTTTTTTTGGTTTTTCAAGACAGGGTTTCTCTGTGTAGCCTTGGCTGTCCTAGACCAGGACTGTTTTGTAGACCAGGCTGACCTCGAACTCACAGCGATGTGCCTGCCTCTGCCTCCCGAGTGCTGGGATTAAAGGTATGCACCACCGTGCCCGGCTCATCTGCTTTTTTTTTTTTTTTTACCCTGGAACAACAGTAGGTGGAAAATTGAGTCAGATGTGTACTGAGAGGATTCAGGGTTTGCTGCTATGATTACATTGAGAAAGGGACTTTTTAAAAATAATTTATTCTTATTTTATGTGCATTGATGTGTTTTGTCTGCGTGTATGTCTGTGTGAAGGTGTCAAATCCCCTGGAACTGGAGTTACAGAGTTGTGAGCTGCTGTGTGGGTGCCGGGAATTGAATCCATGTAGTGGTAATTTTGGAATCTTGGTATCTTTAAAAAATATAGAAATAGTATAAGAATATGTTTTCATTTTAATCCCAGGTGTTGGGATAGGGCACCGCTTCACAACAGCTGATTACAATTTGACTTGTGCTCTGGCCGGGATATGATTTTGCCAGCCGTAGATAGTTTCTGCGATTGGAATTCTGGGGACTTTTTAGAGGGCGTATAAATGCTAGAGCCCCAAGAGAGGTGGTGGGCTGCTGGTTGTTGTTAGCCATCGTTGTTCACGGTTTGTTAAGTAGTCATGCACAAAGACACAAGAAGACGAAACTAACCTTGAAACTGCCTTTGAAAACCAAATTTGCCCCATGGAACTCCAGGTCCATAAACAACAACCCTTTCCAATCTCTGACTTTATTCAGGGATCTCGTTCCTCTCCTCTCCATCCTTTTTTCTCTATTATCTAGTGTCAGGGTTGAAAGGGTAGAAGAAAAGGGGTGGAAAAAGAAGAACCCACAAGGAGCTAATGCTGGCTACAAACTCAGATCCTCTGGAAGAGCAGCCAGTGTTCTTAACCACTGAACCATCTCTCCAGCCCCAGGACTTTTTTTTTCCAAGTTAGCTTTTTTCTTCTTCTTTAAAGACGGAGTCTTACATAGCTCAGGCTAGCCTCAGATTCCTATGCAGTGAAGGATGTCCTTGAATTCCGATCCTTCTGCCTCTGCCTCTCAAGTGCTTGGATTACAGGCACATATTATCAAGCCTGGTTTATACAGTGCTGAGGATGGACCACAGGGCTTTGTGCATGCTAAGCAAACATAGGGAACTACATCCTTAGCCTTGCTTTATATATATATCAGACTCACTTCTGTTCCCAGACTTTGGAATATCATCTTCCCTCTGAGCTGGAAGCCTCTAGTCTACTTTGAAAGGAAAGTGGAGGAATGGATTGGTTGTATCAAATGTGACTTTAGGGACTCTAATGTGCAGCCAGAGATGGCAATCCCACAGGTTAAATGTTCATTGGCACATCCATCTTTGTTCTATGCCTGGTAACACCAATAGAAACGATCGAGAGTTACCATGAACAATGTGGACCAGGTGTCTCCCAAGGACATGAAGGGCCTCTCAATGCCTAGGAACACCTGATATGTCAGAATATTGGCAGGATCAGCCCTTGGTGCCTTCTCTTCCTCCTCTCGTACCTCATCAAAAATATGCTAATTTCAGTTGGAAAATAAAAAAGAAATAAGGCTTGGAGATAGGCCATATTGGTGAAGCACTTGCTTGAAGGCCTGAGTTCTATGCCCAGCACTCACAGGGCATATGCTAGCCTTATACCCTGAGTTCTATGCCCAGCACTTACAGGGCATATATGCCAGCCTGACACCCTGAGTTCAAGGCCCAGGACACACATGGTAGAAGGAGAAAACCATCTCTAAAAACTGTCCTCTCACCTCCACAAATAAACTGTAGCATACTCACACATTGCCCGTCCCGTCCCTGCCCTCCCCCCCCCCCCCCCGCCTCCCACAAGCTGAGATGTCATTTGTCACCCAGGGTGCTGGGAGGTGAAAGCTTTGAGACTATCAGCTGGGCTGCCTCAGGGCAGCAGCCAAGGATCATGTGTGTGGGGTATTTCTAGTCAGACACTGAAGTATTTTTGCCTGTAAGTGGAAGTGACAATCTCTCCTTCACCTTAATTTGTCAAAAGCAGTAAATTTCCTAGGCAGGAAAGCTTGGAGGAAAATCAAAGCCATTTTGCATGAAAGTTTCCTCTTGCTTCCAAAAGCTCCTAATTGTGTTTTCCTTGGCTTTACTGCGAGCACATGCAACAGTTTTGGTTGTCAGTGCCGTGTGTGTGTGTGTGTGTGTGTGTACAGAACACTGAGACATTGGCAGTGAAAGACAGTGGTATCCTGAGGATGGAGAAGAAGAGAGGGCATAGAAATGCCATTAGAGTATCTGCATCCTGAAGTCAGGTCTGGGAGCCTGTGGGGTGGAGCACAGGGATGGAGTGAGGACCAGTGTCGCTATGCATCTACAGATGGGTGTAAACAGAATGTAGCCTCCTGCAACCATAGCATTTAGCAGCAAGATCTACAGTACTGATAGAGCTCAGGGGAGCCTTTGAAAACATGATGCTAAAAATGAGCCAGACTCAAAAGGTCACATGCTGGATGAATTCTATTTATATAAAAATTCCCAACAGAGAGAGAAAGAGAGCACAGTGGGTGCTAAGGACCTGGAGAAAGGCCACGATGAGGTTCAGAATATGTTAGCTCAAAATATGACACCTTGGCTTTCGAGGAAACAGAAGAAATATGGAGGTCACTTGGACTTCTTCATGCTTTTATTCCCTGAAGATCTTCAAGTGGCAGGTGTTCTGTCCCATACCCAAAGGGCAGAGCTCAGCCAGTAAAATGATGGCTTCACAAGTACAAGGACCTGATTTTGATCTTCAGAACCCATGAAGAAAGCCACTGTGTGTGATGCCAGTATTGGAGGCCAAGAAGAGAGGGTCCCTGGGGCTGGCTCCTTAGCCAGCCAGTCTAGCTCTGTGAGAGACCCTGTCACACACAAAAACAAGGTGGACACTGTCTGAGAAATAACAGCCGGGGTCAACCTCTAACCTCCACACAGTCCCAGAAAACTTTATCACGTGGCCCCCTAAAACACCAACTTCAAAAGTCTTAAAAGTTTAAGCACCCAGCATATCTTATATTTTATTTTATTTTATGGGAACATGGTCTCTCTCAAACTCACAATAATCCTCCTGTCTCAGCCTTCAAAGAGCTGGAATTATAGGTGTAAGACATCATGCTCACTGTGTAAAAAGTTGAATTTTTTCCTCTCTGTGCTGGGAGTGCTAGGACTGGAACCCTGGGTGCTATGTGTGCTGAGCCAGCACTCCACTGATGGGTTATGTTCCCAGCCTGAAACCCTTCAAGTTCTAATATCAAAATTCAAGTTGAAAATTACATACCCATCGTGGAATAATGAGTCATAATCAAGACAGAAGTACACTAAAAATATTGTATAAAATGATCCGGCTGTGTGTATATGATATATATGAAACATAAATGAATTTAGTGTTTAGGCTTGGGCCCCATCACCAGGACATCTCATTATGCATATGCAAATATATGCAAACATTCCATAATCATCATTCAAAACACTTCTGGTCCCAGATGCTTCATATAAGAGACATTCAACCCATGTAGATAAATTCTTAACCTTTTCTCTTGTTGATCATCATTTGTGGTTGGGATCTCAGTCATGAACCTAGCAATAGGACAGAGAAGAAATGTTTTCCTGTGTTCCCACCAGAGTTTCCTTTAGGGTTGAACAAATGTATTAGAATGAGACAGCTAACGTTTGCCCCACTCTGTGAAAGCATTAAATAGCAACGCATTGCAAACTTTAAAGTCTGGGCATCAAGCTCAATAGGAGTGCTTGCCTAGCTTGGACAAGCCCGGGATTTCATTTCCAGCACCATATAAACTGGGTGTGAGAGTACACACTGTAATCTTGGCACTTGAAAGTAGAGGCAAGAGTCCATGGTCATCTTCAACTATATCTCAAGGTCCTAGTCAACCTGAAACCCCGTCTCAAAAGGAAAAAGAAAAAAAGCAAACTTGGAAAACCGATTGTGCAGTGAATATTGTTAACTTACCAGCAAACAAGCCTCTGGGCGTGACTCATTACCTAGATTAAGTTGACAGAAGTGGGAAAATATGTCTCAATGATTACTGATCCTAAAATTGGCAAGAGAAAAACCAGTTCCAGAGTTTTGAGCCAAATTTGAAGCAAGCTTTAACTAAACAGTGACCAGGATGGACTCTGGTCAGGTCCACACTGGGATTCCAGGAAGTGGCTACTGTTATGCTTTGTAGAAGCTTACAGAGGCAAAACCCACTATTCACTACATTTCCCATCAGGTTCAGTCAGGGTCAAGCGTGCCCACTGATGTACTTCCCGTCTGTGTACCTCCCTCCTACATGGGATCAAGCACATCCAGTGCAGTTGGTTCAAACAAATGTGTTTAGGGGAGTGAAAACGCGTGGCTTTGTTATTTCCCAAGAACTGCAACTCCCAGCATTCCAGGAAATGATCTTGTCCTTGGACAAATGGAACTTACAAATTAACTTGGGCTCTTCCACTATGGGCAGGGCCATTCCCTGAGCTGGGGTCTTGGGACTGAATAAAAAGAGGAGAGGTGAGCACCAGCATCCATCATTTTCCGCTTTCTGACTGCATACAGCTGCAACGAGCTTCCTTCTTAAGAGGAGATCCTCACCGTGGTGAAATAAGTCTTGTTTTCTTTAAGTTGTTTCTGTCAGGTATTTTATCATAGCAACAGGAAAAGTAACCAGGACACAAGGTCACGGCTAACTCTGTGAATCATGCCTCTGTTTTTTTTTTTTAGAAGATCTATTTCAGCAGACATGAATAAACCAGCCGAGTCTCCCCTCCAGTGAGCTTGTGGGATATAGCTAGGGTAGAACTGATCCCCCAGGGACCTGGGCAGCTCAGCTCCGGGTGCCTGGCCTAGCTGCTGGAGTCCAGCAGACAGCTCTAGGACCTGTTTGCATTGGTTGTAAGTACCAGGACAAGCTCCACTGATGCTTTCACAGTGTCTGTCCAGAGGCTGAAGACAGATGGGTCCGGGTCAGTCATGTCCAGACTTATACAGACCTGAGACACAGAGGGATGACCCTGGCAATCTGGGCATGGGAAGAACCCAATGGAAATCATTTCGGCACCTTTGCTCCCTGTCAAAATGACGGCTCCTCTTAAGAGCTAAAAAGGATGTCACCCTTGGTCACATCTCCAACTTTCAGCTGTCTTCATTTCAGTCTTTTGACCAAGGAGCCCACCACAGACCCAAAATTCAGACCTGAACCTAAACCACAATATGAGGGAATAAGGAAATGTGGCTTTATGAAAAATGATGAGGTCATGAGGGTAGAGCCTTTATGAATGGAACTGGTATCTGTATAGGAGATTTCAGAGCTGGGACAATGTCTCAGCCAGTGAGCTACTTGTACAAATATCAAGACCTGGGTTTGCCTCCCCCACACAAAAAGCCTGGAGTTGTAGCCTCCGAGCTGAGAAGCAGAGATAGGAGAGTAGCCCCTGGGGCTCCGTAGCTGGCCAGTCCACCAACCTGGTGAAAGAGAGATCAAGTAGAGAAGGGCGTGGTGCCACATTTTCAGTCCCAGCACTTGGGAATCAGAGATAGTTGCATCTTTGTGTGTTCAAGGCCAGTCTAGTCTACACAGAGAGTTTTAGGCTAGTCAGGAATGCACAATGACACCTTGTCTGAAAAACTGATTTCCATATATAATTGAAAAACATAAACAATACTTGTAGAGTTGGGGTGAGAAGGATTCTGTCAGAATAAGCTGAATTTCCTCAAATCTGAGACTAGCACACATACTTACACACATACACACTCACCAACACTTTGACCATTTCTGAAGTTATGATCTCTTCTCCCCAGCCTACAAACACAGTTTAGACTAAATATACAGTTATGATTGTATGTATATGTCCTCATTTTTTTCTGCCCATTGCATCACACCCAGCCCCTTGGTATCCAACAGCTAGAAGTGGTCACTCTTCCATGTTACTGTGATTGGAATGTGACCATGTCTCCGTACAGGCCCAGAGTGACTAAAGACCTGTCCTCTATGACACCAGTACTGAGAAGTCCTGTGGTGCCTTCTGGAGGTGCGGGCCAGCAGGAAGTCTTTAGGTCATGGGGGGGGTATACCTTTAGAAGACTGGGGAACACTAGTCTGTCTCTCTGTCTCTGTCACTCTGTGCCTCTGCATATATGTTTTACACACACACACACACACGCACGCACACACACACACACGCACACACACATCTGCTGACCTCACCAGAGACCAAACTAACAGAGCCAGCTGATTTTAGCCTTTGTTGTGACCTAAATACACCTTTTCTCTTTACAAGCTCCCTGCCTCAGGTGTTTTGTTGTCATAATGCAAAGCTGATTAATATATTTTTCTCCACATTAATAAAACCACAGCACACAGATGCATGCACACCTATGATCTATACATGTATAGGCATATGATACTGTATACAAAGAGGCAGAGTGAAAAAGGGAAGCAGAAGAGTAAGGAAATAAGGAAAGAGCATGAATTCTGACAAGAATGAGCTCCTACCGCAGACACTTCCTGGAATTCATATGTCCCTCGGAAATAACTGAGGCAACTTATGCTTGCTAACAGCTGCATAGCACTTCATATTAGATAAGCAATAATTTGTACACGTCTTCACTTTGTCTAGTGGAAGGTCTTTGTGCACTAATGTTTCTGTTTCCAGTGGACAGACTCATATGGTTTCTCTTCAGTGTGTATAAATGGTTCAGATGCTGGGTCAAACACATGAGGTGTGTGTGCATGTGCGTGTTATGCATATGCACTTATTTATGTTTCTGTAGGAGGAAGTGAATGTGCACAGGGTGGGGGGGTGCAACTGGAACCTGCTGACTTGGCCAAGCTGCCTGGCCAGTGAACCCCAGGAATCACCCCATCTCCACCTCCCTGGTGCTGGGATTATGGTTATGCTATCTCTACAGCCCCTACATGAATATTTTGAATGTTGAGCTGTTATCTGATTAATTTTCAAAACCAAAACCAAAACCAAAAACTGCCACAAATCCTACCAGCATGCTCCTGTTCCCTGCATGAATCTGAAGCCTATTTAATGGACCAATATTTTGCACTTGGTCTTAGACAAAAGGCCAAGAAGCAGTGGACCATCATCCTAAATGTAGCTCTGTGTGTGTGTGTGCGCATGCGTGTGTGTGTGTGTGTGTGTGTGTGTGTGTGTGTGCATGCACGCGCATGTGTGTGTGTGATTCTAAAAGGGCTGCAGGATCCGTGCCCCACCTGTGGTAACATCTAAGAACTGGGATCCGGTACCTGTGGAAACCGACCCCAGCTTCTACCCACAGTCACACTGTCAGTGTTAGTGGTCCCCAACAACAGGGCCATTCCAGCTACTATACTTTGTGATCCTAAAATCTCGGCAGAAAAGAAAGTAAGGATGTTGCTCTTAGCAGATGGAGCCTTGGGAATAAACTAAGTCAAGCAGATGGACATCCAGCGCACACGAGTGAGGACTCTGACTTTCTCTCATGGTTTCACGATTTTTACAGGCTCACAAAACACAGTGAAATCATTTACTCCTCTGCCTCATGAATGAACAGCCTCCCAACTGAGTGACTATTGGTTGAATGAGAAAGGTCTAGATGCTGGATAACATTATAGGCACTGGGCGTTCAGCTCTACCTACATAGCAGACATTTCTTAGAAGTGTGTGTGTGTGTGTGTGCATGCGCGCGTGCAAGCTTGTGGATATGTGCATTGTGCCAGAGGTCAACCTTAGTCTCGTTCTTTAGGTACTGTCCACCTTGTTTTTTGAAGACCGGGTCTCTCACTGGCCTGAGGCTTGCCAAGTAAGCTAGCTGGCCATGGGGTCTCAGAGATCTTTCCATGTCCACATCCCAGAACCAAGACTAAAAGTATATGCCATCAAGCCCACAGTTTTTACGTGTCCTGGGGATTGGCCTCAGGCCCTCCTGGTTGTATGGCATGCACTTCATCTCTTCAGCTTGGTACATAGACACACATTGCTCAGGGTGCTGTGCCCATTTTACAGATGAGGAGAGTAAGGAGTGTGAGGTACATTGCCTAAGATGCCAGTTGCTAGGAAGCATCAGAGTGAGAAAGCAGCAGGCAGAGAATTCCTCTAGGGTGGAGCCTCTCAGCCTTCCCTACTCTGTGCCTCTGAAGCTTGCACACAGTAGGCATTCAGCCTGGCCAGCAAGTGAGTGGTAAGGGAATGAGAGGACTGTGTGGTTAGTCTCTTCGGGGACAGTCATAGCAGCGTTCTGAAAGGCCACACCGGAAGACCCTCTGCCTGTGTTAGCTTCCAAACCACATGTGCGTGGAGGAAACAGATAATTGGCATAAGGGAGCCACACGGACCCACAGTCCCATAATGCATACTCCATTGGAAGCATAATTGGAAACATACTTCATTAATCCAAGAGGAAAGAAACCAGAAAAAAAAAAAAAAAGAATCAAAGCAAATTCCAAAGCCAGCGGGTGGACTCTGGCCCCTAAAATTGCCTCCTCCCTGCCCTGAGCAGGCGGCTTACCTGAACCGCCCTCTCTTCAACCTGGCAGTTTACCTGAAATGCCCTCCTCACCTCGCTTCACCTCTAAAACTTGCCTGGTTCACAGGCCCAGGGCAAACAAAGTCCGCTCAGGAGCACCAGTCTCTTCTCACTTCCTGCTTGTGTTCCCCGGAGCACTGGCTGTAGTGTTCTGGGAATCGCATGCCCTCCTCCCGTACCCGTATGCTTTTTGACATTCCGGGCTGTGACTTGCTTTATTTGCAATCTCTGCAGCCTCTCCACTGGGCCAGGAATAACAGACCTTTCAGGAAAGAGACACACTTGGAGTCGGAGCAGGATAGAATCAGGTTAGGCTCAGCCAGCTACTGACTTTAAGACCTTCAGCAGGTCAAGTATAGTGACACGCGTCTTTAATCCCAGCACTTGGAGGGCAGAGGCAGACAGATCTCTGTGAGTTCAAGGCCAGCCTGGCTCAATAATGAGTTCCAGGACAGGCAGAGCTATCTAATCTCACATACACACACACACAAACACACACACACCCCTCATCAACTACCTTAATCTCTCTCAGCTCCATTTTCCCCAAGCATAAATAGGAATTAGCACTCCGCGTATGTCCCACAATTGCCGTCAGAAGTGAATGGGTGTGATCTCACAGCTGGCCCTCGTGACTGCTTACTATCAATAAGCATTTACTAACCATTCAGATACCAAGAGTCGGGCATGCTGCACACGCCTTTTATCCCAGCGCTTGCGAGGCAGAGGCAGATGGATCTCTGAGTTCAAGGCCAGCCTGGTCTACAAAGTGAGTTCCAGATAGCCAGGGCCAGATAGCCAGAGAAACCCTATCCCAAAACAAAACCAAAGAACAGATACCAAGATACCAAGAATAAACACCATTGACATCCCCCTTCATTTAACACATAAAAAGAAAGCATAAAACATGAGACATCAGATACAAGGGTAAAGGCTCATGCCTGTAATTTTTTTTTTCTTTTTGGTATTTTGAAATAGGGTTTCTCTGTGTATCTCTGGCTGTCCTGGACTGGCCTTGTAGACCAGGCTGGCCTGGAACTCAGAGATCCACCTGCCTCTGCCTCCTGAGTGCTGGGGTTAAAGGCACATGCCTGGCCTCCTGTCTGTAATTTTGACAGTTAGGAAGCTGAGGCAGGAGGATCACTAAGAGTTTGAAGTCAGCCAACGAGCAAAACAAGCTCTTTAATTCCACATCTTGGTAACCCCACATCTCTGCTTCTGTAACAGTCATAACTCGAGTTTGCTGCCTATCGGCTAAGGATGAGGAAATGACCACATCTTCTACTTTTTCACTCACTCAGTGAGCAGCCTCCTGGAGGCCAGCCATGCTGACTCTATCCTTTGTCAAACCTTCACACCTCCCTCATTCCCACATGCTCAAGATGGATGTCATTAGGAAGGAAGAAGGGCTTCTTCCATGCCACTCATAGCCGCCCCCTCATAGCCACCTCTCATAGCTGCCCTCTCATGGCCACCCTCTCATGGCTGCCCCTCATAGCTGCCCCTCATAGCTGCCCTCTCATAGCTGCCCCTCATAGCCACCCTCTCATGGCCGCGCTCTCATAGCTGCCCCTCATAGCTGCCCCTCATAGCTGCCCCTCATAGCTGCCCTCTCATAGCTGCCCCTCATAGCCACCCTCTCATGGCCGCGCTCTCATAGCCGCCCTCTCATAGCTGCCCCTCTCACAGCCGCCCCTCTGTGGTCCTACTCTCCCCCAATAGCCAGTGGAACCTTTTCAAACAAAACCCAACCTCAGTTTGTCCCTTGCTTAAAATGCCAGCAAGATGGCTCAGTGAGTAAGGGGCTAGCTGCCAGGACTGACCACCCCAGTGGAGGGAGAGGACAGCCTCTTGTCCTCAGACCTCCACATGCCCTCTCCCCACACAGAGAATACGTAAGTGTATAAACACATGGAAAAACATGGCCCGGCAGCATGCCTCACCATTAACTGGCTTCAGACTTTTCTTAAAACAGTCTGCAGGTTGGATCTGGCCTGCCTGCTTCTTGACTGCTCATCACTCGTGCCCTGACTCACTGGGCTGCAGCTGCCTTAGCTGCCTGCCTCTTCCTCGAATACTCCAGAAGTCTCTGCATCCGGAGCTCAGATCGCTTGCTATATGCATGTCAAAATGTTACCACATCCTTCAAGTAATTACTTCCTGATGAGTAGATGAGCAGTAGTCCTCCCTGAACATGTGGGGACATTTATCACAACTGGAACACTGCTTAGATAGTATCTGATAGCCTTAGTCCTACCCCCTAACTAAACCCTCCGCAGAGGAGGGCCTTTGCCTCCTGTACTGTATGCACATCTCCTAGAAACACTCTCAGGCGTATCATGGCAGCACTCTCATGGTGGAGGCAAGAGGATCAGGAGTTAAAGGTTATCCTTTGGTTAGCTGGTGAGTGGAAGCCAGCCAGGGATGCATAAGACCCTGTCTCTAAACAACAACAAAAGCTAAGTGTGCTATTTTTATAACAAAAAGGAAATAATATTGCTACAACAAAGCGAGCAATAGTACAGTTATTCCCCTAACCAAAGAGTCGAGGGAAATGAGTCAAACCAAGGAAAATGTGGCAAAACCCTCCCCCTCGACAGTGTTACACAGCAAGTCACACTGCTTTAAGCTCCACGTTGTTTATTAAACTAGAGATACTGGTCAGTTGATGGTCTGCTTGCTAGTGGCTTCACTTCCTTATACTTGTAAGTAACACTCATCTTTCTAGAGCTTTGGGGAGGATGGCAGCCTGGGCTGCCTGCTCTCCTGGGGCCTTGCCCACCTTAGATGCCCTTGACAGCCCCTCTCCCTACTCTAGGCCATCTTCCCCTTATCCCCTCCCCCAGTCCTTAATCACCCTTTAAGGCAGGGCCCTGACAACAGGCCACTGTGCTCTTCAAAAGCCTTGAGCTTTCTCAAAAAGCACCTTGTCTTCATGTCTCCTTTAATTAATTACAGTCAGTTGAAAGCAATATTTTTATAGATCTTGCCACAGTGAAATGTCACTATGCGTTTTCCAACTGAGTTATTAAAAAAAAAAAAAAAAGCAAACACCTCACTGCTTATAGGAAAATGCTGTCAAAGGTGGCTGGGAGATGGAGTAGAGACAGAAGGAGCTCAACTTTGAGGCCGGCCTGGGCTACCTGGTAAGGGTTGAGGAAGGAAACGGTTAATAGAAGTAATTTCTTAGACTAGACTCTATTTCAAGTGATAAAATGCTAGGTGGTTTCCTAGCATTCATGAGGCCCTAGTTCAATCCTTGGAAACGAAAAAGGGCCCAGGAGGCACATGTGAGTGTCTGTCCAGTGCAGAAGACAGTGTTGGGATGGTTGTGAGCCGCCCAGTGTGGATGCTGAGACCTGGACTTGGGTCAAGTGCTCATAACTCCTGAGTCATCTCTCCAGCCCCATTTACCTCCATGTTACAGATAAAGCAATCAGTAAATGATACAGCTTCAACTATATGCCCATGGCAACAGAGCTGGAAAAGGCAAGGGCTGTTTTGAACTTACTTCACCTGACTTCAAATTCCTATTCTTTCTTTCTTTCTTTCTTTCTTTCTTTCTTTCTCTCTCTCTCTCTGTGTGTGTGTGTGTGTTTAAATTTTTTATTAATTTATTCTTGTTACATCTCAATGGTTATCCCATCCCTTGTGTCCTCCCATTCTTCCCTCCCTCCCATTTTCCCATTATTCCCCTCCCCTATGACTGTTCCTGAGGGGGATTTCCTCCCCCTGTATATGCTCATAGGGTATCAAGTCTCTTCTTGGCAACCTGCTATCCTTCCTCTGAGTGCCACCAGTTCTCCCCCTCCAGGGGACATGGTCAAATGTGAGGCACCAGAGTACGTGAGAAAGTCATACCCCACTCTCCACTCAACTGTGGAGAATATTCTGACCATTGGCTAGATCTGGGTAGGGGTTTAAAGTTTACCTCCTGTATTGTCCTTGGCTGGTGCCTTAGTTTGAGCAGGACCCCTGGGCCCAAATCTGCCTATCATATTGTTCTACTTGTAGGTTTCTAGGACCCTCTGGATCCTTCTACTTTGCTATTCTCCCATGCTTCTCTCATCTAGATTTCTTTCTTTTTTAGTGATTTGTTTTTGAGACAGAGCCTCATGTAGACCAGGTTAGCCTCAAGCTCTCTTTGTAGCCAAGGATGACCTTGAACTCTAGATCCTCTGGCCTTGCCTTCACAGTGCTTAGATGACATGTGTGTACCACACGCACCCCACTTCCATTCTGTTCTACTCTAACTATAGCACCTCACATATCTTCATCTGAAAACTGGAGCTGATGCTGCACCAAGTGGTACAGGCCCACGAGGGTTGCAAGTTCAAACCCCCCCTGGGCTGCATCGTAGGTTCAAGGTCTAGATGACTTTAAAATACCACTTGGTGATAGAGTGCTTGTCTAGAATTCATGAGGGCCAGTGTTCACTCTCTAGTACCACACAGAAGTATGACAGTAAGTTAAATAAGTGATGTAGTTGAGGGGTAGGGCGTAGTTCAGTTAGTAGAGCACTTGCCTAGCATACACAAACCCCAAGTTTGAATCCCAGCAACGCAAACCTAGGCATTGTGGTGCATATCCATAAACTTAGGAGTTGAGACAGGAGGATCAGAAATTCAAGGTCAAGAGCTAATTTGATGGTTTAGCCAGTAAGGGCACTTGACACCAAGCCTGATGACCTCTACATGTGTGCATACACACACACACACACACACACACACACACACACACACACACACGGTTATCATTGGCTATATAAGCAGGTTGGAGGCCAGCCTTACACGAGACCCTGTTTGTAAATAATTCAGAGTACGTAAGTATTCTACTCTAAATACTGAAATGAAAGAGAGCAGTTAATACAATCTCAGCTTAAAAAAAACAAAACAAACAAACAAAACCCAACCAATTCTACCATCTTTCCATTCTTTTCGATTCTTTAGAAAAAAACTTTAAATTCAGAAGTGAAGCAGAACTTTTTAATGCATGCCCAGCATCGCAGCACTGGCTCACAGTTGTTTGGGCATGTTATTACTAATTTCCACACCTCACTAATACGTAAATGAAGACCCAGACCTATGGATGCCTATGTAGGTCTCTTGGGAGTTATATATAAACAAAAATCCCAAAATGCCTGATAATAGATGGGAATTTAGATACGAAAACATGCCAGAATCAAGATTCCAAAGTGAAAAGGAGAAAGGAGTCTCCTCCACAGATGGAGGAGGAACGACTGAAACCCAGCTGTGCCCCGAGCACTTGCCTGAGCTTTGCATGTGCCATTTTGTTTAATATTCATGGTAAAGCCATATGGTACATGATCTTATCATCCCCACTTTCAAAGAACAGAGGTAGAGTGAGGACTGAAAAGCACCGTGTCACATTGTCACCCAAAGAGCAGAGCCCTAGTCAAACCAAGGATTCCTCCACCGGGCTTAGCTTCTACTCTGTAGGGACCCGGTCTTCTATCAAGTACTGTGGACTGCAGGGACCAACAGGGCCACAATCTGCTTATAAATCACTGGCCATTTTTTGAAACAGACCCAGGAAGGTTCCTGAAACTATGAAAGCAGTAATCCCTTAAATGAGACTGAAGTTCTCAGGACATGGCAATCTACCAATAAAAGGCAGCCATTGATGGCATCATTTTGAGCCTGTAAACCACAGACCTACAACCCCTAGGCTGCCTCAACGTGCCAGAGCCCAAGGGTTTAGGAAGGATGAAGCAGGAGAAAGGACCTAGGGCTTAAAGGGGAAAGAAAATGAGAGAAGGAAAGAGTTTGGAAGCATTAGAGCATCCATCACAGCAGGAATGAAGACATTTGAACTTGAAAGCCAAACGTAATACAGCTGAGATGTTGAGTCCATAGTTACAAATATGTGGAAAACAACCATGAGTGCTCGTGTGCGTGTGTCACGCGCATACTCGTGCATGCGCATGCACTTGGGCATATACGCGCACACACACACACTTTCTCCCAAGTGGAGATGGGAAAGGAGCATATTTACAATACTTTAGGTACACATAACGCAGCGACTGGTGCTGGGGAAGAGCACTGAGCCCAGAGAGCCAGAATCAGAGCAGGTGGCTGCAGGGCCCCTAAGAAGGCAAGAGGGCTTCTTCCTCCAGCCTGGCAGGCTACAACACCAGAGCTGCTGGGCAAGCCACATCAGAGCAGGAGGTAGGGTGGAGGACACTGGGAAGCCCCCAGAGCTGTAGGGACATCACTAACTCTCCACACTTTGCAGAGTTTCAAGTACTGTGTCCAACAAATTGAAAGCAAAAGTCTTGGATTTATTTAGAGATGTTCGTTAATACCAAAACACCATAGAGAGAACCAGTGAGTAGAGAGGTCTGTTTCAAAATCGCCTCCAAGGGCTGAATCTAAACCGAATTGGATCATTGAGTCAAGGGCTAACAGAATGGGACGGTGCACAGGGCTGACCTTGCCCTTGCTTGCTCTTTCACCTCTCCTCTGACCCAGGAGGAGGTGAGAAGATGCTGGGATTTCAGCTATGCCCTGAACCTCAAGGTAGGAAAAGCAAGCAGACACTCCCCCACCTCTAGTAGGTGATCGCTTTCCAAGCTAGCCTTTGGCTCCTGTGCCTCAAGCATCCCAACGCCCTAGCATCCACCTTTCTGGGTGCAGGAAAGGCTGTCCATAGCAAAAGCTGCCGGCATCTCAGACTCACTAGTCCAGCCCAGGTTCCTCCTGGATTAGCTGCCTCGCGATTTCCCGAGGAGCCTCCGGGTGCAGCCCAGCCCTGGAGAGTCCCCTCTTTTGTTTGTAAGGAGAACACTGCTGCTGTGCAACACTGGGAGCCCAGCTGCGGGGGCGCTTCCCCAGTCTGTTCTCCTGCGTTCTCTTCTGCTCTAGGGGCCCCCAGCGCAGCACACGGGACCCCCAACTGTGCCCACCCGTTCCCTGCCCGAACACTCACTTCCCAGTCCCTCCGCTTTCCATGCAGTCTCCTCCACCGCCCCATAGCGCCTCAGAGGCTTCTCGGCTTCCAGATGAACAGATAGAGATTGCTTTAACTCCATTGCTGATCCGGGGGGCGGGGGGGCCAAGTAGAGGAGTCCGTTTCACTCCATTCCTGCTGAAGGCTGCGGGGAGGAAGGCAGCTCAGGGCAGCAGTGTCTTAAGGGGCTGGGCGCTGCTGAGGAAGCTGCTCCATCTCTTCAACCTCCAGCACCCGAAAGCGCCCAACTGGTACCCAGGATGGGGGAGGGATGTATAACACATGCGCAATGAAGACTGGAGGGGGGAGGTTTGGGGGGCTGGGTAGGGAGAAAGAGGAACAGATGATAACTCTCTAGAACAACAAAAACAAAAACAACTGAAATAAAATCACCCCTAAAGGAAGCAAGAATAAGGTTTTTGCCCATAGTGGAGCCAGTGGATAGACTTTGTGTGGATGGATAAGCATTGTGTGTGGTTTGGGATCTGCCAGAGGTTTCAAATGTGATTGGTGAGCCACAGCGTATCTGTAAATGATGGCCCTCCTTTGTGGAGAAGCGCAAGTGTGGACCCCAGCTTGTGGGTTCTGTGTTGTTTGCATATATGTGCATAATTTGAATATGAAGGGGGGGCAACAGCCACCGTGTTTGTGTGTGTGTGTGTCTGTCTGTCTGTGTGTCTGTCTGTGTACACCTGTGTCAATCCTGTGTTTGTACAGACAGGAATATGAGAGAAAAAAAATATTGTGGGCATATGACCAACAAAGCTGTTTAGAGCATTTTTCTTCACAAACCTGGAGACTAATCATAGTGACCAAACACGGCAGCACTAAAAATATGTCAGGGCTGGCAATGGGGCTCAATTGGTCCAGCACTCACAGCCAAAACATGAGTACCCAAGTCTGATCCACAGAATTCACCTCAGAAGAACAAGGGCAGCAATACTCATGTGTGATTCCAGTGTTGGGAGCAAAGATCGGAGGATCCCTAGGCTTGCTAGCCCTGAGACCCCTTACACAAACGGCCAGTCTACACACAAACACTTGTTTGTTTGTTTTTCTTTTAAATATAAAAATTAAATGAGGTTAGTTGAACAAATCATGGTCAGATCAGTTACTAGTCTACTTTTACCACAAGAATATACATCTTAGGTGCAACAGATAGATATGATTCTATAGAAAGATAAAGTAAAAATAGTAGATTCGGTCTTCAAAAACCTCAGAGACATCCAGACTATGGCATTCAAAAATGTTTTTATTA